>NC_133528.1:77132624-77732624 GCF_048544455.1 Silene latifolia
CGACATTGAAAACAAAGACAATAATGAAAAGAAAGATACTTAGTTGCGAACAGCCATGGAAATGTGAAAATCTTGAAGGACTTACCAACTCCACGTCTGCAAATTTGACATCCAATGAGTCAATCTGTTCATTAAATTAGGTGACCCGTATTAGAGAATTAAAACTTTTAATAATTGGACACTTATTTGATGCATGTTCAGTGTTGTTTAATGCACCTAGATTGGTATTTCGTGCATCTACAAGATTATTTCATGCATTCGAAAGTCTAATGCAGCCCAAGGTTGAGAACAGCCATGGAACACTTACGTCATTTGAAAATCACATAAAGCATGCAGAAAAACACTAAGATAAATTCAGGAAATATCACATTAAGCAAGCAATACAGGTATTGCATCCAAGTTTAGAGAGAGCATTAAAATGTAGTCTATCATTATTGTGGGGTAAGGAAGGGATGAAACATAAAAACAGACAAAGCTATGCAGATTTTCTTACAACATACTTTGGTCAACAGCATCATTTAGAGTTGAATTTGTTGGGTTTGGTGGGAAATAATCTTTCACTGATCTACCTCCTTTTATTTGTGTAATTTTGACTGGTGTGTTTTTCTTCCTTGCAAAAGTTTTTCGCCTCATATCTGTGAATGTATTGACCGATGTTAACACAGGTGAAAATAGAAATTTAGGCCAATGCACAACCGAGAGCATTTAGATTTTGGAAAATATGCAGATTTTCCGAGTCAAGGGCCCTCTACTAACTAAGCATTGGCACCTTATCGACAATGAACCTACTGCTATTTTTAAAGTGACGCCGTGTTTGATGCGGACAGGGTCTTATTTGATGCACATTGAACCCTATTTTATGCACGCTGGACCTTATTTTATGCACGGACAGAGGACGGGTATCTTAAAACCTAAGCTAACTTGGCTAAAAAATACTGAAAACAACAAGCAACTACCAGCTCGACTATTCTTTCAGATCCTAACAATATAGATCATTTAAAACTAAAAGACTCTCACAAAATACGCAAATTCAATTATTTAAAAGTACTTGAACATGCAATCAGAATAAAAACTCACAAATTCGCAAATTCAATTATTAAAAATTACTTGAACATGCAATCAGAACAAAAATGCAGAAATCGCTAAACTATAAGCAACGTATAAACTCTGATTTTCTATGCAAATGTGTTCAATACATTAAAACTCTGAATTTCTATCCCGAATCTATGAATTCATTATAGAGTAACAATAAAAAGACCTTAATTAGGGAAATTACTGCAAATTAGGGTTAATAGTTGAATATGAATTGATGAATGTCGGGGGAATTAATGAATGTCGAAGGAAAAAATACATGCATGATAAAATTACAGTATAATCGCCATTATCCGAAGCATAGTACCTGAATTTGTAGGAATGAGATTGATAAATCTCGCGAAAATGCTACTGATGAATGGATTGAACCGTAATATGAGAAGCAGATGATCGGATACGATGAAGGTAGGATAGATATGAGCAACGACGACGATCGGAGAAGACGAACGGAAATGGCGACAAAGTTGGATTGAACCGTAATGGCTAGTTGCTTGTTGATTGTACATCAATGGATGTACAAAAAAACAAAGTTGGCGAGTTATGGTCAGAGTTGTTTACTTGTGTGGCACTTGTTGAACAGAGTCCTGGGCATTGTGATGAGTTGCTTGGAATTTTGTGTGAGTTCAAGGAAAGGGTAAAAATTACCCCTGATGAAAGTGGAAATACTGGTATTGCAAAGGTAAAGGACAAGAATGCTGAAATTGGGATGCTTTTAGGAACAAACATTCCTAGTGAGATTAAGGTTTTGCCTCCAAGGCAGTGCAAAAACAAAGGCTCAGGAAAAAAGGTTGATCTCACAAAGAGAACGAGCTGGGGAAGTGAACAAGAAAGCGCTAAGAAAATGCAGGGCCTGTGGGGAGATGGCGAACCACGACAGTAGGAATTGTGACCGAAGGACAATCGATAATGAGTAGAGTAATTTTTTATTTTACCTTATTGAAAAATTCGGGAATTTTATTTTATTTGATAGATATTGGACATTTGCCTTATTGAATAATTCGGGACTTTTTATTTTATTTGATAGATGTTGGACTTTTTTTCTTAAAACGAATGAATGTAACACTTATAGAATGTAACACCTGAGTGTTCCTGTCACCATTATTTCGTGCACATACAACGGTATTACATGCACATACACATGTATTTCATGCACAAAGAACGTTATTTCATGCACACATTATGCGAGTATCAAGAAACCTTACGGCGATTAATTTGATCTACCACTACATCCTTCTTTGCTACCACATCCCCAACCGTCAAAGTTAATAATAAAATTCCAAAATCTAAATTAAAATGCAACATTTTAAAAGTTCACTTGAGATTACTTTAAGATTTGACCTTGGACACATGAGTTACATATTTCGTGCATGTACACTGTTATTTCATGCATGTGGAACAGTTTTTAATGCATTTACGATGTTTTCAGATTTCATTACAGTCTTTTCGTTGTCCAATTTTGAAAATTGTCTCCCGTTTTCGTTGCCTCGTGACATGTTCGTTATCCAATTTAGAAAATTGTCTCTCGTTTTCGTTGCCTCGTGACATGTTCGTTATCCAATTTTGAAAATTGTTTCTCGTTTTCGTTGCCCCGTGACACGTTTTTAGAATTAGTCCAAAAACATGACTTCATGTCTTACACACCTTACATATTCCAAAATCTAATATGTACTTTCAAGACTTAGTGTACTACATATTCCAGAATAAACTCCACAAGAATCTAATATTCCAGGGTCTACTCCCTTTGTACATCCCTCGACTCAAGGAATCAGATCAAAAAATGGCAATGTTTTGAATTTTGGATTAGGTCATCTGCCACTCCCTTTGCACATCCCTCGACTCAAATGTTTAGAAAATATCACCTAGTGATAATCCTACAAAAAAACGGGGGGGGGGGGGGAGGGGAATTGTTACGTAAAAGTCACTCCGAGACAAAATCTAATGAAAAGAAGATTAAAATTAGGGAAAATTTAAATTAGGCATTCAAGGTTCTTTATATTTACCTTTCTCTTGTTTCGCTTCCATTTGATGAGACGTGCAATCATACTCGTACCATATTCATCCAAATCCTACGTAAAAATTTTATTTGACAACAAATATTGAAATGCTTGAAATAAAATATACTAAATAATGTTTACAAAAGTTTGTTGAAAAATTTATACCTCGTAAGAACGCTTATCACTCTATAATGCTTGATCACACAAATTTTCTAGCCACTTTAACAAATAAACTCCACAAGAATACCCATTATTTTTTTGAGGCACTTGCACAACCTCCCACTGAAAAGTCTTGATCTCCAACAACCTTGTGTATCTTGGAGAGTCTCTTGCGATGATCTCCAAAGCAGGCAGGAGCTATACAAAAACAAGACAGTGAGTGATTGTGATTGTGGTATAAGGCTATTTAAGGCACATGCAAGGGTATGTCATGCACATAGAAGGGTATTTCATGCACATAAAGATCACCAACAGTATTTTCATTCGATAATGCATTTTGGGCAGTCAAAAACTGTTGAGCAGCCTTCCGGATATAATAAGTGAGG
The DNA here is from genome assembly GCF_048544455.1 of Silene latifolia. Taxonomy (NCBI): domain Eukaryota; kingdom Viridiplantae; phylum Streptophyta; class Magnoliopsida; order Caryophyllales; family Caryophyllaceae; genus Silene; species Silene latifolia. The sequence continues at coordinate 77,136,256 of NC_133528.1, forward strand.
GGTAACATGTTTTTGTGCAAAAACTAATAAATCATACCTGTTCAACTAAAAATTTTTGCCTGACTTCACGGCGCCTGGGCAGGTTGGAGTCGAGTATGAAGTTCATCCTTTTCCCAAAGTCAACAACGCATGCAAACCAATGTGATTTCTCCACATAATAAGGAAAGAAAGGCTAAAATGTTACAAACTAGTCAAGTAGGATTTATCGATTTCAAATGGAAAAAAAAAATGCATTGGAAAAAAATTGCATGGAAAAAAAAGTAAGAGAATATTTATTTACCAGTTGGGTTGTGTTTAGATTGAGGGGCAAGTAGTCAATAGGACGTATTGACTTCGAAACCCCTTTTTACCGACAACTCCCTGAAATTTGAGAATATTTGTCAAAATTATTTGTCATTTCAAAATCCAAAAACAAGCATTTGACACAATAAGGAATATGAATACCTTTATGATTGTCGGAAAATACACAACACTTGGGTTTTCGATTGTAGTACGAATACCAACAGCATCAATAACCATATCCATTACCCAATTTCCTGGCAGCAAGGTCTGCAGCGCGTCTTAGGTAACTTGCAACCAATCGGCTTCTACAACGACCTCACTAATGATGCACAAGTTGCAATTAGATTAGAAAACACGGAACAGTAGAGAGTGGACAAAAACTGAAGTTTTTAAAAAGCTGTTTGGTCAGTTAGAAGTTACTCCTTGTTCTTCTTATTATTCCGAATATAATTGATCAAGTGTGTATCTGTATATGATAAATCATCATGTGGCGCTTGATAACTGAGAAAAGGGAATAAAAGTTCCTTTATTAACATGGAAAAACGGAAAAATGGAAAACAAAGCTACTTAAGATTTCGCATTACCGAATCTGAACGCCATTCTTGTAAGCCTTTGCTGCAGCCGTCACTTGAAGTTTATAAGAGTTGTATCGCCAAGTTAGAATTTCATTGCAAACCCTCACAACATAACGGTTAACATCAACTCTCTGAACAATAACAACAAAAGAAATCAACATCAGTGACTTCATATTTAATGCACATACAAGGAAAAGTTGAATTAAATAATACAGACTTACTCCCTTTACGACCCACCTTTGAACCTAACGTCCCTTAGCGCCGTTGTATATCTCCATATGACGCATGAGGTAGATTCCAGTATCATGCTCGACATCAACGGCAACGTGCGGAATATACAACTTAGGAATCAAAAGCCATGAAGACACCAAGTTTGGAATCTTACTTGAAAGCGTACCCAACAAGTTCTTCTGATAAAGGTAAAACAATGACAAGTAAATAATCTCTCACAAAAATTAGACGAAAATCAGGCACTTTATTGCAAAAAGATCTGAAGATATACCACAGGTCTAACATGGCGAGAATAGTGAGTTGACGGAGGCATCAAGTGCATCACTTCTAACAGCTTCTTACTAACATGGTAACATAAGACAAATGGCAAGGGTGTAACAATATGTAACACCCCCGTACGCCAGAATGCCTTACCAAGGACCATCCCAGTGTATGACGGTGTCACCATCTCGGTTTCCCGAGGAGGTAGATCAAATTAGACAATAAAAGAACAATTGTAAATAATAATATATCTTATACAATATAACTCAATACAACGTCTTTATAATAAAGGTACAACCATAACACTCATGACACTGCATCTCTAGACCGGTAGCGTGATGACTCGATCCCTCCAATCCTAGCAGCCACAATCAACAATACCTGCTAAGCCAACTGCTCACCATCCCCGAATGGATCACCGCAGACACCACAAAACAATACGGGGTCAGTACTGACTAATTCAATGTAAGACAGGATAACAATGTAAACAGCTGATCATCCTCTATCCCAGTCTCACGACCTCGCACAGTAACCGACTACACACCGAAGTGTGTAGCCCTGCCAGATTACCCATCGCAACAGGTAATCCTCGCCGCCAGTGGGTGACCGCAGCCGATCCCACCTAGTCCAGCTCCTCAACGAGCGACAAACAATCCCTGTCCCTTAATGTGCACACCCCCTCCCGTGGCGGGTTCCACGGAGGGCGAACTAGGGTGTGAAGCCACTCCCGCAAGTGACTCCACCACAATCACAATCACACGATATCACAGTCGTCACAACACCTTCACACCAACACCGTCACAACAACCTCCATACTCTGATGATCAATAGATAACAGCAATTATGGAACAAACACAATCTTAATCAATTAACAGTAACTGAGTAGGGAAACCCTACCTCGTCGCAAAGCATGTAAGACCTCCATACACAACCACGCACGGCTCCAATAAGCATCCTAACCATGACAACCATCTCCTATTACACAACAATACTCAAAGAATCACTCAAAAGAACGAAAGGCAGAGACTTACCTAACTTTACACATCGGCGGTGACATAGACGACCACCACACACGTCATCCTTCCCCAGCGAACCCGACATTCCCATGGTGGAGTTTTAGGCTAAATACATTAGAGTGTGAAGATATTGGGTGATTGGAGAGGGAGATAAGCTAGGGTTAGAGAAAGAGAAACTGTTGAGGAAATGAGAAATGAAATGAATCTCGCGAACTTGCGTTTATATTAACGTGTCGACAGCAGCCATACTCGGTCGAGTACGGGAGTACTCGGCCGAGTAGGCTCTACTCGGTCGAGTATAGGTGATACTCGGCCGAGTAGCCTCAGCTAGGTCGAGTAAACAATCCTATAAAACCCATGTTACAAGCCTGATCCCTCACCCATTCATCCCTAAGGTCTGTTTGGTCAACAAGATCGGTCAACAGCGTTCATAAATATCTTGGGTATTACAGTCTTCCCCCCTTAAAAAGAACTTCGTCCCCGAAGTTCGGCCCGCACTCCCTTCAGGGTTACACACTGTGACACTAACCACCTACACGAAGGCGTACCGCACAAACTCAAACCATCCTGACATTACCGTCATGCCACATTACTCAAACAACAAACACCCATCATGGCTACTCTTCCAAACAACACTAATCACCAAATTTAACATATACTTACAGAAATTAATGAATTCGTATGCACTCTCTTGTTAAAAGCGATACAACGACTAGCAACCATACACAATTGCAAAACAATACTCAAAAACTGTAATACTCCGTATTTATAAGTCTTGGGGTACTCTATCGAGTAGGCCTTACTCTGTCGAGTAAGGATAAGTTGCGAAATAAAATAGTTTCTGACCTGTTGGGCACTCGATCGAGTAGCTGGGGCACTCGATCGAGTAAGGGGGTACTCGATCGAGTACCTTGGGTACTCGATCGAGTGTCCGGTTTTACGGGGAGTTTTCTCGGGTTTTGTTAATTATGCGATTAAGGTATTTAAGCTTCATTGTCATTATTCTAAATCACTTTTACAAAACCTAAATTCCTGTTTAAGAGAGAAAGCAAACAAGTTCATCTTCTTAATCGCATTCTTAGCAATTCCCGGAGTTCAGACGGTCAGTTCTTGTCGTTGTTCGTACCGTTGAGTTCCTTGCGTCGAGGGTAAGATCTATGTACCCTTTTTATTGTGTTTCCTTCGATTTGGTTAAACCCTAATTTAGAGATTGGGGGTTTTATGTGTAGTATGTGATTGGTAGCCTCTATGTGTTGTATGATAGGAGGAGGGTTCATAGAAGAGGCTTTTTGACTCGGCGGTGAGAGAGAGACCGTCTGATTGTGTGCATACCAGGTAGGATTTCCTACTCAGTATTAGTCCCATAATGGGATATTGGTTGATGTATTGTATTTGGTTGTTTGATATAATAATTGTACTGTGATTGTGGTTGTGATCGTTGTTGATGGTTCGCGAGGCGTGGCCTCGGCTGAGTGGGGTCACTTGCGGGAGTGGCTTCACGCCCTAGTTTCGCCTTCTGTGGAACCCGCCACAGAAGGGATGTGCACATTAATGGACAGGGTTTATCGCTCACAATGTGGAGCGGGGATTTGGTGGGTACGGCTGCGGTCCTCCACCGGCAGGGCTGGTCCAGTGGACAGTCAGTATCGAGATGATGGGAATTGGTTGGTTGTGTGTGTGTGTGTGACAGTTAAGCTGTCTGTTTATCTTATCATTGTTGTTTATGTTGATTGTGTGATTAGTCGACCCCGGTGTTGTTTTGTAAACTGCGGTGATCCATTCGGGGATGGTGAGCAGATATTGAGCAGGTATTGAGATGAGTACTTTGGGATAGTGGGATGCCACGACATGATGATAGGAGTCTTCGTCGTAGCCTTTAGTTTATTTACATTTCAGTTAGAACAGTTAGTTTGAGATCATGTATCGTACTTTTGGTTTGGTTTTGAGGATTGTAACTATTCGCTAAATTATTTATAATAAACGTTGTTTCTTTATTGTTGTTTGATTATCATTGCCTCGGGTAACCGAGATGGTAATGTCTTCATACCTGAGTGGTCCTGGTAAGGCACTTGGAGTATGGGGGTGTTACAAAAACAGTACTCAACCACCACATTCCGTACACCTATACCAAGTATCACAAAAATTGGATTAAGACACCCGTGTAAAGTATAATCTTCATACTACTTGAGTACAACATGGATACAACTTCAAGGAAACATAAATGAAATTCCAATGCTAACATGCATAACATAGATGTGATTCCAAATATTATATGTATAATTAAATACGTATTTTAGGCATAAATGCATAAATAAATACTTATTTCCGCGACATTACTCTTCCCCTCTTAAAGGAACTTCGTCCCCGAAGTTCACCACTAGCCACTTTCCGTGCCCAAAGCTATTACACACATGACATTACTCATAAACTCTCGTAGCACAACTTACTTTATGACATTATACGCTTGCAACTTGTACAAACCGAATATTTCAGCAACTAAGTAGTATATAAAAAAAAATTATGGGGTTAACACAAGATAGCAACTTAATTCGTGACCAGCTGGGGCGATTATAACCGTCACCAAACATATCCACGCATAAGATTGGTAACAGTTACAGCACTGTATGGTATTGTATTATCTTTCTACATCATTTAAAGACTCGGGTATTCCTCCCCTTGACAATTAAATTCATGTCTACCAACCAATGTTATATAACGAAACATTCCTAAATTAATAGGTTATCTCAACAATCATGTACCTGTGACATAATCATAATCAATCTTGTTGTATAAACTGGCAAAATAAGGACTAACCAACTCCTCATACAATTATTCACATAACTCATGCAATTCACATCGCCATTATACATCAGGGTCCTGTGTCATCAATAATCGGCCGAGTATGAAACGCTACTCGGCCGAGTAAGCTTTACTCGGTCGAGTATATTTATATACTCGGCCGAGTAAGCCCTACTCGGTCGAGTAGTAACTATGCTCGGTCGAGTTATGACAGCCAGAGAGCGTTTTGACGACATCACATAGAGCATTCACAGTCAACCTGCATCAAACTCTTCCCAGCAATATCAAACACAACTAGTCTCTATCATAACGAAATCCAACTCGTCTCCACACGATAAATAAAATAATTAACGGCCTTATGGCCGATTACAGTCATCTAACAGTAGATAATAAATTCCGAAAACAACACGCAAAACAGAAATACCAAATCCAACAAAACGAAATAAATCTAACATCAAAGAAATTAAACCAAACAACCTAACAACACAAGATCAATAACGAGGACCCTCCTCCATGTCATCATCACCACACGCGCGGAAGTACCCGCACTGAACTCCCGCTCTGGAAAAAGCTCGCCGAGTAATCCCCTCCTAGCTGACTGCCAGAGTTGGCTCACCACGGTCCCGCAAGGTAGCCAAACTCGGTCTCCTCCGGAGGTCTCCAGTAACTCGGGTCAACTCTATAGCTGTGAAATACTCCCGTATCCACTCCCGGTCCCCTCCACCAGACAGGCTGTGCTAACTGTGTCCCTATACCCTGGTTAAGGGTCATCTCATGCAGGTTGCGGAGCACCAAAGTAGAGGAGATCCGCTCCGCCAGGTCATGCGGCTGCATCCTGGGATCATACACTGTGGGGTAGGGAGAATACTGCTAAGGGTGGTAAGGATAGGAGTCAGGGGCAGAGTAAGAGGGCTCAGGTACAACCGGGTCTGCCCTAGACTGCCTCACTCCACGACGCTCCTGAGGTGGGGGAGGTGCCTGTTGTTGTCCCTCAGGTACGGTGACAGGTTCAGGTAGGTCCAAGAGAATCCGTGGGTCAATCAGGTAGGACTGGGGCTCAGGTCTAGGAATGTCACAAGTCTCCTACTCAGCCAAATGATCAACAACAGGGAGATGAGCTGGGTCCGGAAGCACCATCCACATAGTTCCCTTCACTCTCCAGGCATAAGACCCGTCATTCATCTTCCTCAACCATCTGTTCTGACGCCAGTACAGAGCGTCCATGGTAGGCACAATCTCTACATACTCATTCCCCTCAGGAGGTGGGGCCTCAAAATCTATCAGGCGCTGAGTTAGGCGGGTCACTATGGCCCCGCAAGCAATGTGTCGGGTATCTGACTGGGCCATGCGCTCAAGACTAGAGCACACTACACCAGGGGCACTTTAGTAGAATGGTTTCTGACGGTGTAGGTTGAGGTAAGACATAAGTAACATGACCTCGTGAGAATTAAGCTTGCTCACATCATCTATCGAGTACAACAAACAGGTCATCATCCTCAGAAACATACGAAGGGAAATGTGCTGAACATCATTAATATGCATGGCACTGGCACTAGGGGCAGGTCTGCCAGTCAAATATGGAAGGTAAAGAGGTGCACCACTGTTCTTGGCCACATCACTAAGGTAATCATCCCCCTCGGCCTCTAAACCCAAATGTTCAGCCAACTCGTCTAGGGTAAGCTCATGATCTTCATTCATGAGACGAAAAGAAACAGTCTTTCCCTTCTTATCATAAACAAAAGAGCTCAAAAACTCTAAGGTCAAGTGGGGGTAGGATTTCTTTCTCAGATGATACAACCCCTCCATACCCAAACTCTGAATGTTATGAAATATGTCCTCTTTGATCCCTAAAGTCTCACGGATACCAGGGTTAACACAGCGGGTGGGGCGAAAAGGACGACGCATAAGAGCCACAAAAGCCTTACGATGATTAAAATCAGAGAATATTACCGATGGATGTGCCTCCACCGGCGGAACTACGGGTTCACTGCTTGACTGACCAGTCTCAAGCTGGACATTAGCATGAGTTCTTTTGTTGGGTAAGCCTCTGGTTTTCACCATACTGCAAGAGAACAATCTTTAACAAGGGATTGACACAAAAAATTCTTAGCGCAAAAGACGGACTGTTTTCAATTGTATATCGATTTTAGAACGATCTTTTTAAGACAAATTATCAGAAAATCACCAATTACCTTACAATTTATATGGTTACAAGCTTTAAATTGTTTCAAATTAAGGAATAATCATCAACAACAAAGAGAGTTTCGTTTTTTGGTAACCCTGGAATTCAGAAATTGAATTTTAAACCATGAAATTAATCAATCAAGGCATACACAAGATCTATATACAGTTGAATCCTAGAATCAATAAGTTAAAGACTAAATTTCAATTGTTTTACCAAGAAATTCGAAATATAGCATGATAGTATACCATAACTTTGAAAACAAATGAGAAAATTGAGTTTAAATTTTACTTTAAACTGATTTGAGGCAAGCAAGAACAAGTAGAACACCAAAGTTTTACCCAAAAGCTTGAGGAAGAAAGGATATGGAGTTTTTTTAGAGAGAAGGGAATGTGAAGATGGGAGGCAGAAATAAGAAAGAAAGGAACGAAAATAGGGTTTTTGTATAACCCGTATAAGTCCTGCTACAGTAATACTCGGTCGAGTATTGGTAATACTCGGCCGAGTGTCGACTACTCGGTCGAGTGCTTAGGAATACTCGGCCGAGTGTGGACTACTCGGTCGAGTACCCTTCTTACTCGGTCGAATTTTGAAGAACATAAGCGATTATTATTTTCACCAAACGGATACTCGGTTGCGTAGCTTGATACTCGGCCAAGTATGGTCTACTCGGTCGAGTACAGTCACCTACTCGGTCGAGTTTCCAAAAGTGAAGAGGAAATCATAAACTTTCACTATACCTGCAAAATAAATGATATCGTTCGGAGTTCCGTGCAACCGGCTCGTCACTATTAAAGCTTAGTTCTACCTCTCAAACACATATCCACACGTATTTTTGTACATCTACTACCAATATTATCATCATTACTACCTTCATTCCTCACTATACCATGAAACTATTACACCCTATCCTTTTAGCATACTCAACAATTAATAACAGTACCTGCGAGGTTTAACTCTTATATCACAACATCACAGATTCTGCTAATCACAAGATATACACCTTAATCACATTTATAAAGCAACAATTCAACACACAACACATCCATCGTGAAACAAATTGGTTAACTTACCACTGGTCGCACAACGCAACAATTCCGTCACTCACTCCAACTTTTCCACACATACATCATAACACATATCACCCTAATCATAGATACACATAACAATCATCACTAAGCAATCAACGACTCTCACTAGCTACCCTTTTTCCCGTGTCTGACTTAAGTCCGATGGGGCCATGATTTTGAAATGAGGGTACCTACTCACCCAAAATCTAGCATCGGCTGGGGCTCCCAACGTACATACACCAGGTTCATTTTAATTAACACCCTATATTCATTAGATTCATTGGTTCAGGTTCCAAAATCGTCGGCTCTGATACCACTTTGTAACACCCCCGTACGCCAGAATGCCTTACCAAGGACCATCCCAGTGTATGACGGTGTCACCATCTCGGTTTCCCGAGGAGGTAGATCAAATTAGACAATAAAAGAACAATTATAAATAATAATATATCTTATACAATATAACTCAATACAACGTCTTTATAATAAAGGTACAACCATAACACTCATGACACTGCATCTCTAGACCGGTAGCGTGATGACTCGATCCCTCCAATCCTAGCAGCCACAATCAACAATACCTGCTAAGCCAACTGCTCACCATCCCCGAATGGATCACCGCAGACACCACAAAAAAATACGGGGTCAGTACTGACTAATCCAATGTAAGACAGGATAACAATGTAAACAGCTGATCATCCTCTATCCCAGTCTCACGACCTCGCACAGTAACCGACTACACACCGAAGTGTGTAGCCCTGCTAGATTACCCATCGCAACAGGTAATCCTCGCCGTCAGTGGGTGACCGCAGCCGATCCCACCTAGTCCAGCTCCTCAACGAGCGACAAACAATCCCTGTCCCTTAATGTGCACACCCCCTCCCGTGGCGGGTTCCACGGAGGGCGAACTACGGTATGAAGCCACTCCCGTAAGTGACTCCACCACAATCACAATCACACGATATCACAGTCGTCACAACATCTTCACACCAACACCGTCACAACAACCTCCATACTCCGATGATCAATAGATAACAGCAATTATGGAACAAACACAATCTTAATCAATTAACAGTAACTGAGTAGGGAAACCCTACCTCGTCGCAAAGCATGTAAGACCTCCATACACAACCACGCACGGCTCCAATAAGCATCATAACCATGACAACCATCTCCTATTACACAACTATACTCAAAGAATCACTCAAAAGAACACAAGGCAGAGTCTTACCTAACTTTACACATCGGCGGTGACATAGACGACCACCACACACGTCATCCTTCCCCAGCGAATCCCGACATTCCCATGGTGGAGGTTGAAGCTAAATACATTAGAGTGTGAAGATATGGGGTGATTGGAGAGGGAGATAAGCTAGAGTTAGAGAAAGAGAAACTGTCGAGGAAATGAGAAATGAAATGAATCTCGCGAACTTGCATTTATATTAACGTGTCGACAGCAGCCATACTCGGTCGAGTACGGGAGTACTCGGCCGAGTAGGCTCTACTCGGTCGAGTATAGGTGATACTCGGCCGAGTAGCCTCAGCTAGGTCGAGTAAACAATCCTATAAAACCCATGTTACAAGCCTGATCCCTCACCCATTCATCCCTAAGGTCTGTTTGGTCAACAAGATCGGTCAACAGCGTTCTTAAATATCCTGGGTATTACACAATAGGAATGAAAACCTGTACGACATTGAAAACAAAGACAATAATGTAAAGAAAGACACTTAGTTGAGAACAGCCATGGAAATGTGAAAATCTTGAAGGACTTACCAACTCCACGTCTGCAAATTTGACATCCAATGAGTCAATCTGTTCATTAAATTAGGTGACCCGTATTAGAGAATTAAAACTTGTAATAATTGGACACTTATTTGATGCATGTTCAGTGTTGTTTAATGCACCTAGATTGGTATTTCGTGCATCTACAAGATTATTTCATGCATTCGAAAGTCTAATGCAGCCCAAGGTTGAGAACAGCCATGGAACACTTACGTCATTTGAAAATCACATAAAGCATGCAGAAAAACACTAAGATAAATTCAGGAAATATCACATTAAGCAAGCAACACAGGTATTGCATCCAAGTTTAGAGAGAGCATTAAAATGTAGTCTATCATTATTGTGGGGTAAGGAAGGGATGAAACATAAAAACAGACAAAGCTATGCAGATTTTCTTACAACATACTTTGGTCAACAGCATCATTTAGAGTTGAATTTGTTGGGTTTGGTGGGAAATAATCTTTCACTGATCTACCTCCTTTTATTTGTGTAATTTTGACTGGTGTGTTTTTCTTCCTTGCAACAGTCTTTCGCCTCATATCTGTGAATGTATTGACTGATGTTAACACAGGTGAAAATAGAAATTTAGGCCAATGCACAACCGAGAGCATTTAGATTTTGGAAAATATGCAGATTTTCTGAGTCAAGGGCCCTCTACTAACTAAGCATTGGCACCTTATCGACAATGAACCTACTGCTATTTTTAAAGTGACGCCGTGTTTGATGCGGACAGGGTCTTATTTGATGAACATTGAACCCTATTTTATGCACGATGGACCTTATTTTATGCACGGACAAAGGACGGGTATCTTAAAACCTAAGCTTACTTGGCTAAAAACTACTGAAAACAACAAGCAACTACCAGCTCGACTATTCTTTCAGATCCTAACAATATAGATCATTTAAAACCAAAAGACCCTCACAAAATACGCAAATTCAATTATTTAAAAGTACTTGAACATGCAATCAGAATAAAAACTCACAAATCCGCAAATTCAATTATTAAAAATTACTTGAACATGCAATCAGAACAAAAATGCAGAAATCGCTAAACTATAAGCAACGTATAAACTCTGATTTTCTATGCAAATGTGTTCAATACATTAAAACTCTGAATTTCTATCCCGAATCTAAGAATTCATTATAAAGTAACAATAAAAAGACCTTAATTACGGAAATTACTGCAAATTAGGGTTAATAGTTGAATATGAATTGATGAATGTCGGGGGAATAAATGAATGTCGAAGGAAAAAATACATGCATGATAAAATTACAGTACAATCGCCATTATCCGAAGCATAGTACCTGAATTTGTAGGAATGAGATTGATAAATCTCGCGAAAATGCTGCTGATGAATGGATTGAACCGTAATATGAGAAGCAGATGATCGGATACGATGAAGGTAGGATAGAGATGAGCAGCGACGACGATCGGAGAAGACGAACGGATATGGCGACAAAGTTGGATTGAACCGTAATGGCCAGTTGCTTGCTGATTGTACATCAATGGATGTACAGAAAAACAAAGTTGGCGAGTTATGGTCAGAGTTGTATACTTGTGTGGCACTTGTTGAACAGAGTCCTGGGCATTGTGATGAGTTGCTTGGAATTTTGTGTGAGTTCAAGGAAAGGGTAAAAATTACCCCTGATGAAAGTGGAAATACTGGTATTGCAAAGGTAAAGGACAAGAATGCTGAAATTGGGATGCTTTTAGGAACAAACATTCCTAGTGATATTAAGGTTTTGCCTCCAAGGCAGTGCAAAAACAATGGCTCAGGAAAAAGGCTGATCTCACAAAGAGAACGAGCTGGGGAAGTGAACAAGAAAGAGCTAAGAAAATGCAGGGCCTGTGGGGAGATGGCGAACCACGATAGTAGGAATTGTGACCGAAGGACAATCGACAATGAGTAGAGTAATTTTTTATTTTACCTTATTGAAAAATTCGGGAATTTTATTTTATTTGATAGATATTGGACATTTGCCTTATTGAATAATTCCGGACTTGTTATTTTATTTGATAGATGTTGGACTTTTTTCTTAAAACGAATGAATGTAACACTTATAGAATGTAAAGCCTGAGTGTTCCTGTCACCATTAGTTCGTGCACATACAACGGTATTTCATGCACATACACATGTATTTCATGCACAAAGAACGTTATTTCATGCACACATTATGCGAGTATCAAGAAACCTTACGGCGATTAATTTGATCTACCACTACATCCTTCTTTGCTACCACATCCCCAACCGTCAAAGTTAATAATAAAATTCCAAAATCTAAATTAAAATGCAACATTTTAAAAGTTCACTTGCGATTACTTTAAGATTTGACCTTGGACACATGAGTTACATATTTCGTGCATGTACACTGTTATTTCATGGATGTGGAACAATTTTTAATGCATTTACAATGTTTTCAGATTTCATTACAGTCTTTTCGTTGTCCAATTTTGAAAATTGTCTCTCGTTTTCGTTGCCTCGTGACATGTTCGTTATCCAATTTAGAAAATTGTCTCTCGTTTTCGTTGCCTCGTGACATGTTCGTTATCCAATTTTAAAAATTGTTTCTCGTTTTCGTTGCCCCGTGACATGTTTTTAGAATTAGTCCAGAAACATGACTTCATGTCTTACACGCCTTACATATTCCAAAATCTAATATGTACTTTCAAGACTTAGTGTACTACATATTCCAGAATAAACTCCACAAGAATCTAATATTCCAGGGTCTACTCCCTTTGTACATCCCTCGACTCATGGAATCAGATCAAAAAATGGCAATGTTTTGAATTTTGGATTAGGTCATCTGCCACTCCCTTTGCACATCCCTCGACTCAAGTGTTTAGAAAATATCACCTAGTGATAATCCTACAAAAAAAAGGGGGGGGGGGGGGAATACTGTTACGTAAAAGTCACTCCGAGACAAAATCTAATGAAAAGAAGATTAAAATTAGGCAAAATTTAAATTAGGCATTCAAGGTTCTTTATATTTACCTTTCTCTTGTTTCGCTTCCATTTGATGAGACGTGCAATCATACTCGTACCATATTCATCCAAATCCTACGTAAAAATTTTATTTGACAACAAATATTGAAATGCTTGAAATAAAATATACTGAATAATGTTTACAAAAGTTTGTTGAAAAATTTATACCTCGTAAGAACGCTTATCACTCCATGATGCTTGATCACACAAATTTTCTAGCCACTTTAACAAATAAACTCCACAAGAATACCCATTATTTTGTTGAGGCACTTGCACAACCTCCCACTGAAAATTCTTGATCTCCAACAACCTTGTGTATCTTGGAGAGTCTCTTGCGATAATCTCCAAAGCAGGCAGGAGCTATACAAAAACAATACAGTGAGTGATTGTGATTGTGGTATAAGGCTATTTAAGGCACATGCAAGGGTATGTCATGCACATAGAAGGGTATTTCATGCACATAAAGATCACCAACAGTATTTTCATTCGACAATGCATTTTGGGCAGTCAAAAACTGTTGAGCAGCCTTCCGGATATAATAAGTGAGGGGTAACATGTTTTTGTGCAAAAACTAATAAATCATACCTGTTCAACTAAAAATATTTGCCTGACTTCACGGCGCCTGGGCAGGTTGGAGTCGAGTATGAAGTTCATCCTTTTCCCAAAGTCAACAACGCATGCAAACCAATGTGATTTCTCCACACAATAAGGAAAGAAAGCCTAAAATATTACAAACTAGTCAAGTAGGATTTATCACCTTCAAATAGAAAAAAAATGCATTGGAAAAAAATTGCATGGAAAAAAAAAGTAAGAGAATATTTATTTACAAGTTGGGTTGTGTTTAGATTGAGGGGCAAGTAGTCAAGTAGGACGTATTGACTTCGAAACCCCTTTTTACCGACAACTCCCTGAAATTTGAGAACATTTGTCAAAATTCTTTGTCATTTCAAAAACCAAAAACAAGCATTTGACACAATAAGGAATATGAATACCTTTATGATTGTCGGAAAATACACAACACTTGGGTTTTCGATTGTAGTACGAATACCAACAGCATCAATAACCATATCCATTACCCAATTTCTGGCAAAGCAAGGTGCGGTCGTCTTGGGTAACTTGCAACCAATCGGTTTCTACAACGACCTCACTAATGATGCACAAGTTGCAATTAGATTAGAAAACACGGAACAATAGAGAGTGGACAAAAACTGAAGTTTTTAAAAAGCTGTATGGTCAGTTAGAACTTACTCCTTGTTCTTCATATTATTCCGAATATAATTGATCAAGTGTGCATCTTTATATGATAAATCATCATGTGGCGCTTGATTACTGAGAAAAGGGGAAAATAAAAGCTCCTTTATTAACATGGAAAAACGGAAAAACGGAAAACAAAGCTACTTAAGATTTCGCATTACCAAATCTGAACGCCATTCTTGTAAGTCTTTGCTGCAGCCGTCACTTGAAGTTTATAATAGTTGTATCGCCAAGTTAGAATTTCATTGCAAACCCTCACAACATAACGGTTAACATCAACTCTCTGAACAATAACAACAAAAGAAATCAACATCAGTGACTTAATATTTAATGCACATACAAGGAAAAGTTGAATTAAATAATACAGACTTACTTCCTTTACGACCCACCTTTGAACCTAAGCGTCCCTTAGCCCCGTTGTACATCTCCATATGACACATGAGGTAGACTCCAGTATCATGCTCAACATCAACGACAACTCGCGGAATATACAACTTAGGAATCAAAAGCCATGAAGACACCAAGTTTGGAATCTTACTTGAAAGCGTACCTAACAAGTTCTTCTGATAAAGGTAAAACAATGACAAGTAAATAATCTCTCACAAAAATTAGACGAAAATCAAGCACTTTATTGCAAAAAGATCTGAAGATATACCACAGGTCTAACATGGCGAGAATAGTCAGTTGACGGAGGCATCAAGTGCATCACTTCTAACAGCTTCTTACTAACATGGTAACAGAAGACAAATGGCAAGGGTGTAACAATAGGAATGAAAACCTGTACGACATTGAAAACAAAGACAATAATGAAAAGAAAGACACTTAGTTGAGAATAGCTATGGAAATGTGAAAATCTTGAAGGACTTACCAACTCCACGTCTGCAAATTTGACATCCAATGAGTCAATCTGTTCATTAAATTAGGTGACCCGTATTAGAGAATTAAAACTTGTAATAATTGGACACTTATTTGATGCATGTTCAGGGTTGTTTAATGCACCTAGATTGGTATTTCGTGCATCTACAAGATTATTTCATGCATTCGAAAGTCTAATGCAGCCCAAGGTTGAGAACAGCCATGGAACACTTACGTCAGTTGTCTCTGTGATAAATAGATGGCAAGGACATTTACGATTTCTGAATTTGTTGCCCTCATTCAAATAATCACACCACACAGAAATGACATCTGTATGAACTCGACGATCAAAAAGCAAAGTCTTCATATGACTTCGTGTCAGAGTTTTGCCCGCACAGCTAAATAAAACCTCCCTATACAGTTATGATAACATGAAACTTAGTGTTATACAAAGAAAATGTAATACATATATGCCGAATAAGATTAAAATATAGGAGAGTGATACATACTTGATCGGGTCCGTTTCGTGTTCACAATTAAAGATGTGGTCGTTGGGTCACGGTCGAATCAAAACACAATTTATAACTTCACAAAACAACTCTACAATTAGTAAAGAGGCAAGTAAAGGTCGGATCCCAAGGGACGGGAATTGAGATGAGATTTCGATTGAAACTAGTGGTGTCTTTGGGGTGTCACAATTTGGGTTGATGTAGAAGGTCACTAACTAAAATAGCAATGGAAATAAACAAACAAGATGAATTAAAAAGGGTGTAAACAATTGATTAAAAAGCACTAGGGTGTCATGGGATCATAGGGGAATCATGGGATATGATCATACAAACATGTTCTCAAATTATAAGCAAGCAATTATTGTTGTGATGGATTGAATTGGGTTATATCTTACAATCCTAGGAAAGTTTGGGTCCCGGAGCCGAATCGATTAGATTGTACAACACCTACAAGTCGACTTAGTCTTCCCTACTCAACAACATGCATGGTCTAATGAGACTCGAGTTGGTTTATGTCTTACAAGTCTCATTGAAAAGATAGGTGATGGTGGTAAATGCAAGGATTCATAGGCTTAGCATTTCATCAAACATAAAATGTGCATGAGTTGAGATCAAATCAAGCAAGCAAATAAACCATGAAAGCATATTAATTTAAGCATGAATCATTCCCCATGTTGGTTTCCCCTAATCACCCATTAACCCTAGCTAAGAGACTACTCACTCATCATCATATTGAACATGCTAGCAAGGTTGTCAATCATACTAACAAAGTGAAACATGATGAACAAATAAAAGTAATTAGCAATAATTAAAAAGGGATTAAGAGATTATACCTACTAATGATTCCAATAACAAAGCAAGAATAATAGAAGTACTTGATGTTTGATTGAGAGGTTGTCAATCTCCCAATAATAACCCAAATAATCTTCAATTACCCAAAATAAAGGATGAATAAGAGAGAGATTAAAGAACTAGAACTTGGATTAAAACTTGATTAATACTTGATTACAATATTAAAGAGAGATTTGATTGATATTAACTACACTAATTATTGATAAGAAGAACCTGCTCTTCTAATTAGACTAATGGGGTATTTATAGTGAAAATTAGGGAGGATGCATTAGGGTTAACTAAGGGCTAAACTAGTAATTACACTTTTTAGATTGAACAAGGAGGAGCCGGTATTTTTCGAAGGAAGGGCTTCTTTCTTTGTTGCTTGGAGAAGAGGAAATCGGCTGTGAAGGAATCCGTGCGGATTAGGGTCGGGACGGGCGGATTCTGGCGATGGAATCCGAGCGGATTCAAGGGAATCCGGGCGGATTGTGGCGGTGCAATCCGAGCGTCTTTGGAGGAAACCGCTCGGATTGTGCTGTGAGGAGACGGGCGGATTGGAGACAATCCGCTCGGATTGTAGTTCAGCACAATTCCTTCTTCTTTTCTTCCCTTTTCTTCATAAATTCCTTGGGGATTTCCTTGGGGACTCAAGGATCCTTTCTCAACATTGCTCATCTACTATCATATGTACAAAGGCCTTCTAATCTTGTATCTCCTTGATGCTTGGTCATTGGATTCGATCATTTTAGCCTCGTTTTGCCACGAAAATGCAAGATTCTTACTCCTTTCCTACCAAGGGATCAAAATCTCAAAGAATATGCAAAACAAAGAACTAAAGATAGTAAATGACCCAAATATGCACTAAAAAGCATGGGAACGAGGCTAATTCGGGGACTAAATGTGTGCTAATTATGGTCACATCAAATATCCCCAAACCGAACCTTTGCTCGTCCCGAGTAAAGAGGTGACAAAGACTAGGACCAATACTAACCTATCCTAATAATATAGCCGATATGAGACAATTAGCGGGTCTCACTCCGCCCCTTCAACTCACAACAAGACAACCATGAGGTAGGATGCCTTCTTGCAAGTCAAGGTGGGTCTTGCCAAAATGGCGACACATCCAAACATTAAGCACGCAAAATCACATAATGGATGCATCTACAAAAGGAATAGCCACTTCCTCATCAAGCGGCGGAGGCACTAAAGAGGAACAAATTTAAGAGCATGTAATCCTTCACAAATACTAGTTCAACAAATTACTAAGGCTAAGAGGATGGCACTAAATCACCTCCAAATGGTGTTAAACTAGACTACTTTCGTCCTCAATTTCCAAATGCTTTCGTCAAGAGCGATCGGATGGTGGTGTAATGATGATCCCTATGATGCTAGTAGCATATGACATGACAAGTCTCGAATTCTCTACAAAAGTAAAGGTCATGGATCGTCCCAAGCTCGACCAAGTGGCTTGACAAAAAGGCTTTTTGGGAATGAAATGTTCAAATCTTTATACACAACGGGTGGATATGACTAGTATTCAAAAATTGACCTCATTTCAACTTTCACATTTCAAAAATTTAAGATGGGGTTTGTCCCTTCCGGGCTAGTGTCCTTTGCTTTCGCCAATCGCTTATTAGGCAACCGGTTAACCTCTAGACAATAGCTTTTCGGGGTGATAGTCACTCTGTCTCTGGGCGGCCGAATTCACAGCCGTGTGGGGGCCCAATTCAATGGATCCCGCACCAAAGCACATCGAAGTGGTACGCCTCCATCAAAACAACTTAAAATTTCTCAACATTCAACAATTCATAACATTTGAGGTTTCCTTGGCATTAAATTACTTCCACATGACAAAATTCCTTGAAATGAGCACTTCAAGTTTATTGATAGAAAATATTTTTGGGTTGCCTTACCACAAGGTCAAACAAGGTCACCTAGACAAGTTAACCAAGTCCACATCGCATCACGGGGTTGGATAGGTGACTCACATGCAAACCCTTTACTAGGCCTTGGGTCATGGGTCAAAAGACACTAGTATGACACTATCTAGGGTGTTTTACAACCATTATAGTAGACAAAGTCTTAAGTTGAACAAGTATTTGTAATGGCTTAGTTGCTCTTGTCAAAGTTCCAAATTAGGCATTTTTCAAAACTTTTCTAATATGCAACTACATGCTATGATGTAACTAATATAAACATCCTAATGCAAGTGATTCTATCAACTAATATGACATGTAAACTAAATGCAAGTCCTAAGTTCACATTGTTTTACCGCATCAATCAAAATAAAGCCACATAGTCATTAACATAAAGAGGAAAAAGGAGATTGGAAAGATCATACCATGCGGTCTTCAATATCCTCATGTCTCGGATGTGGCGTAGTCGATCAATGTGAACAAAGATAGAACAAACACAATATATACAAGACAATTTATACAAAAGGAAAAAAACATGTTTTTGGGTTTTCAATTTTTCAAGTTTTTATGATTTTCGAAATTTTTCAATTTTTTGGATTTTTGAATAAGAGTTAAATGTTAGAATTCCCATCCCCACACTAATATGGGCATTGTCCTCAATGGCCAAAATGATGGAAATTATGCAAAGATGATGCATGATTTCTATACTAAATGCAATCTACACTAAGCTACACTACATGATGCATGGTTTTTGTTATGACGGAGAGGATAATTTAGATTACCTCCCGTTGTGTATGCATTAACTTCCCCAAACCGAGTGAGACACTATTGCTAATGTTCAAGGATGGGTGTAGTTCATGCACACACTATGCAATGCATGAAACTAGTTTGTCATTTTGGATTTTGAAAATGGGAACAATAAAATGAGAACACCTCAATGGTACCGAGGTGTGAGTCCTCTATGGTGCTAGGACTATTCCAACAATGATCAAGAAAAATAATTAAAACAAAGAGAGATATAGACAAACCATGAGAGGGTAGGAGTCTCCAAGGCTTGCTAATCTTCCATCATATCATCACCATCATCACTTTCCTCATTAGAAGTGGTCACATTGCCACTTCCCTCTTCATTTGCTTCATCACTTTCTTCCTTATCTTTCTCATCATCTTCTTCACCATCCTCTCCTCCTTCTTCACTTGCTTCTTCACCAATGTTATCATCAACTTCTTCATTACCAACAACCTCATTGTCACCCGAAACGACCCTAGATGCACCCGGAAATAGGACTTCTCTATCCGCCCAACTAGGCAAAGGACATGATGGATCAAGTAGTCCTTGCCTAGCTAAGTGTAGGAGGGGTGGATATTGAGCCAAGTAAGCATTTTTCTGATCCTCAAAGGCTTGCTTGTGCATTGCTTGCATGAGAAGAGTCAAATAATCATTTCTAGCTTCAACTCCTTCCGGCTTGAACTCTTGATACTCAAAGGGGTAAGGTGGTATGACAATGGAAGAGGAGGGCATTTCAAGTTCACCCTTTTGTTGTTGAATAATATACTCGGCCTCTTTAGAAAGGGGAAGTAGATAATTGGTCCGGTGGACACTTAGACGACAAATCTTTGAAGGCAAAGTGAACGATCTAGCTTCACTAGTGAGCCATCCATACTTAGTGTCAAGGGGGTTATGGGCAACCCACTTGTACTTGTTTATCATAGTATGCATATCAACAAGATGACCACCCTCCTTTGCTTTGTACTTGTTATCCTTATTGAAGTTAGGATCAAAGTACTTGGTTAGGATAGTGACTAGGCCGCCATTGACAATAACGGTAGTGCCCTTCTTCCCACAATCAACGTTGAGCCATCTATCTACCAAGAGCCTCAAAGAATTGTAAGGCTTGGTATGTACTCTTCCAATGTTCAAAGCCGATTCAAGAAGAATAAAATCAAGTTTGGTGAAATGGTTGGTATCTTTCCTTGCAATAATGGTGTTTCCCATGACCTTGTGCCATACTCTTATGCCCGGATGGTGGACTAAAAGAGCACGACTCGCATGAAAGTCCTCAAATTTCCTCCCGGAAATAGCCTCCCAAAGAGGGTCGGGGTCATACTTTCCATAACTCTTAAAATAACTCGGTTCATCACTAAGACCCAAAATTTCACCCAATTCTCTAAAGGAAATGCGTCTACTAACATTAGCTAGACGAAACTCGAGATTCTCCCTACTCTCAACTTTGGTGACTTTCAAAGAACTCAAAAATTCCAAGGTAAGGGAGGGGTATGTCAATTCCTTTGTTTCAAACAATTTCTTCAACCCCATGGCTATGAAAAAGGTTCTAGTTTGCTCAAGGACACCCAACTTTCCCAAGGTGTCTTCACAAATAAATTTGGTGGATTGAATTGATTTCCTAGCAAACTTGGCAAAAGTATTTCTATGGGTTTCGGAAATAAAAGTTACCTCCGGATAATGCAAGAGTTGATCGATTTCCGGAGTAGAAGATGTTGTTGCTCCCATAGAAGGTTGTTGTTATTGTTGCACTTCTAAGTTTGGTGTTGCTACCACCATAGCCAATGCTTTCTTTGCTTGAAGAGCCTTTTGCCTTTGTGAAAGTGTCTTTGGTGCCTTTGTTGCCTTTGTTGCTCCCTTAGTCCTTGCCATTGATGAATTAACCAAGAAAAGAATGAAAAATCTTCAATTTGTAGTGTACCCAAATCGATTTAGAGGTGAAAGGCTTTGCCTTTATGAATTCAAAAATTGACTCAAAGGTTGAAGATTTTTGCTTGGTTTTGATTTTTGATGAAGGAGGAGTGATTAATTTGTTGTTAGAAGGATGGTTTGATTTGATTTTGGTGAATGTAGTTGAGGGATTTTGTTTTTGTGATGGAGAGGATGAGGGTTTTGATGTTTTGAAGTAGTGTTATGAATGAATGAATGAATGAATGAATGAAGGTGGGTGGAGTTTTATAAAGCTCGAAAAATTCAAGCTGCAGGGGCAAGACGGGCGGATTCAGCCCAAGACGGGCGGATTCTGCCTTTTCTGGGTTGGAAAACCTCGCCTAAAGACGGGCGTATTCGAGAGAAGACGCTCGGATTTGGTTGATACGGGACGGGCGGATTCTCCAGAAGACGGACGGATTTCAGTCCAGGAATTTTTCCTGTTTTCCTTAGCAGAGAAGACGGGCGTCTTCTTTCCAGGACGGACGGATTCTTCAAGACGGGCGGATTGCTGCTCAGGACGCCCGGATTCAGTCACAGTCAAAAATTTTCAAAATTTCAGCTCAGTTCAGGACGGGCGTCTTTGCTGCAGTAAGCTCGGATTTTCTTGAGACGGACGAATTCTCCTGAATCCGCTCGGATTCTACCCCTTTGTACCCGGATACAGTTCCATCCGTGTACAATGCATTTCCCTTGTCATTCTTCCATTCTTCTTCATGTCTTGTGTTCTTCATTGTGGGGGCATTACTAGGCAAGGATAGCCTAGGCAAATGTCATCCCCACACTAAGGTAAAGCACTACACATCAATTGAAATTGTTAGTCCCTCCCTTACTTCTCTCAAACATGACAATTATCTTGATCAAAGTAAATAGAATAAATCCAAAGATGACAAAAAATGTAATACAAGAATTAAAATGCGAGTTAGGGAGTTAGAAATATTTACAAGTGGTGGTTTAGGGAGGACTCCACCAAACTCTCATTCTTGATGAGATGTCAAGGGGGCATGTTCAAGGTGTTGTTGATGTTGCTCAACACCTTGAAGAAATAATCAAAAGCTTGTTCATTATCATGGTAGAGGTCTTCAATAGTCCTTTGCCCTTGTTGTTGATCTTGATCGATGGCATTACCAATATAGGGATTAAAAATCCCTTCAAATTCGTCGTCCCAAAGACCACAAACTTCATTAAGTTGATCGTTGAAAATTTCTTGTTTTGATGGAGACAACTCTCCCAAGTTCTTCTCTTGGCCAATGAGGCCATCCTCTTCTTCTTTGGTAGATTTTGATGAGCTTTGCAAGCTTTCCTTGTCACAATTCACTTGCTCTTTGAATGGAGCATCTTCAATTTTCTTCTTCCATTGGAGTTCCGATTTCTTCCTTTCATCCTTTCGGCTATAATGATCAATCATGAAACACGGTTCATGCAAATGAGGAACTCTCATAGTCTTGTCAAGATTAAAGGTTATGCTTTCATCTCCCACTTCTAGAGTAAGCTCACCATGTTTCACATCAATCACCGCACCCGCGGTGTGTAGGAAAGGTCTTCCTAGAATGATCGGAATGTTGGAATCTTCCTCCATATCAACAATGACAAAGTCCACCGGGATGAAAAACTTCCCAATTCGCACGGGGACATCTTCCCATATCCCTAATGGTGTCTTCGTCGATCTATCGGCCATTTGGAGCGTGATGTTGGTGCATTTAAGCTCTCCCATCCCCAACCTTTTACTCACCGAGTACGGCATGACACTCACACTAGCCCCTAGATCACATAAGGCTTTGTTGATCGTTGTGTCGCCAATGGTACACGATATTGAGAAGCTTCCCGGATCCTTTAGTTTTGGAGGTGAACTCCCTTGAAGTATTGCACTACTCACCTTAGTGAAGGCGATAGTCTCAAGCTTCCGGATCGACTTCTTCTTTGTGAGGATATCTTTCATGTATTTCGCATAGGCCGGCACGTGATTGATTAATTCCGTGAAAGGAATCGAGACTTCCAAGTTCTTCACAATTTCCATAAACTTCCCAAGTTGATCATCAAATTTGGGCTTGGCTTGGCGACTTGGAAAAGGAAGTCTAATCACAATGGGCTCCTTCTCCTTGACCTTGTCTTTATTTTTCTTTGAACTTTCTTCTTTTAATGATTCTCCATCTTTGGCGTTTTGCACAATTTCTTCCTTATCACTAGCTTCCACAACTTCATCCTCAACTTGCTTCTTCGGTGCTTTATACCTTGTACCACTTCTCAAGTGAATGGCACTAACCGTTTCATGTCTCGGGGGATTACTTTGAGGTGGTAATTGCCCCTTTTGTCTTTGTGAGCTTGAAGATGCTAGTTGAGTCAATTGGGTTTCAACCATCTTGGTGTGAGCTAGGATGTTGTTGATGGTGGTTTCCTTTGCTTGGCTATCTTTTTGCATTTGAGTGAAAAATTCTTGTTGATTCTTTTGCATTTGGAGGACCGCTTTTTGGACATCAAAACCTTGGTCACTTTGTTGGTTGTATGAATTTTGGTTTTGGTAACCTTGGTTTTGATTGTAAAAGGGTCTTTGATTTTGGTTTCTCATTGGTGGTGGAGTGTATGTTGTTTGAGGGTTTTGGACATTTTGGCTTTTGTATGAGAGATTTGGATGGAATTTGGTATTCTCATTGTAAAAATTGGAGTAAGGGGTGCCACTCTTGTATGCTTGGAAAGCATTTACTTGTTCATTTATTCCCCTACACTCACTTTGATCATGACCTAAAGTACCACAATTCTCACATATCCCACTTGGGATTGATGAGGATGCCGTCATGACATTAACATGATGCTTTGGTGATTTTGAGACTTCTTCAATTCTAGCCATAGCTTTTTCAAACTTCAAATTGATTGTGTCAATGTGAGCACTAAGTTGAGCACCCAATTGAGTAACGGAGTCCACTTCATGCTTTCCTCCTCTAGTAGCTTTCCGAGGTCTACT
Organism: Silene latifolia; assembly: GCF_048544455.1. NCBI lineage: Eukaryota > Viridiplantae > Streptophyta > Magnoliopsida > Caryophyllales > Caryophyllaceae > Silene > Silene latifolia. The sequence goes on from NC_133528.1 coordinate 77,160,476, forward strand.
ATATTGTGAGTTATGGACCGCCATTTCCTCAATCTTGTTCCATGTTTGATTGTCATCAACTTCGGTGAACATTCCATTTGATCCCATGTTGAGAATGTTCCTTGAATCTTCATATAAACCATTCCAAAATTATTGTACCAAGAACCATTCGCTAAGTCCATGGTGAGGACATGAGCGACAAATTCCCTTGAACCGCTCCCAAGCTTCATACAAAGATTCTTCATCCCTTTGCTTAAAACCCGTAATTTGAGCTCTTAGCATGTTAGTCTTTTCCGGTGGGTAGAATTTTTTGTAGAAAACTAGAGCCAACTTCTTCCAAGAATCAATTCCGAGAGTGGCCTTATCAAGGCCCTTCAACCATTGCTTCGCGGTGCCGATTAGAGAAAAAGGAAATAAGACCCATCTAATTTGGTCTTGAGTCACACCGGTTTGAGAAATCGCATCACAATAGTCGCAAAAGGTTTCCATATGAGAATGAGGGTCTTCACTAGGCATCCCCCCAAATTGGCTCCTTTCAACTAATTGGATGAAGGCGGATTTGGCAATAAAATTTCCGGTTAGATATTGTGGTGTAGGAGTACCATTGGGTAGGTTCTCCTCGGTGGGTACGGAGTGTGATGAAAACTTAGGCATTGTAGGTTGATTTTGTGGGGTATTGTGTAATGGGTTCTCCTCTCCTTCTATTGCGAAAGGGTTGATGAACTCAATAGTTGGTTGAATAAATTCACTAATACCTCTCAAATTCCTCCTAACAAGTCTCCTATTGTTTGTTAAGGTTCTTTCAATTTCACGATCAAGAGGTAACAAGTCACCTTGTGACCTTCTAGACATGCAAAATATCAAACAACTTGAAAACAATTAGAACAAACCTTGAGGAGATTTACTTCCCCAAGGCAAAGACACAACTAATAACAATAAATAGAAATCTAAATCAAACAAACACCGTCCCCGGCAACGGCGCCATTTTTGATCGGGTCCGTTTCGTGTTCACAATTAAAGATGTGGTCGTTGGGTCACGGTCGAATCAAAACACAATTTATAACTTCACAAAACAACTCTACAATTAGTAAAGAGGCAAGTAAAGGTCGGATCCCAAGGGACGGGAATTGAGATGAGATTTCGATTGAAACTAGTGGTGTCTTTGGGGTGTCACAATTTGGGTTGATGTAGAAGGTCACTAACTAAAATAGCAATGGAAATAAACAAACAAGATGAATTAAAAAGGGTGTAAACAATTGATTAAAAAGCACTAGGGTGTCATGGGATCATAGGGGAATCATGGGATATGATCATACAAACAAGTTCTCAAATTATAAGCAAGCAATTATTGTTGTGATGGATTGAGTTGGGTTATATCTTACAATCCTAGGAAAGTTTGGGTCCCGAAGCCGAATCGATTAGATTGTACAACACCTACAAGTCGACTTAGTCTTCCCTACTCAACAACATGCATGGTCTAATGAGACTCGAGTTGGTTTATGTCTTACAAGTCTCATTGAAAAGATAGGTGATTGTGGTAAATGCAAGGATTCATAGGCTTAGCATTTCATCAAACATAAAATGTGCATGAGTTGAGATCAAAACAAGCAAGCAAATAAACCATGAAAGCATATTAATTTAAGCATGAATCATTCCCCATGTTGGTTTCCCCTAATCACCCATTAACCCTAGCTAAGAGACTACTCACTCATCATCATATTGAACATGCTAGCAAGGTTGTCAATCATACTAACAAAGTGAAACATGATGAACAAATAAAAGTAATTAGCAATAATTAAAAAGGGATTAAGAGATTATACCTACTAATGATTCCAATAACAAAGCAAGAATAATAGAAGTACTTGATGTTTGATTGAGAGGTTGTCAATCTCCCAATAATAACCCAAATAATCTTCAATTACCCAAAATAAAGGATGAATAAGAGAGAGATTAAAGAACTAGAACTTGGATTAAAACTTGATTAATACTTGATTACAATATTAAAGAGAGATTTGATTGATATTATTTACACTAATTATTGATAAGAAGAACCTGCTCCTCTAATTAGACTAATGGGGTATTTATAGTGAAAATTAGGGAGGATGCATTAGGGTTAACTAAGGGCTAAACTAGTAATTACACTTTTTAGATTGAGCAAGGAGGAGCCGGTATTTTTCGAAGGAAGGGCTTCATTCTTTGTTGCTTGGAGAAGAGGAAATCGGCTGTGAAGGAATCCGTGCGGATTAGGGTCGGGACGGGCGGATTCTGGCGATGGAATCCGAGCGGATTCAAGGGAATCCGGGCGGATTGTGGCGGTGCAATCCGAGCGTCTTTGGAGGAAACCGCTCGGATTGTGCTGTGAGGAGACGGGCGGATTGGAGACAATCCACTCGGATTGTAGTTCAGCACAATTCCTTCTTCTTTTCTTCCCTTTTCTTCATAAATTCCTTGGGGACTCAAGGATCCTTTCTCAACATTGCTCATCTACTATCATATGTACAAAGGCCTTCTAATCTTGTCTCTCCTTGATGCTTGGTCATTGGATTCGATCAATTTAGCCTCGTTTTGCCACGAAAATGCAAGATTCTTACTCCTTTCCTACCAAGGGATCAAAATCTCAAAGAATATGCAAAACAAAGAACTAAAGATAGTAAATGACCCAAATATGCACTAAAAAGCCTGGGAACGAGGCTAATTCGGGGACTAAATGTGAGCTAATTATGGTCACATCAATACTCTTCATCTAAGTCCTCTGAAAATGCATAGTCTCCTACCAGTTTTTCCGATCGACTCAAGTCACGAACCATGTCCACGTTTCTGATAAAGTAAGATGACCGGTAAACATTCACTACCTCAACACACCTCTTAGGGAGCACCCTTCTACCAGCCACCTGCCTCTCAATGGCATAATCTGAGGGGGCAGCTGGAGAAGAGGGCTCAATTGGCGATTCATCCAACAATACTTGAGAGGAGATAACTACAGGCGATGGTTGGGACGGTTGGGATGAGATCAGAATTGGCGATATTGGCGATAAAGGACGAACTACTGGAACTGACGTCGTAGTTGTTGTGCTTGAATGAGGAACACTTGAAGCAGCCTGCAACCTGGACTCAAGGAACTCTTGAGAGTTATATAGTGCATCATCACCACTAAAAAAGCTGAAAGACGGTCCTTCTAGAAGCGCCTTATCCCTCTTTTTCTTTTCCTTTTTTTCGTTCCACAAATTTTCATGATGTGAATCAAACACCTTGCCAACATGAGTGTATGCATTATTAAGGATCCCTTATAATTCAGCCATGACAGTGGGATTGTCTAGAAACGCATCATCTGCACAACTCATGTCAACCTCCTCCTTCTTCAACTCCTGCTCCTCGACTTTACCCACATCCTTCTTCAACTCCTTCTCCACTGCCACCTCCTCCTTTCTCTCCTTCAATTCATTCTCATCTTTCTCATTGTCCTTTTCCACTTCATCCTCCTCTATCTTCTCCATGGTAGCACCCTCCCTTACACAATCAGCACCTTCCCTTTCACCTTCTTCTGTACTCTGCTGTGAAAGGGAAAATCCTTCAAATAAACAATCTGCCAACTTTGACATTTGCGTGACAGCCGGGAAAGCGGGAGCCTTACACTTAGCATTTCTAACTGCTTTGGTAAAGTCACCATAAATGTCTGCAAGCCGAATGGCTGTGCTTGCCAAAACCTTGATGGATTCTTTCCTCTCATCAACCGGTTCAGCTTCAAGTTCAGGTTCAGGTTCAGGTTCAGGTTCAGGTTGAGGTTGACGCTCAATTTGAGGTTGAGGTTCAGGTTCAGGTAAACGTACAGGTACAGGTTCACGTTCATGTTGAGGTGTAACATAAGCAAATATGGGTTCAACAGAGCCCTTGCCAAAGCCACCCCCCTTCTGCTTCTCCAACTTAACCCTTTCTCTAATTTTCTCATCCGTCCAATTCGCTAATAAGGGAAATGATCGACGCACCGTTCTCGTCATGAAAACACATCTATCCAAGTAGATAATCTGGAAAATCAGAATCGGTCCCTTAAAATAAGTTTTAGGGGAATTAGCTATAGCCGCCTTCCACGATATGACGTTGTTGATCATATGGGACCGTGCAAATTTGCACCAATTCATGTTAGGGACATCGGCGAGATTTGAAAGGGAGCTTAATATCCGAGGGCTTGGATGATCACCTACTACCCCCATCAAGAGAACATTGACGATATAGATGAGGAAATTCCTCTTGAAATCGTCTCCACCATCCCGTTGCTCCATCATCTTATCTAAGAGAACCTTTTTCGTAATATCTGAGGTGGTAAACTGAGCCTTATACCTCTTGACAGCCTCTATGTACTCCTTTTCCTTACAGAACATTCCAGCTGCAACAATGTCAATCGGTCCCATAGGAAGTCCAGTTGCAACGTGGACATCCTCATCAGAGATAACAAGATCGCGGTTCATCAATGAACAATTGAATGGATTAAATGTCTCGACAATCCATCTGGCCAAATGGCCATTGATTTCTTCTGACTTAAGTTGTAACAACCCTCCAAACCCCATACTGTGTATGGCTTCAATTTGCTTTTCGGATGGCCCCAACTTGATGAAATTAGTGATCAAGGAAGGACTCATCCGAGTGAGGAGAGGCTTATACTTGTCAGAACGCTTTCTTCTTTTTATACTTTGCGTTGGCTTTTTGCTTGTTGCTGCTGCTTTCCTCTTGTTCTTGTTAGGAGGCAACTCTGGTGCGACATCGTCGTGAACTTTGGCTTTAGCACGCGGACTCCGTTGCCGTGGTGAAATTTGTTCTGCCTCTGCTGCTGTAGGGTTTGGTTTGAAAGAATTATCTGTCAAAGTAGTCAGAATTAGTAAGGTAGCTTATTTCATGTATATACAAAATTGTTTTATGCACATAGATAGTTATTTGATGCATATACAAGGTTGGCTCATGAATTCATAAGACTATTGTACGCCAAACCAAACAGTGATTAGCTTCAGGAAGACAGCTTATTTCATGCATGTACGAAGTTGTTTAATGCACATAAAAAGTTATTTGATGCATATACAACGTTGGTCCATGAATTCATAAGACTATTGTACGCCAAACAAAACAGTGATTAGCTTCAGGTAGACAGCTTATTTCATGCATGTACAAAGTTGTTTAATGCACATAAACAGTTATTTGATGCATATACAAGGTTATATCAGGAAAACAGGATTATTAAAAGGGGCCCGGGTGTCCTAAAACGGGACGGGAAAGGGTTTACGGTTGGATTAGGTGGACCGCTACCGCGGGTCCGCCTAATCCAACCCTAAACCCTTTCCCTTGCTATTGTCATTCGAACACGAAAACCTAAAGACACCCTAGAAGAGGACGAGTGAACCATTTTTTGGGGACGGGATTTTAAAAAGGGGGCCGGGTATCTTAAAACGGGACGGGAAAGGGTTTAGGGTTGGATTACCGCGGGTCCGCCTAATCCAACCCTAAACCCTTTCCCTTGCTATTGTCATTCGAACACGAAAACCTAAGGACACCCTAGGAGGGAACGAGTGAACACTTTTTTGGGGACGGGATTTTAAAAAGGGGCCCGGGTGTCCTAAAACGGTACGGGAAAGGGTTTAGACCCTAAACCCTTTCCCTTGCTATTATCATTCGAACAAGAAGAAAACCGCAAGGCATGGTTGTTTAATGCATATGGATTGCTTTTTGATGCATCTACAAGGCTACTTGATGCATTCATAAGGGTATTGCACCTTAAACCATCACCATTAATATTCGAACAAACGACATATACTGTAAATCTTTAAAAGGGACAAGAAAAGGTAAACCCTCACCATTGTTGTTACCAGAAAGCATATCTGGTGTTACTTGCTCAGTAACTTTTGGTTGGATACGTGGACTTTGTCGACGTGGAGGAGGAATTTGTTCTGGCTTTGCAGCTGTAGTACTTGGGTTGGGAGGATTATCTGTCAAAGTAAGTAGGTTAATAAGGAAGCTTATTTCAGGCATATACAAGGGTATTTTAATGCACTGAGATTGTTTTTTGATGCATCTACAAGGCTGTTCCATAGATCCAGAAACTTCATGTAATTATGAAACAATGAAAGCTCGATGATGAACGAAATAAGGAAAAGAAACTTCATTAATAAAACATATCATCCATACATGACAAAGCTTTACAACATTGAAAATGGAAAAACCCGACTACATAATTATACAAAGGTGGCTTAATACATGGAATTATACAAGAGTACCACAAAAGACTGAAAATAGGGCAACTTTAAGACCTGAACCGTTAAAGGCCTAAATACACAGACATCAAAATGCCAAAAACTGTCAAACTTGAGCAGTTGAGTTAAATATAGAGGAAAAAACCGAAAAAAGGCAAAGTGGCCCGAGTTCCTAAGTCTGTTGAAATGGCAACTGCTATGTCACGTGCAGGAGATGGCGTGGCTAAAGCATGAAGCAACTCATTCACATGTGCACGTCAGCGTCATCAAGAGCGTTAAGATGTTCTCTTTGGAAAATATTTTTCTCTTGTTGATGATGCAGGAGCAATTTAGCTGCCAAATCTTCAGTCATAAAGCATTTGCATCTTTTATAAATTATTTTAGGACCCCTACGAACAATTCTTACACCATTGATATCATTGGTCCGTAGAGAAATGCCATATGCATGTTCAATGCGAGGTGCACTTGGGTGTATGAGAAACAGCTGAGACCAATTCCTACAGACCAACGCCATATTTGCCTTATCTTCGTTAAAATCTAGTTGGTTAAATATGTTAGTCACTAGATCTTGATTATTGAAAACATCATCAAGTTGGGCTTGATAACAGTTGTCGGTAAGCTGAACTTTGTCTAAGGGAGCAAATGACAAACCCATAGCCACTTTTTTTTCTCTTACGTAATTCTTGACAAAAAGTGCTTTATCTTCTTCAAAAATATTGACTACCCACCCCTTGCACCAATTGGCCATACTTGGCTATGTATAAGTAATTGACCAGTAAGAGAATGACCTACAAGCATCACAAATTGAACTCTCGAATGAAAAAACTAGAAATAGGAACTAGTAAGGAAAAGAGTACAAGGAGTCCGTCATTTGAAAATCACATAAAGCATGCAGAAAAACACTAAGATAAATTCAGGAAATATCACATTAAGCAAGCAATACAGGTATTGCATCCAAGTTTAGAGAGAGCATTAAAATTTAGTCTATCATTATTGTGGGGTAAGGAAGGGATGAAACATAAAAACAGACAAAGCTATGCAGATTTTCTTACAACATACTTTGGTCAACAGCATCATTTAGAGTTGAATTTGTTGGGTTTGGTGGGAAATAATCTTTCACTGATCTACCTCCTTTTATTTTTGTAATTTTGACTGGTGTGTTTTTCTTCCTTGCAACAGTCTTTCGCCTCATATCTGTGAATGTATTGACTGATGTTAACACAGGTGAAAATAGAAATTTCGGCCAATGCACAACCGAGAGCATTTAGTTTTTGGAAAATATGCAGATTTTCCGAGTCAAGGGCCCTCTACTAACTAAGCATTGGCACCTTATCGACAATGAACCTACTTCTATTTTTAAAGTGGCGCCGTGTTTGATGCGGACAGGATATTATTTGATGCACATTGAACCCTATTTTATGCACGCTGGACCTTATTTTATGCACGGACAGAGGACGGGTATCTTAAAACCTAAGCTTACTTGGCTAAAAAATACTGAAAACAACAAGCAACTACCAGCTCGACTATTCTTTCAGATCCTAACAATATAGATCATTTAAAACCAAAAGACCCTCACAAAATACGCAAATTCAATTATTTACAAGTACTTGAACATGCAATAAGAATAAAAACTCACAAATCCGCAAATTCAATTATTAAAAATTACTTGAACATGCAATCAGAACAAAAATGCAGAAATCGCTAAACTATAAGCAACGTATAAACTCTGATTTTCTATGCAAATGTGTTCAATACATTAAAACTCTGAATTTCTATCCCGAATCTAAGAATTCATAATAGAATAACAATAAAAAGACCTTAATTAGGGAAATTACTGCAAATTAGGGTTAATAGTTGAATATGAATTGATGAATGTCGGGGGAATTGATGAATGTCGAAGGAAAAAATACATGCATGATAAAATTACAGTACAATCGCCATTATCCGAAGCATAGTACCTGAATTTGTAGGAATGAGATTGATAAATCTCGCGAAAATGTTGCTGATGAATGGATTGAACCGTAATATGAGAAGCAGATGATTGGATACGATGAAGGTAGGATAGAGATGAGAAGCGACGACGATCGGTGAAGACGAACGGAAATGGCGACGATCGGAAACGGGGATGATGAGGGTCGTAGAGAGAGAAGAAGATGAGTGAGAAAGGGGAAATTGGGAAATGAATGAAATTGAAGGGTTTGGGGAGTTGAGCGCGTAAAATTGTAATATTATTAGTATTATTAATTAGTAATGTTAATATTAGTAGTATTATTAGTGGTTCTCATCATCCTAGTGGTTCTCATATGATCCCGAATCCATATATATATGTGTGTGTATATATATATATGTATATATATATATATATATATATATGCGTATATATATATATATATATATATATATATATATATATATATATATATGTGTGTGTGTGTGTGTATATATATATATATATGTGTGTATATATATATATATGTGTATATATATATATATATATATGTGTATATATATATATATATGTGTATATATATATATATATGTATATATATATATATACATACATATATATATCAATTTATAGATGGTTTTTACTTCCACTTCTGGAATAGTCCACTTATTAAGCAGATCTAAGTCTCTAGGTAAGTCAACCTCATAACTAATTTCATTCTTGATAGTATTTTTACTACCAAATACATACTTCATAAGACTCATAATTTAAAAATGTATTACACTATAACTAACCAAACCAAGTAATCATCCTTAACTACCATGATAATAAGGTTTTTCCTCAAAGTTTCTACTAGAACTCTGCTTATACCTTTTCTTTTTAGGATGAATAGGGACATCCATACCAAACTGGTTACAGAATTCACCTAATTGATTCTTTTCCAAAGAAATTTTGTCTCTTTTTAATTGCCGATTCAACTTAAGCTCATTGCAAAGGTTTAAACCTTCTTGAATACAAGTCCCTATGATACTACCATACGTATAACTATCATAAGGAATAGATGTATACCCATTTCTAAGGTTATTCCTAACCCTCTCAGCAAAAAGATAAGGTAAACCATCCACAAACTTAGACCTCCAAACCCCATATATGGCGTACATTGACCATATGATATAGGTACATCTTATAATAACTATGGGTACATATCAAAGTATTTATGTTCATTTAAATTATTTATCAATCACGTTTCAACAAATCATCAAGTACCTTTAATTTGTTTCGGAGGTACATTAAATATATCTACAATTGGTACATTTATTAACGATTATAGATTCATATCATGTTTATTTTAATTAATTATCTTGCACGAATGAATAAATTATTTACATTTTATGTATATGAGAGGTACATTAAATTTATAATATAGGTCCATATAATACTTATTAAAGGTACATAGCATGTTTATTTTAATTAGGTATCAATTATGACTCGATTTTTTATTATGTACATTTTATTTATATAAGAGGCACATTAAATATATATTATAGGTACATATAATAAATATTAAAGTTACATACCATGTATATCTTAATTAGTTACAAGGCATGTTTCAATAATTATTCAAGTACATTTTAATAATATAGAAGGGACATGAAATATATAATAAATGTACATTTTAATAATCATAGCTACATATCATATTTACTACAATTGTTTATTAACTTTATTTCACTTACTCATCGGGGACGCATTATATATATTGGAGGTACATTAAATATAAACTATAGATACAAAGAATAATTAACATAAGTACATAAAATATGTTGTTCAATTTTTATCAAGTACACTTAACTAACTTATCATGTACATTGATTTTATACTGAATGTACATTAAATATAAACTCGAAGTACATTTAATAGTTACTAGTTTTAAACCCGTGCAAATTGCACGGGCATGATGATTTAAAGATTGTTTTTATCAAAAATATGCCAAGTCTTGTGTCAAATTATATTTATGGTATGAAATTCAAATGTTTGCAAGGAAGAGAATGTAGATGTCGAACCTAATAAGGACATTGTGCATAACAATAAAATTCACTTATTAACCCACAATTAAACTCACAATTACATATCCCACCTATTTTTTCGCTCTTTACTCTTACTTTTTGTACATTTTCTTAAATATTTCATTTTTGCCTATGTTACTTTTGGTCTGGATCGGAGGGAGTAACATATACTCATATAGAATGCATTACGGTTCATTGCTCGAGCATTTGTTGAAATACGGTCCTTCCTCTTGTTAGATAAGTCTTAAGTCTCTAAACTGATATTTTGACTGGGTAAATCATGCATTTGAAAGAAATTGTCTCACGTTAAATGAAATTAAAATATTTTGGTGAAGATTAACAAAAATTTAACTTTATCGTGTGAGTAAGAACTAATTGATCGCAATGTCTTAACGGGTCCATCGGCCACACGTTATAGATTTTAAGTTCAAATAATATATTGATTACATTTAATATTTAACAAATTTATATATTAACGATAGTAATTCAAAATTTTACAATAACTTTTAAAAAAAATCATAAGCTGGCATTGCTTATATTGCCTAACAACATAACTTATTTTGTTAACACAACAAGATAACAATGTATTCAAATAGAACCTAATGATTATAATATAGTCCCTTTTTTTTTACGATTATCTCATGAGCTTGTGAACATTAATTTTCATTAAAGTCTTTAGATTAAATATTGTAAAATATATTTTCCTTACGGAAAGAGCCTTCATATGAGATATTTTCGAATAAGATAACCCGATCCAGCATTTTGAACAGAGGACTCTAACTTGACCAGTAATTCGAATTCACCCGATTTAATTTGACCTGCTGGAATGTTTATTATTAAAAACTAATTATTATCTCCAAATAACTTGATAATAAACGACCTAAGATTAGTATGCCTGAAACGATCTGACGCGTATTTCTGAAAACTCGAAATAATCCAACCCAAACTCAACATGATTGTCCCATTTATCATGTGTAATCGTAAAGAAAAGTGAATGTCTTCAAAACCTAAAATGATACATGCTTTACAACTTAATGTTTTGGCTATTAACCTATTACTTACTCTGTATATATTACTAACAATAACTACTATAATTAGTATATTTAGTTACATGTTATTCCCTCAATCCCAATCAATAGTTTACACCTTTTATTTTTAAGATATATACATATCATATCAGTCAATATTTTAAACTCTCACTTGTTAGCAAATTAACTGGGTGAGACCATTACATTTTCTCCTCATTTTAAGTTGTTTTTGATTTTTTTAATAATTGTAAAATAATTAATAATAATCGTAAATAAATCAATTGTATAACATTAGTTGAGACGACTGGAGTATTATAGTTTGAATATTAATTTTCATAATAGTGCATGCATAATAAACACAGCCCATTAAGTTACTCCGTATAACCAACTGAGATAAGTAAAGGCAATGGGACTTCCTAACCCAAAACTAACACAACCCATTGCATATTTGCATCCATTTCCACTTGCTGTATAAACCCACACTCATTCCATATCTCGTTACCTTATTTACCCATTTGGAAACCCTAATAAATCTTTCATCACCCATATTCATTTCCTCCAATTTCTGCTGCTCCTTTCAAATCCAATTTATGCTGCTTCGATCTTATTCCCTTCGCATCCTTTCTCCATCACTCGGCTAGTCCCCTCCTATATCTCAGTCCGTTTACATCCGTTCTCCCTCCACTGCAACGCCGCCTCCATACCCCTACCATTTTCTGGATTTCATTCTACCAGTAATATTATTTCATTCGCTACCTTACTCTCTAAAACTGGGCTTCGACTCAAACGAAGCAAAAAATCATGTATTTTAATGATTTTACAATAATTATATTTTAAATTCAAAAATTAAAGGTTCAAAATTTTTTATACTAAAAAATATTTGTTATTATAAAATGTTTCAAGGTTTTCTAGAATATATTTCTTGTAATTAAACTGAATTTTTTCATCTTGTATACTTTAATATACTCCGTATTAGTTAATTGATAGTTAGTATTTCAATTCCTTAGTAAATTAATAGCATATTATTTTATAATTATAATAAGGCACTACAATTTGTATACAAGTAGTTAATTTTTTTTTATAATGTTCATTAGACAATGGGATTTTTATTAATTGTTCTAAAGTTTTTTACCTAATTTCTGTAATTTGTTGTAATGTTATTGATTTTTTTTTTCAGTTCTAATTATTGTAGTTAAACTTTGGACTAATTTATTTTGGTGTAAAATTGTTTACTACTATTTACATACAAAATGTGTATAACCAATCGTTAGTTGGCGCAGTGGTAGCATGGGGCTGCGCTTGGTAGGGAGGTCTGCGGATCGATCCCCCACAACTGCGATTGGGAGGGGTTTAAATACCGTAATCCTTGGACACGCCCCGAAATCCGGATTAGTCGGCCTAATGTGGTTCGGATTACCGGATGGTTTAGACCAAAAAAAAACATACAAAATGTGTATAAACACATGTTCCACCAAAATTAAATTCATAAGTATTGCTGCGGGTCCCACATTTTTAATTTTTTTTTTTTAAAAAGGTTGTATGTGATGAGGTGGCTTAATGAGTATGAGTTAAATATTTTAGTATTTATAAAGATAAGATTAGAGGTACATATTGTTTTAACTCAGGTCTTAACAAAGATATATATTAAAACAGATACAAAAATATCAACAAGATGCATGTGTCATAGTGGTAAAAGTAAGTGCATTTCAACCAAGAGGTCGTGGGTTCAATCCCCATCAACAACATTTTTGAGGTTTAATAATAATAATAAGGCTAGAGTTCCGATGAGAACGGGGCTTATCGTGAGAACCGTGAGAACAGATCTCAACTGTCCATCAAATGATCTGACGGCTGAGATTAGACGCGCGTTACTTTGAAAAGTAGACTTTCGCGCAAAACAAAAAATAAGAAAGTGTACATGTGAGCAAATGAGCAATATCAACCCTACGGAACAAAATCAAACCATACGAAAAAAAATCAATCGATTTCATCATTAATCCTTCCTTAATTTGTAAATTTTTGTTTTTCGACATCAAATTTAGTGATCTAAAATAGGTTCTTCATCATCAATTGCTGTGTTCGAAGCGTAAATCTTCGGAAGCGAAATCAGATTCAATTTGTTCAAACTTTTGCATTCATCAGCTATTCAGTTATTTCAAGATCAAAACTTTGTAAGGAAAATCGGAGTTGATTTCGTCATTCATCTGGAATTATTGTTTTCGACAGTTAATATTGAGGTATGTTCATTCAATGTTATTTAATTCCTTTCTCAATCCTTGTTGAATTGATTTTATAATGATGTTAAAGTTAAATTTAATGAAATTCAACTTAATTTCGGATTTGATTAAATTTAGTTAACTAGATTTAATGTCCAAAACCACAAAAACATTAATTTTATAACGAAAGTGTTAAATTAGGGTTTATAGTTTGTTTGTTTGATTTTAGGATGATGATAAACGTAAATGTACTTTGTAAAAATAATGAGAAAGGAAAAGTGTGGAATTTGAAGTAACTTAAAAGTAATTTTGCATATAAGTTTTACTGAAATGTCCTATCAGTTTTACTGAAATGTGCATTATCTATAATAACGATGTGCACGTAATTATTACCTTTTGCAAGTGGTCTTACAACTGTTCACAATAAGTCACAATAAGTCAATTGACGGTTTCTAACTTGCTTATGTGGTGAAAAGACACAACTATTCACATTAATTTAAATATTACTTCTGAATGTAAATTATATTATTTCAGAATGTACATTATATTAATTATAAAAGAACCTGTTCCATCAAATAAATTGTCCACTATCTATATTCATAATGTCCATTTTCTGATAATTAGGTGCAACTAAAATATCATTAAGCACTGCTTGGGAAATGTACATTATATTATATTTAAAGGTACATTAAATTATTTAAAAAAGAACATGAAACTTTATTTGGAAAATAAATGTGCTTTTAGTTTAATTCAAATGTCCATTACGTATTTTCATAATGTGCATGTACTGTTTTATGAAAGAGATTTAAAAGCAGACCTTAAATGTACATTATATTATTTTTAAAGGTACATTTTATTATTTACACAAGAAATTGAAATATCAATTAAATTGAACTCGTAATACATATAGTCGTTTATGTAACATAGATAACTTCAACCAGTTTATTAATTACAATGATTATAATGTGACTGTTGAAAAGACACAACTGTTCACAATATTTAATCTCTTCTACTCAATTAATCCACTATATAAACACAATAGTAAACCAAAATCTTTAATCTCTCCAGAAAACCACCCAATCTTCTAAAAAAAAAATAATGTCTTATTCTAAATACAAAATACCCTACTAGCAGAACATTCAAGACAAAAACAATTTCATCACTAATCATAAGAAGTGGCAAGAAGACCAGTTTTCTTCAAACTGGATTACTTCAAAGGATATTCCTGTGGAGATGGATGTACCATCAGACACACGTCATTTACATACTTTTCTTACTATTATGAATTTCTCTCGATTATTTTTGACCGACTTGGAAGGCCAGAGAAGAAAAGCATGGCCGAGGTATGCAAGGCTTGGCCGTGTTGGTTCCTTTTAGGATCCAACGAAAAGAAAATTGAAAGGGATTATTACCGAAACGCGGTTTCGGGAAATAAAAATGGAATAATCACTATCACAAAGAATGGAAGGCTGCTTGAAAGATACTGCCTTTGCAGGCATTTGTCTAGTCATGAAGAAAAAATTAGACATCATAAACGACAATCACGACAAAGAAAAAAACAAAGAAAATAAGATGAAATTGAAAAGTTGTATGAGGAGCAGTCTGGTGATGAGGGTAATTATGACTCTGACTGTTAGATTAATTTACAAATATCTTAAGTTAGTTTTCTAGTATATTATTATTTTGTATTATCTTCTCTTGTTTTTTTTACACTATAACCCTTAATAGGCTTTATGCTTTTGAAAGTTTTGAATGGTTTTTATAAATATTTCTAATATTAATGAAATAGTATTATGTCATTTATTTGTTTGTTTAATGTCATTAATATTTAATACATTTTATATATGCTATTTCAAAATAGACAACAATATTTCCTATGAACATTAGCAGCAAAATAAATGTTCCTTTAAAGGCATGATAATGGATATTGGCAGGAATAGATTATATATGAACCTTTATTTGTACAAAATAAATTACCAATCTTTGTAGAGCATATTAGAATTCGATTACTGCATTATTGATGCAATAATATTCAATATACTTATTTAGTGAACTACTGTTGAAGCAGACAATGAGTACAAGTGATGGAACTACGTCTTGTTCTACAAATAACAGCTTTAAGACCCCAAGAACAAGAATTGAACCATTAAATGCACTCCAGTACATTCTATTCTGTCCAGAGGAAAAGAAACCTAAAGTAGGACAAGTATTCAAAACACTAGAATCATCAGAGTTATTCTACAAAGAATAATGTACAATCTGTGGGTTTACGCTAAGACTTACAACAACAAAAAGGATTAAAGGCAATGAGTTACCAAATAGTTTTGCATTAAGGAATGTTGTCTGCAATAGGCAAGGTGTAAAGGAAAGTAGGAAAAGGAAGAGGACTGATACTGATACTGATACTGCTGAGAATAATGCACAATTGATGTGACAGACATAAGCCGTGTGAGGCCGATTACAAGAATTAACTGTCGCGCATTAGTGCAGTTCAAATACCAAGAAAATGGAACTTACATTGTTACCAGATTCGATGAAGCCTATAACCATCCATTTGCTTCGTCGGAATCTACAATATTCTTGAAAGGAAACCGAAAAATGATAGAGGTACAGAAACAATTTGTCACAAAGGTAAAAGTGCTAAAACTAGGTGGTGTGAAAGCCTATAGAGGTTGGAAGGAGCTCTGTGGAGGTTACGACAACATCGGTGCTACTGAGGTTGATTTCAAAAACTTTGTCAGGGACATAAAAACCTACATTGGTAATTTTGATGCGCAAATGTTTGTTGAGAATCTTATTTGGAAAAACGACACATACAGTTTATTTTACTTTTATTTTATAGTAGATGAAAACAAGTGTTTGGCTGGAGTGTTTTGGGCAGATCCGATCTGCATAAAGAACTACATGCTGTTTGGTGAGGTATTATCAGCAGATGCTACATATGGAACAAACAAGTACGATATGGTGTTTGTGCCTTTCACAGGAGTTGATCACCACAAAAGGTGCATAACCTTTGGAGCTGGGTTGATAGGTGATGAAAGTATTGAGTGTTACAGATGGCTGTTCAAGACATTTTTGGAAGCAATGGGCGGGTGCCATCCAAGAATTATAATTACTGATTAGGACAAATCAATGAAGTCGGTAGTCCCGAAGTGTTTAAGGAGTCAACACACAGACTGTGCATGTGGCACATAATGAAGAAACTAAGAGAAAAAGTCAGTTATCAACTATTTCAAGACGAGGATTTTAAGAGCAGGCTCAATAGGCGTGTTTGGAACAACCAACTTGAGCCTGATGAATTCAAAGAACAATGGGAGAAGATAATGACTGATTATCAGCTTGTAGAACACGAGTGGTTTTCAGATTTGTACGATATCAAAGAACAGTGGATCCCTGCCTATTTTAAAGAAGTTTCCATGTCTGGCTTGATGAGGGTTACTTCAAGGTCTCAGAGTAAAAACAGTTTCTTTGACAGGTTCCTCACACCTCATTTGACCCTTGTTGAGTTTTGGGTGTGCTATGAGAGTGTTTTGGAAGCACAAAGACACAAGAAGACCAAGTTGAACAGTGAAAACAAACACTCTGAAATCCCACGGAAAACAAACTCAAACCTTGAAGTCCATGCTTCTGAAACATACTCGCACAATATTTTCAAAGACTTCCAAACAGAATTGGTTGCAGCTTTGTCTGATTGCCATTTTAAAGATATGGACAAGATTGATGAGACAAAAATATATATTCTAACAGACTTGCAGATGCCAAATAAGTCATGGAACGTAGCATATTTACTAGATAGCATCGAGATTACTTGTTCCTGTTCTATGTTTCAGAGAATGGACTTGTTGTGCAGGCACTGCCTTTGGGTTCTACACAACCAAGATTTTCAGAAAATACCAGAACAGTACATAATGCAAAGATGGACAAAAGCTGTAATGAGTAAGCCTGTCTTTGATAAAGAAGGCAAAGTGATAGATGTCTTTCAAAAGTTTTCTGACCGGAAAAGTTTGAGTACTGAGCAGTGGCAAGAGGTTTATTCTTGTGTCAGCGTAGTTGTGTGATGATAACGACATGAAGCTTTTGATTGAAAAACTGAGAGATATTAGATTGGATATGATTAGTAACAGAAGTGTTCCAGCAAAGAAGAAAGACAAGATGAAAGAAATAGAAAAGTATGTAGGCTGCAAAATACCTTAGAAGTTGGTCATTCATGTTCCTAGAAAATCTAAAAACAAAGGTAGGAACAAGGGCAAGAGAATTGAATCACAAATGTTAAAAGCCCTAAAGAAGAGAGCAAAAGAGAAGAGGTACTGCAAAACATGTGGCCTCCAAGGACACAACTTTAGGACTTGCAAAGAAACAAACCATCTAACAGGTATGTATAATTTGCTTCCTTGTTAAAGCATATTACATTTATGCTAAATAATTATTAATTATACAAGTATAGCGCATAGTGTTTACCTTCGAAAATCATCACTCTTATATGGAGGCATATAAGCTCTTTGTGCAATGAACATTATGGTTGTTCTGAAGGATTAGATGAGAATTTCAGCAATGTACATTTGGTTAACATTAAATGTATATCAATTTAGTTGTTCATTTTGGCCATTTTGTCCTTATAACATCTAATATTTAATTTACATTCTGTTGCATATTCACCAAATACCACCATGAAGATGACGACGATGAAGGAGATGAATCTGATGATGTGGAGGACGAGGATGATGAGGACGATAACGAAGTGGAGGATGCAAATTTTTTATTCAAGGATAGACATTCATAATATACACTACGAGAACATTCTTAAAGGCTTGTATGTACAATTCGATTTTATTGCCAAAGTACATTACTCTTATAGCCAAAGTATATTACATTTGTATTAACGGATCATTATTGTTGTTCTGCAAGGACATCATCAACTTGATTGGAATTGTTTTCCCAGAGTATAATAATTTGAAGGCACAAAAGCCTTTTGCAGAATAAACATTATTGTTGTTCTGGAAGAACATAATAAACTTTATTGAAATTTGTTTCCGAAATATACACTCTCTTGAATTAATTTTTTTTTCAAACTTCAGGTTGTACGAGTCGTAGCTTCCTCAATATATGTTACATTACTCACTCACATGTCACAAACGAAACTAAAAAAGTTTTTTCGGCTTGAATTTAGCATCTTCCTGATCTTCATCGTCGTATTCTTCCCATGGCAGTGGGTTTGAACGGAAATCCATTGCCTTCTTTAGTACAATATCAAAACATACATTGCCTTCTGTTGAAATCATATATGAAATGTATTTCTTCCGCAGAATCAGTAGGGGAGGGTCCTAGGAAAGTAAAGAAAACAAGTGGTTAGAACATGTACAAATGCGTACTGAATTATGTATTAATAATAATTGTATTACTTCTGAAACTCACATCGACTTTTTTAAGCCCACGGGTCCAATTTAGATTACCCTTAAATGTCTCCATATGTCTTATAACGTAAACACCACAATCAGTCTTGTTAGTGTTGTTCCTCCACTTCATCCTTGCAAGAATAGGCTGCAGTTTTTTTATGCGATCAAGTTTTGCCTTTGAAACACCGATGTCTTTCAAGTATTCTGCTAGAACATTACGCTGGCGGAGAAGGGGAAAAAACATTAGGACACTAATAATTATGAGCTACAATATCACAAAAATAAGAAAATTAAGACATACCATATTGTTGGGGAAGGTACACTCTATGTAAAGTCATTGTACATTCATAATAATGAAAAGGAACAGCATGTAGTGCTGTTAAGCAAAAGAGAGCATAAAATCTTACAAAAGACAGTGGTCTATCGTGGAAAAATTCCTCTGGTTTTCCGTCACGATGCACATTATCAATGATGATGAATTTATACTTGTTGCTGTCAATGACTAGTAAATGGTAATGCCTTTTATATATAACTGCGAAGAAGAACTGTAGATTTTAAAAGATTTAATTAGGCAACAAGCAGATTAAATATAACATGCAGAAAGGGTGTATATTGTCGATGCTAACCAAATCAATTGTATCTGGGTTAACCGAGAATTGGGCAAACTCTTCTTTCATTATATCCTTAACCACCTTAAAATTTTCAACAGTGTCCAGTTCTCCTTGAAGCATCATCTGTATGCAAGACAAGTAAAGTTTCTAATGTTAATCAAGGGAAACAACATTACAAAATTTACTTGTTGAAATAAGTTTATATAAATATTTGACTTACACACACAATTGTGGGGAAAAAAATCGATATGGCTCTAAAGAGTTTCTTGTAGATTCCTTGGCATTCAGAAGTTTTGCCCAACAATCGATCACATCTCCCATTAAATACTTAGATTCTCGTAGCGTTGCCATTTTAATACGCCGAAGAGAAATGTCACCCACATGAACAAGAAGTTCCCTGGTTCAGGACTACTACTGTTAACTGAAAACAGGATACATAACATTTTAAATTTAAATATTGTACATTAGTAGTAATATATGTACCTGGATAAATCGCTATGTTTTCCTCTACTGTACAACACATAATCAGCAATGCAATTTTGAAAGTCAGTAAGAGGAGTAATAATGCATGTATCTGTGCTTAGTAAATTACGATTTGCAAGGATGCTCAGAGACTCTGGTTCACTTGTTTCATGTTCATGAACATTTTGATTGTTGATGACTTTGCCCTTGTTAGTGTCAGCACTGTCAAGCACATCATTGTAATCTGTACTCATCTCCTCCGTACCAGCTATATCCTTTGTATTTTTGTCCTCATCGTTAAGACAGACATTATGCTCATTTGTACTTTTGTCTTTTATCCTAGCTATGTCATTTGTATTACTCACATCTGTCGTGCTGTCATTGTTCTCACAAACATCATTATCATCTGGAATATTCCCTTTTGTACAACCTACCTCCATTGTTCTCTTCTTAACCCTAACAGTCTCATTGTTGTCACGGACACCAATATCATCTGTACTCTTCTCTTTCTTTCCAACTACCTCCTCTCCTATCTCCTCATCCACGGCAGTCTCATCACCACATTTATCCTCGTAGAATTCTCCATCAGACGAATCCAGTTTCTTTGGAAAGGGCTTCTCTTGATACTGCTTTACCTTTTTTAAAACGTCATCACAAACAATGTTTCCCTTGGATGAAACCAAAGTGCAAAGATATTTGATTCTCAATATTCGAAGTCCATCCATCTACAAAAGTTAGAATATCTTGAGGATAGGTAACTTATAAACAAGAATGTGCTTTTCATAATTTAAGAAAGATCATTTAATTAAACCAAAAGTACATTTACAATTATGGGATATAAATTGTTTAGAAACTTACGTTGTTTTTTGTCAACTCACAAGTCCAATATTGACCCCCTTGTACGTTTCCATGTGTTTCAATGTGTAAATACCACAGTCAACAACATTTTGATGGTTTCTCCAAGGCATTTTTAATACAGCAGGCTCCATTGCTCTTACTCTTTCCTTCAAATCACCAATGTCATTCAAATATTCTGCCAAAGCATTACGCTGCATGGAAAAATTCAGATCAAACTGTCTAGAGAGACCGTGCAAAAAATATGACATTGTAAAAGAAAAAATAACCAATGAAAGGCAACTGAACAATTACCATATCCCAAGGTTTGTTTCCATAACGAGTTTTAGGGTTTTCATCATGCTGTTGATTATCAAGAATGATAAGCTTGTTCTTCTCCCTATTGAATACGAACAGGTAAAAATGCTTGTCGGATATTATTGGGGAAAAAAAAAACTGTTTTATATAAGAAAAGATTAGAAGATATAACAGACATAAAATTTGTTACGAGAGTAAATTAGCTGCAGATAACACTATGTATTGACTATATATATTGTTTGAGCTAATCATAGCAACTTTTGTCACATCAATAATCCCAGCATGATTTAACTCATTTCTAAGATACTTCTTGAATACTTCCAATTGTCTCTCAAATTTGAATTGTTTTCTTTGCCCTTGAAATGCTAGCTGTACACACAGAACATAATATTCTTCTCTTAATATACACTTGTATAACATAAAATTATTCTAATATAGAATGAAATAAAATTTTACTTACAAATATGAGGGTTGAAGCAAAGAATCGACGTGGTGCTGAAGATTTTCTTTCAAGTTCCTTGAAATTCAAGTAAGCTGACCAACAATCAACCACAGCATTTGATATATACCGAGGTGGTTTTAGAGATGCAAAAAGATATCGGGTACCCACGACATACTTAAACTCAAAGAGCTTTTCACTGGTTTAGACGTTACACAAAACAAGTCAGTGAATTACACATATGTACATTATCTTTATTAATAATGCACATAATACCCAAAAGAAAATGTGCAGAATAATTAAATAAAGAAACATAATGAGTAGAATAAAATATACCGAGCAAGAATAGTGCCTTTTCCCTTAGTGTAGTAGACGTAGTCAGCAATATAGTGCGGAAACTCAGATGGCTCTGTACATAGGTCAGTGTCTCCTCTTAGTAAATCAAGTTCAGTACTAATATCTAAGCTCAGGTTGGGATTAGTTGCCTTGGGTTCTTCACTATAATCTTTAGATAACATGCTACATACAAGGGTATTTATAAGATTATCCGTATTGGCTTCTTGCTCATTCTCCCCGTCACTATCAACATAAAGATGGTTCGAATCATTTCGTACATCCTTGTCATCATCAGACATTTTTTTTTGTCAGACTCCCCTTCTGACAGCTCTTCCTTGTTGTCTTCATTCCCATTTTCAACTGTTTCAACTTTGTCTTCCTGAAACTCCCCTTCTGACACGTCTTCCTTATTATCTTCATTCCCATTTTCAACTGATTCAACTTTGTTTTCCTCAGACTCCCCTTCTGACATCTCTTCCTTCTTGTGTTCATTCCCATTTTCAACTGTTTCAACTTTGTTTTCCTCTGACTCTCTTTTTGACACCTCTTCCTTGTTATCTTCATTCCCATTGTCAACTAATTCGATTTCTTTTCTCAATGCATAAGGCTTCTAGAATAGTTGAAATGTATCAAATTAAAGAACAATACACATAAGTACCAAATTAAGATAATATAACAAAAAATATGATAAACATATTTACCTTTTTATATGTATAAAAAATCGGCCTCTTCAATGACATGCTTTCAACCTGAATACTATTTTTTGAAATTGTGTTTACATTATTCAAAGCTTCAAGAACCAAAGGATGATTACTAACATCATTCTCAGCAGCTAGAAGAAAAGATCCGGAATATCAAACAACATTAGTACCAAAAGAACTTTCACTATCAGCGGAGCTGTGCTCATTTGACAAATTGAGTAAACTAAATGCATGATCACAGAGCTTCTTAGCAGTCTTGTTCTCCTTAATTATTGATGCTCCTTTTTCTAACTTAGCCTTAACATATGGTATGTTCTGAGCTAAACTAGTTATACATTTAGCAAGATCAAGAATATACTCCTCGGTGTAGTCCTTTGTTCCATAGATAGATTCGACAACTGTATTGTCAACCACCTCCTCAATTGGTGCTTCCAACTTATCATTTCCAAACATACCGCTTTTCATCTCATCCTTCTCTCTGGATGATAACAAACTACTAGTCCAACCTACCAACGTTTAATAATCTCTTTCATCTTTTCGTTTCACATGAACAACACGATCAACATAGATGAGCTGCAAAAAAAAAAAAGATAATTAATTAGAAGAGAATGAAAACGTACCTTGCAATGTTAAATTAATTTATGAACTTCAAATATATTTTTCAAGACTTCTTACCTCCAAAAACAACAGTGGCCCGCCGAAGTGAGTCTCCTTTTCCACCCACTCAATCTTGCTTTCTTGGAGACTTTTTAACAAAAAGGAACACCAATTGTAATCTTTGATTTCATCAACATTCATCAACGATTTCAAGACATGATGATTAACCAAAGGCTTTTGGGTGTTTCACATTAGCAAAGAGGCAGCAAACACAACAAAGTTAACCTTGAATTCATCAACACCATGATCATGATTTATCAACCAATTCTCAAGCGTTTTGAGTGGAACTTGTCCATCTTTTATACCAAATTGTTGTTTCCATTTGGCATAAAACTCTGAAAACTGTTCTGATTCTGTATGAGTTTTAGATAGTTCAACTGTTTTAGGGCCTATTGTAAATCCAAATGTTGATCTTACATCAGAAACCTACAAGAACAGTTTCTCACCATCAAGAAGATCAATACACTTTTGGTATGGGTTATACTGCTTAATTAACCAGTACCCAAGCTTTAAAAGAATGGAACAAGCTCTTAACTAAAACAGCCCACTAAATCCAATCTCTTCTAGCGCGCACCACTGTTCGTATGACAAACGTTCAACTACCTCAACTATTCCTGTAGGAGGCATTCTCGTATATGCACTTTTAAATGAAGAGAAATCAAACTTCTGCTTACACTTGGAACCCAATACCATCATATTACTTACTTTACCCTTTCGAGGACTTTATTTCTTCACAGTAACAATTTGTTTATTAAGATAAACAATTTGTTTCTTAACTGAAAGATCCTCGTCACTTTCTTCATTTATGTTCTTTGCGAAAGACTGTATACACTTAGATTTACTATGAATAGTAGCTGATTTACGCTTTCTTGTAAATGGAGTACACTCATTTTTACCATCAGTGCAACATTCAGCTGGTGGAAAAATAAAAGTAACTTTTCTTCGCTTTTGAGATTTTTTATCTTCCTGCTCCATAGTCTGTAATTATAAAATGAAATTACAAAACAAGTAGAGATAATCAGCAGTTACCTAATTTTAGGAAATGTACATTAGTCACAAAGTTAATGTACTTTCAGATGATTCAGAACAATTTCTATATTAAAAACAACGGGCACATTAATTTAGCTGAATGTACATTATATTATTCCGTTCAATTTAAAATACAAATTTAACAAGTAGAGATAATCAGCAGTTACATAATTTTAGGAAATGTACATTACTCACAAAGATAATGTACTTTTAGATGATTCAGAAAAATATCTATATTAAAAACAAACGGCAAATTAATTTAAGCTGAATGTACATTATATTATTACGTTCAATCGAAAATACAAAATTACCAAGTAGAGATAATCAGCAGTTACCTAATTTTAGGAAATGTACATTAGTCACATAGATAATGTACTTTTAGATGATTCAGAACAATTTTTATATTAAAAACAATAGGCACATTAATTTATGCTGAATGAACATTATATTATTACGTTCAATTTAAAATACAAAATTAACAGCAACTAGAAAGTAAATGTAGAAAGAATACTTCAGAGATCTAAAATTGGGGAAGACTAATGCGAATGTATTTCTAAATGTCGAAACAATAATTCAGGCACATTAATCCGAATGTATTTTTAACAGTGAAGTAGTATAAATATCTAAAATCAAAACATCAAAATTATACTGTTGTTGAACAATTAAGTGATCCAAATTAAACATTATATTAGAATTATGATAGAGAAGAAACAAAATTGAAAAGAAAATACCTCAGTATAACGGACGAAATTGGGCGTAACTTCAAGAAGATTTAAAAATTCACAAATTCTCCTATGAAACCGTATTACAATACTGGTATTGTGAAACGAGTGAGCTAAAATCTGGTTACTACTACTTTTATTTCTTTATTTCTTTTTTCTTTTTTCTTGAAGGTAGTTAGTAGTAGTTACTAGTGTACTGTAAGTGTTAAAAATAATAGAGCGGTAAGTGAACCCTTTCTTATGTTATAATCTTAGTTTTTATTTAGTTGTTACTTGCTTTTTCATGTTTGTTTTCCTTTTCTTTTGTAAGCCTTAAATGGCTTTGTAAATATTTGTAATATTGATAAAATGAAGTATGTTGCTTATTTCCGGTTATTTTTTAATTTATTTTTATCTATGAAGCATTGCATATATTTATACAACTAGAATTTAAACTGACACAAATACATCTTATAAACGTCATTAGAAAGAAATTACTTTGCAAATGAATATTGTTAATAGTATAAATGTTCCTTTCTGTTATTCTCATTCGAAGGCAATGCAGATCCGCCCAATCCAACCATAAAACGGGACGGGAAAGGGTTTAGGGTTGGATTAGACAGATCCGCAGTAGCGCCTTGCCAGATTGAAATTGTTATTATGAAAACAGATTACAGCAAAAGGTAAAATAATCTTCTCCTGCAAATATTAAGCGCATTGCCAGATTGAAATATCTACTATACTTAATTTTGGCAAAACGTTCCAACCACAAATGCAGTTTGATTTTCAGACCCGAAGCAACTTTTAATTCGTTTGGGGACTAGAGTATATATTTCTTTTCGCAAGATAAAAAAACATACTGATTAATCAAATAATACTTAAAAATGAAATAATCAGAATGTTATATAGGCTACTATTTACATAAAGACATGCATTTCTTTTGCAGGGAAAAAATAATAAGAACAAAAAAACAAAAAACCAGAGTACCTTTTCAAGGAAGTGAAGACGTTTTCTATGATTATTCCTTAAATTTTGTAATTAGCACACTAGTTTAGACAAGTATTTATAGTGAGTTTTATATTTAAACTGATTATGAAATAGTCTTGAATGACTTTTGTAAATATTTCTAATATTAATGAAATAGTATTATGTCGTTTATTTGTTTGTTTACTGTCATTAACATTCAATACATTTTATATATGTTATATCAAAATGGACAACAATATTTCCTATGAACATTAGCAATAAAATAAATGTTCCTTTAAAGGCATGACAATGGACATTGGCAGGAATACTTATATATCAACCTTTATTTGTACGAAATAAATTACCAATCTTTGAAGAGCTTATTAGAATTCGATTACTGCATTATTGATGCAATAATATTCAATATACTTATTTACATAAAGATATGCATTTCTTTTGCAGGGAAAAAATAATAAGAACAAAAAAACCAGAAACCAGAGTACCTTTTCAAGGGAGTGAAGACGTTTTCTATGATTATTCCTTAAATTTTGTAATTAGCACACTAGTTTAGACAAGTATTTATAGTGAGTTTTATATTTAAACTGATTTAGATAAGAATAGGAGAAGTTATAATTTATGAGTGTAGTATTATTTGTCTTTTCACATGCATTAATTTACAACTGCCATTTAACACACATCTCATATAATTAAATTAAGTTTAATTGTCAATCAAATTATCATGAATAGTGGTGTCTTTTCACCTGAATTATTTTACAACTTGCATGTGAGAGTGTGATTATTAGATGCATTAATTTATATTTTTTTAATTTAAAAGGTACATTGTTAATGCACGTAATGGACATTGTAAATACAGTGATGGGACAATTCTTTTCATGATGTATCGAAGATCCAAAAATTACAAAAGGTACTACATCAATATAATGAAATATCATTAACAAATAAGAGAATGTACTTATATTCTTATATTCTGAATGGACATTGAAAATCAACAGTAGGTACAAGGGGTATGAGATAAATATAAAACTTATATTCAAATGTACCTCAGCTGTTTATATGTATTATTCGGTTTGATTTAATAGAATAAAAGCAAGTTCGACCGCTGGTCGGGAAATTGATGTCGGGATAGAGTCAAAATCTTCTTCTTCACTGTCTACAACAACAAGGTTTCCTAACTCGGGTGCAAAATGATATTGAAACAGGTGCAATGTCCTCCTTGTTAAGAGATTGTCTGTCAAGTAACAAAGACACCTTATGAAAACCACTACATTATCCCTGGTAGTCATTCTAACCCCAAATGAAATGCTTGTCTGTAATCTCCTTTCATATTCCTCTCTTAAACAGACTTCCTCATTGTGTAAGATAAACATCTTAGCCCAACACTTACATACAGCTTCCATGTTATGTTTGTCAGCTTGATTAACTTTTTGAAAGATTTGTAGCATGAAAGTTTCATCTTGTAGTACTGTGTTTTTTGCATGGTTGTCCTCCACCCCTGCAATTATGGCATCCTTCCCGTTAAATAGCCATCCTATCATTGTCTTCTTTGCGTCAAGATGATGTTCAATGAATTATTTTCTGTCTTCCTCTTCAGAATTTGTTACCAATCCCAAGCAAAATAATGACATGTTTAGAAATTAAGAATGGTTATCCCAAAATGTTCATTGAACGATAGCATTTAGAACATCATACTGTAAACTTTAAAACATCATACACCATAATCAGTTCTTTAAATTTCATACCAGATATTCCAAACAGCAATATTCGAAATTGAGTAAATTTGTACAATTAGTATTTTAATTTACCTATTACTTCTATTTCATATGTTGTACACAATTTTCCTACTTGCCCCAATTACCCCAACACACGTAAATCTCACATAATTGTAATAAATAATTAATAAATCTAAACGAAATGTATATTATTTTTATCCCTTGAGGACAGTTAGAGATTATTTGCAAATGTTTAGCAAACTTGACATGAACATCCCATTATATTGAAAACGACGAAAATGTAACCAACAAAAGGGCCAGGATTTTCAGCTGATTTTGTCATTAATTTAAATCAACCAAATATAAAAACCTAAGAAATACACCAAAATAATGGACGAAATTCAGGACAAGTTACTAAATGAACGTGATTACCTGGCAATGAAGAAGTATTGAAAACGAAGGTGGAATATAATCAAAATTTATGGAGAAGTTACTTAATACTCCGTAGTTGAAACAAGTATTTTGTTTGTAAAGTTGGTTTGAAAGAAGTATGCATTTTATCTACTTTCACCATAGGTATTATTAGGTCCACCCTAGATTTACGTGTGTTGGGGTAATTGGGGCAAGTAGGAAAATTGTGTGCAACATATGAAATAGAAGTAATAGTTAAATTAAAATACTAATTGTACATATTTACTCAATTTTGAATATTGCTATTTCCCTTCTCTTTTCTGCGCTCTTCTCATATGATTTGTTTAAATATTAGTGTATACGGAGTATATTTTATTGTTATCCACTTTGCAATCCGACCACGCACGATATAAATTAATTGAATCAATTGTGAGATCTTAAAGCGGGAAAGTTACACAGGATATTAATTTGTTTTCCTTAAAATGAACATTCTCATATTAAAGCAAGAACATCGTCGATTTTGGTGTACATTTGTTTTCCTTAAAATGGACAATTGATCATTGTAGAATGAACATTATACCAAGTAGGTTGGGATGAATGCACATCCAGTACAACTTTGGTGTACATACGCCAAAGATCAAATGTACATTATCAATACACCAAACCCAATAGACATCAACTAACGTCAGATATGTCGACAGTACAAAAGAAAACTAATAAATCATATTCAGGAACTATTTTTTAGTGTCAATGACACGCTAATGCATGTCTAATAACGCTGTTACGATGTTTGTTGTGCTCAAATGTTATTAGCGTGCATAGGTACTTGAATCTCAGCATTGTCAACGATCTTATCTACAAAAAAAATGAAATTAGAATTTAATAAACAGCAAGATAACATTGATTTGGTTGATCTAAATAAGTTACAATTGAAATGTAAAACTCACATCAATATTGGACAGTCCACAGTCCCAACTGGCTATTCCCTTAAATGTTTCCATGTGCCTCATGGTGTAAATACCACAGTCAAAAATATTTTTGTTATTTCTCCATGGAAGCATTGCTATTGTAGGATCCATGGCCATTACTATATTACTTTTCTCCATAGTTGATTGATTTTCACCTTAAAACCGTGTAAAAGCATCACCCTGTAACACAATAATAAAAATTAGACGAGATGAACCATAATGTACATGAATTTACCAATGCAAGTGAAAGAAAACAAGTCATATTTGAGGAGAATGTACATTTACCAGTTCAAGTACACTATCACCATACTTTTCTAGGACACTTTCCCTTCTAATGCGATTGTCAAGAATCATGAGACATTTCCTTGGCAGGTCGAAAACGTACAAGACAAAATGATTCTCAAGTGCAATAGGGAAGAAGAACTAGCATCAGGGAAAGAAACAATTGTAAGGTCACTGACAGATAAAGGTTAATTTCATGTTAAGTAATAGCACATTTTGAAAACTTTGATAGTACATTCAGTGACTTCTATTCAAATAGACTACTACAGTAATGCTGAATTTAATTTCAATTACTAAATGAAGTGAGGGACTGACCATTTCAATGCATGGTAGATCAATTCACTCAAACTCATTTAATTCTACTTCGATGCGACGCTTGAAAGGTTTGTAACTATGATCATCAATAGAAGCACCTGTGTTCTTCATTAATAACAACTGCACAATGAAGATAAAATTTTAGTAATGTGAAAATGTTGGAAATATTAAACTGAAATACATGAAAATAATGACCAAACTTACATATGTAAGTGTACTAAAAAAGAATCGTATGGGTTTGGTTGGATTCCCATCCTTTTCTTTGTAGTTTAGGTATGCCGACCAAGAATCTATGACAAAGTTTGAGATATAGTGATACGGCTTTAACGACAACAGTTGATCCCAACCAAGGACATTATTTTTTAACTCGAATAACGTATTGCTACACACAAACAGTAATATAATTATGATTAGCAGCAGATATGTAAAGATGAACTATGTAAATGAATGTAAAATATTAAAACTTCTGTATGTAATTACCAAGCGTTATCCACAGAGCCCTGGCCAGTGAACACATAATTTGAAATCTGATATTGCATTGATGTCAAAGGTATCAAGGAATTGGTGCCGTCAATAGCGTCAAGGAGAGGTTCACAAGAAGGACTTCTACTAAAATGATATTGATTCCCTATTTTCGGATATAAAGGTGGACGATCAGCAGACAGTTTCTTTCTTTTTTTACCGCCCCTCTAGTGCTGCATAAACAGAAGAGTTCTCATCTTCCGGGAAGACACCTAAACTGAATGACACAGCAGCGTTTGTAGGTGCATCCTTATTCCTCTCAGCAATCAATTTTCTCACTTTACGAAGAGCCACTATATGTTTGCTAGCAGAAGTGGGTGGTTTGTTGAAAACCTGGTCTGTTTGATATGATGTTTGAATAGGTGTCTCAGTTAAATGAGCAAGAATTTCTATCGGTGGCACTTCTGCACAGCTTGTTCCTAAGGCGGCCCTAAGAATGTCATGTTTGTCCCTCACAATCTGTTTAATGCGTGGCCAGTTACAAGGTGGATCAACAATACCATTTTTAATAGGGCTGTCAGGAACATCAATCAACAAAGGATAAGAGGAGTTTTTTAGGAGGCTACACGAAGTAAGGCGAACTCTAGGACGATTAACAATCTCCTCTACTGTAGGACTGTCGGGAACATCAATTATCGCAACAGAAGAAGAGTTTTTGTTGACTGTATGTAAAGTATGACAAATGCTAGGATGATGTACTACTCCTATTGTAGGGCTATCAGAAACTTCAATTATCACAGCAGAAGAAGAGTCTTTGGTTAATCTCGATGGAGGTTGACAAACAATAGGTGAATCAGGACTGATTTGTACAACCGTAGTGACATCTGTGTTCTTCAATTTTAAGCGCTAAAAAAAACATATAAGACAGAAATATAAAGCCATTAAAAATACAGATATGAAGGTCAGATATACAGAAAGTACATGCTAAACATTAAGATACTACATGAAGAAAATATATCCTAAATATTAAGCCATAGCAAAGAACATCAAAATTACTAGGAAACAATGCGTACAAATTTATGTATATCTTTAAACATTAACAAACTACATCAAAATCATTAAGAAACAATGCGTATAAATTCCGAAATATTGATGCACCTGTGAAATAATATTAGGACTGATTTATAATGAACATCTTCGAACATTAATAGCTAAGGAAACTATATAAAATTCGAAGCAGATGAAAAGTAAAATAGTTGTTTTTAGGAAATAATTAAAGGCAAAGAGTATAACCTTCATTTCGATATAGAGCGATAAAGAGTAAGTGAATGATCTGAGAATGAGAAAACGTGCAGCTACAATTTAATTGACAGGGGAAACGAAAAGTAGTAAGATGTTAAAGAGAAGAAGTTTAAAGTGGCGGTATTTTTTTAAAAAATTGGGTCATACTATCATGCCATAAGTCCATTCCTTTTTTTTTTTTGGTTTATTCCAACTGCAGCTTAACCCGTTTGAACCTCTACTTTTATATACCCATTTTATATTTAAAAAGTTCAGATTAAGTCAAATTATGATAAATGGCCATTTAACACAATGTTAATGTTATAATTTCTCAATGTACTTTCTAAAAGTTCCAAATGGACTTTTTCAACATTCATAATGTACAAATTAGGTCAAGTTACATCAGTTCTAATTGGGATTAAAACTAGGGGGTCGGGTATCCTAAAACGGGACGAGAAAGGGTTTAGGGTTGGCGCGGATCCGCCTAATCCAACCCTAAACCCTTTCCCTTATGTGTTGTTTGAACGGCCGCAAGACCAAAAGACACCCTAGAGGGGGCGAGTGAACCCTTTTTGGACGGTATTAAAACTAGGGGGTCGGGTATCCTAAAACGGGACGGGAAAAGGTTTAGGGTTAGATTAGGCAGACCGCTATCGCGGATCCGCGGATCCGCCTAATCCAACCATAAACCCTTTCCCTTATGTGTGGTTTAAACGGCCGCAAGACCAAAAGACATCCTAGAGGGGGCTAGTGGACCCTTTTTGGAGTCGGGATTAAAACCAGGGGGCCGGGTATCCTAAAAGGGGACGGAAAAGTGTTTAGGGTTGGATTACGAATAGCCTCAAGACCAAAGACACCCTATAGGGGGCGAGTGAACCCTTTTTGGGGACGCGATTAAAACTAGGGGGTCGGGTATCCTAAAACGGGACGGGAAAGGGTTTAGGGTTGGATTAGGCAGACCGCGGATCCGCCTAATCCAACCCTAAACCCTTTCCCTTATGTGTGGTTCAAACAGCCGCAAGACCAAAAGACACGCTATAGGTGCGAGTGAACCCTTTTTAGGGACGGGATTAAAACTAGGGGGCCGGGTATCCTAAAACGGGACGGAAAAGGGTTTAGGGTTGGATTAGGCAGACCACGGATCCGCCTAATCCAACCCTAAATCCTTTCCCTTATGTGTGGTTCGATCGGCCGCAAGACCAAAAGACACGCTAGAGGGGGCTAGTGAACCCTTTTGGGGACGGGATTAAAACTAGGGGGTCGGGTATCCTAAAACGGGACAGGAAAGGGTTTAGGGTTGGATTAGGCAGACTGCTACCGCGGATCCGCCTAATCCAATGCTAAACCCTTTCCCTTATGTGTGGTTTGTACGGCCGCAAGACCAAAAGACACCCTAGAGGGGGCGAGTGAACCCTTTTTTGGGGACGGGATTAAAAATAGATCTTTGACAGTTTATTAAACTGGTTTTCCTGTTTACACTGTAAATATTATGTAATGTATGTAAACAATTTAATAATAATTTCCATTACCTATATTCATAATGTGCATGTTCTGATAATTAGGTGCAACTAAAATATCATTAAGCACTGTTTGGAAAATGTACATTATATTATATTTAAAGGTACATTAAATTATTTTAAAAAGAACATGAAACATTAATTAAATTGTAATGCATGTGATCGTTTAATAAGATAGAAAACTTCAAAAGTTCATTCATATAATTAGAATATGATGTCGCTATAGATAGATCGTTGATGTTGTTTTAAACCTATTTTACTATTTTCAATGTATAATAGAAATAAATGTGCTTTCAATTTAATTCAAATGTTCATTACGTATGTTCATAATGTGCATGTACTATTTTATAAAAGAGATTTAAAAGCAGACCTGAAATGTACATTATATTATTTTACTAATTCAGTACATCATGAGTCGGTATTCAAGGAAATAATAACGTTCAAGTAAATAGCACGCTAAAAATAGACAAAGAAGTACTTTAATTAGGTAGTGCAACTAAACATTGGTTCACAAATTGAACATTTTGCTTATGTAATTGGACATCATTAAACATACTAACGTACACTAGAATTTAAAACATCATGCTACATGAACAGGGGTATCATCAGACACAAATTCTAACGTGCTGCGTAGTAATATTTGAACATTAAATATAATCACTAGCTTTATAGAAATGACCTTCTTCACATGATCAACGACAGTTTCACGGCAATCGTTGTGGTCGAACATTAGTAATGTGCATAGATATTTGTATCGTAACACTTTAAGCACGCTCCGCTGCAAAACAGAAGCCAACAATTAACGAGATAGGCAAGACACAATGAACATGAATTTCTTAAAAATAAGAACCAACACTCACATCATTTTTCATCAGGCCACATTTCCAAGAGATTAATCCTATAAATGTTTCCATGTGTCTCATTGTGTATATACCATAGTCATCAACATTGTAGTTATTTCTCCAACTAAGCTTGCAACAATGGGATCCATAGCCAACACAACGTTGCTAGAGTCTGAAGTTCTTGGGTTCCCACCCAAAAACCTTCCAAGAGCATCAATCTATGACAAAACATTTTAAAGCAGTGTTAAGCGCGACTAATAGTCCCAATTCAATAGAACAACAAGAATGTGTCAAATTCAAACATACTGTTAACAGTGGAGATACACCATATTTCTTGATGGCGTCTTCATCTGAGAGTGAGTTGTCAAGAATGACAAAACGCTTCCTCTCCAGGTCAACCACGTATAAGAAGAAGTGTTTCTCGTGTACAATTGGGAAAAAAACTAACATTACAAAACAAAGGACGTACAACCACAAGTACAGTCAAACTCTTGGAAGGGTATATTTTGGCTAATCGTGAGGCACATGTATAAAATGATAATGCAATATAAAGTGACCTCATTTAATACAAACGCAAAGAAAATTGCCTTTGAGTCAAGCAGTTGAATCATGCAGTTGCAATAAAACAAAAGCAGAATACAGACATGGAATGATAGTATGACCCATGTTCTATGTTCCCAACGTGTGCATATAGTTGCAACTGCTCTTATGCATATTGGATATTCCCCACGTTGAGAAATTACAACATTAACATTGTGAATGTTTAAAAAGTACATTTAGAACGTTTAGAAAGTACATTGAGAAATTACAATATTAACATTGAGAAATTACAACAATGACCAATTAGAACTGCTGTAACTTGACCTAATTTGTACATTATGAATGTTGAAAAAGTACATTTACAACATTTAGAAAGTACATTGAGAAATTATAACATTAACATTATCTTAAATGGCCATTTATCCTAATTTGACCTAATCTGAACTTTTTTAATATATAATGGGTATATACAAGTTGAGGTTCAAACGGGTTTAGTAGTTTGAATAAAACAAAAAAATAATGGACTTATGGGATATTAGTATGACTCAATGTTTTTCAAAATACAATAGAACAATGGCAAAGAAAATTGTAAAGTATTTCAAGCGAACAATAACAACTTACGAGTGCGATTGAAGTTATGTCTGTTCCCGGGAAAAGCTGCAACTCCATTTTTACATGAGCCTCAAACAATTCATAAATATTTTCATCGCTTAAACCTGGGCTGGGTTTCGCTAATACAGTCTGCATGGGAAAATAACGAAAGAGGGAAGTACAATATTTCAAAATACATACTACACACAGTGTTTAAGATCATATGTTCAAAAGAGTGTATGTAAACGTACTTACATGCACAAGCGTGGTAAAAAAGAACCGCTTTGGAGTACCAAGATTATTTTCTTCCTATTTAGAATTCAAATATGATGACCAGCAATCAATTACAACACTCAAAATATGTTCAGACGGTGTTAATGACCACAAATGCATTCGCGTTGCAAAATAAGTCTTTGTACGAATATAAGTACTCACTAAAGCAAAAAAAAAGGAAAAAGGTAAAAATATATCAAATTACTTGTCAGGTGTGAAACAGTGAAAATGACATTCACAAAATGTTAATTTAACAAGTTCACATTTTAGATTACCTGGACCGACGATTGTTAGTGCCCCGGTCACTGAAAAAATATTCAGCCACTTGAAGGTGCACCGCAGTAAGAGGTGTTAACACATTGGTGTCATTTTGGATAGCAGAAAAAAGCGGATCAAAACGAGATGACAGTTGCTTGTTGCTGGATAGAGGTATACAGGTAGGACTTGCCATGAAATGAACCCTTTTGGCACGTGGAGAAGATTCACCAGTGACAGGGCGATCCAATTTAACCCCTTTAGCTGCGGCTAACCTTGCCTCACTCTCAGCAAAGTCTTTCTCCAACCTTAAATCGAACGAAAATTCACCAGTGACAGGTACGGATGAATTTCTTCACTTAGCATATTGTTCTCTGTGTTTAGCACGAGCAAGTTTTAATTTGTACGCTTTCTCGGCTGCATTTGCTACAGCAATAAACTGTTAATCCTCCTCCAGTGTGCTTGATTCCCACGGCGGTGCACACGACACATCTTCGGTACCACCACCATATGTCAAATATACAAATTCAGTTGTTGAATGGGCCTGTTTGACACACTCGTCACCTGGGAAACATTGCAACCCAACCGCGTATTTCTCATCTAACACAACCATATCTTCCATGACTCTCTTTCTTTGTCAAGCAAAGTGTAGTCGTCTGCAAACTCCTGGACAAGGGACAGTATAATTAATGCGAAGGCACATCTCAGTTTGGAAAGCAGCACAGTAACATATCCAATAATTTAAAGGTACATCTTTAGTGCTATGAAGGTACATTTGGAATAATAATCCAAAAGGTGCATATGTAAACAAGCACATCTAACAAAGAAAATATTTCAAAATGAATCTTGAAAATGAATAGTGAATATTTCGAGAATCAATGGATATACTATAACAACCCGACCCACCACGGTCGTAACTGTAGGGAAATATCCGTAAAATTCCCTTAATTTTAAGGATTATAATGTAAATATAACATGCGATTTATGGTCATAAACGAAATACAATAGAAAACGATGAAGATTAAGAATCAACCTCGGGTCCTTTGATGTGCGGCGTAAAGAACAGAAATCAACAGAGATTTCCTCCTAATCGTTGCACCCAAGACCGTCTGAGACTATGCCCTTGTGCTAGAAATGCTCTCTAATTGACTTGCAATATCGAGAGAGCTATTGTGAGGTTATTCGATGTGAGATCTAGAAATTTCAGAGAAGAATGCTCTGAAACCCTAATGTTTTTGTCAAAATGATTTATTAGGTTAGAAAGGAGGAGAGGCTCTCCTTTTGTTCCTCCATTCGGCCAACCGTGAGCCCTCATGGGGAAGTGGGCTTCCACTTCCTCTTAATTTTAACTCGTGGTCCGGCTCGAAAATTGCTAAATGTATATGACGCGGTTTTTATTATAAATCGTCATCGGTTATCGGCTATTAAAATATCAACTAATAACACGGGTTAGTTGAAATATTAATACATGTCCGACAAAGACGATATTGTATAATTAATTCAATATACATCAATTAAATATGATCGTTTATATTTAATTTACGAATTAACTGCTTAATTCGCCTTAGCCCATTTTATTTAATCCGTATTAAATAAAATATCTCAACATCGCGTTTTGACTAATTACTAGTCAATAACTCCGACTAACTGGTTAGTCAAATTTGGCATCAACATGACTGTATTTTCATACTGTCACATCTCTCAAACGTATCCTATAGGTGTGACTTTTAGGGACCAGTTGATCACCGCCATCTGTATGACAATAACGTCAAACTTATCTAGCAAGCCAACCGTTATTGATAAACGTGGATCAACGGATAATAATACCAAAAGTATGCCCTTTGATCCTTTTAGAGATTTGTAAGTCCTTGCACTAATTGTTAAGGACACCAACCCCAACAAGCTCCCACTTGTCCGTACAAGTGTACGTGCAATGACGTTATCCGCACTAATTGGAGGACACGGCTCAACAAACTCCCACTTGTCCGTACAAGTGTATGTGCGATAACCGATTCTCATATTCATTTAAAATTTCTCCCACTCAATGTAAAACAATTTGCAGATCCGGATCCGCAAAGGTCGTATTTTACAATCGATTTGTATCAAGAGTGGTTTCCCCGACTAGATAGTAACTTAACTGATAAAGCGAATCCGTATCCGAGCATGGCCATGCATTTCGATTCTGACTCCTCGAGTGGCCCCGAGAAATATCGAGTACACGATAAAGGCTGAATATTTCCTTCAACTCGACTCCTTCCGATCTAAGCACAACATGAAATGACCGAGGAAAAAATCTACTTGGCCCCCTGTTACGGATGACCGTGAGAAAGAAACCAAAGTCACCCAAAATCTGCCTTAGTCTCAAGAGACAGTCGATAGTCAAAAGAATCGACTCTTAGGATCACCATGGAGGTCCTATCCACGACCGGGCACCGAATGTTATAAAACATTTAGGACTCCACGTCGATGTCACAATTGTGTCCTACGAGGTATCCGTATAACTCGCCTATGTGATTGGTCAGTCAACCGTTTGACTTATGGCTTGTTGAACCCACCATCAACCAACGTCACAAAATAATTGCCAGAGTTATCAGCTCATGTGGGCAATTAAGGACCAAAAATATAATGTTTGTTCAGTTCACTTTGTGGTGTTCAAAATTGTCGTACAATTCCACATGAAAAACAAAATATATAAATATCAAAACGATGATGTCGTATAGAGTACAAAAGAGAATGAATCTAATCCATAAAAAAGTACTACAACTCAGGAACACGTTTAATTCCCATGGAATTAACATGCCCTTCATGCTTATCTTGTCGTAATGGTTTAGTGAGAGGATCTGCTATATTATCATCTGTAGCAATCTTTTCAATCACTACTTCCTTTTGCTCCACGTAATCTCGGATTAGATGAGCTTTCCGTTGTACATGTCTAGATTTGTTGCTAGACTTGGGCTCCTTAGCCTGGAAGATGGCACCTCTATTGTCACAATAGATGGTGATCGGGTCATTCGAACTAGGCACTCTGAGATAGTCCTCGTAAGAATTGACGCATCCATATCGCTTCCTCTGTAGCTTCAGACGCGGCATAGTACTCGGACTCAGTCGTAGAATCTGCTGTAACAGTTTGTTTGGAACTCTTCTAGCTGACTGCAGCGCCATTAAGAGTAAAAACAAATCCAGGCTGAGATTTCGAGTCATCTCGATCCGTTTGAAAGATAGCATCTGCGTAACCGGTTGCGCATAGCTTTTGATCGCCTCCATAAGTCAATGCCCAATCTTTAGTCCTCCGTAGGTACTTAAGAATGTTCTTGACAGCCATCCAATGTGATTCACCTGGATCTTTGTTGGAATCGACTTGTCATACTCAATGCATATGCCACGTCTGGACGTGTGCATATCATGGCATACATGATTGATCCTATAGCCGAGGCATAAGGAATCCGTGTCATGTGCTCTTTCTCTTCCGGTGTCTCTGGTGCCTGAGACTTGCTCAAATGCACCCCTGGAGCCATAGGAAGAAACCCCTTTTTGGAGTTAGTCATGCTGAATCTCTCTAGGACTTTGTCTATGTAAGACTCATGACTGAGAGATAACATCCGACGTGATCTATCTCGATAGATACGGATGCCCAAAATTCTTTGTGCCTCACCCAGATCTTTCATCTGGAAATGGTTCTTCAACCATACTTTCACCGAAGTTAAGAGAGGTATGTCATTCCCAATCAGGAGTATGTCATCGACATACAATATTAGGAAGACAATCTTGCTCCCACTCGACTTGATATATAGACATGGTTCCTCGACCGATCGAGTAAATCCATTGTCTTTTATCACTTGGTCGAAGCGATGATTCCAACTCCGAATTGCTTGCTTAAGTCCATAAATGGAACGCTTAAGCTTGCACACTTTCTTAGGATGTTCTGGATCGATGAAACCTTTGGGTTGTACCATGTACAACTCTT
This sequence comes from Silene latifolia, assembly GCF_048544455.1. Lineage (NCBI taxonomy): Eukaryota > Viridiplantae > Streptophyta > Magnoliopsida > Caryophyllales > Caryophyllaceae > Silene > Silene latifolia. The sequence goes on from NC_133528.1 coordinate 77,199,824, forward strand.
CCTCCAAAAAGCCGTTTAAGAAGGCGGTTTTCACGTCCATTTGCCAAATTTCATAGTCATGAAAAGCGGCAATCGCTAAGATAATCCGAATGGAACGCAGCATGACTACGGGTGCAAAAATCTCATCGTAGTGCAAACCTAGCACTTGGGTGAAACCTTTAGCAACTAGTCGTGCTTTATAGATATCTTGTTGACCTTCCACAGAATGCTTTATCTTGTAAAGCCATTTGCATTGAAGGGGACGAACCTTAGCAGGTAAGTCAACAAGATCCCATACGTTGTTCTCATACATAGAGTCCATCTCGGATTGCATGGCCTCAAGCCATAGCTTTGAGTCAAAACTAGTCATGGCACCTTTATAGGTTGCGGGTTCACTACTCGTTAAGAGTAGAATGTCATCTATGTCATGTTCCTCGACCATACCAATGTATCTGTCCGAAGGAATAGAGACTCTTCCCGACCTTCTAGGTTCCTCAGGAATATTAACCGCAGCGGGGATTGAAGGAACTGGTTCCTCCAATGGTTGCTCGGTACTTGGTTTTGGAATCTCCGACAGTTCGAAGGTTCTATCACTCTTTGCATTCTCGAGAAATTCCTTCTCTAAGAATGTCGCACTAGCCGCAACAAATACACGTTGTTCGGTTGGCGAATAAAAGTAATGACCAAGCGTTCCTTTAGGATAACCTATAAAGTATGTCTTGACCGATCGCGGGCCGAGCTTATCCTCGTGTCTCCACTTGACATAAGCCTCGCAGCCCCAAACCCGTATAAAGGACAAGTTAGGGACCGTTCCCTTCCATAGTTCATATGGAGTCTTGTCAATGACTTTAGACGGACTTGGTTAAGTATTAGAGCAACTAATAAGAGCATAACCCCATAATGAATCAGGTAATACCGTGTGACTCATCATGGATCGAACCATATCAAGAAGTGTTTGATTTCTCCGTTCGGACACACCATTCAACTGAGGTGTTCCAGGTGGAGTTAACTGTAAGGCAATCCCACAGTCCTTAAGGTGTTGATCAAACTCGTGAGAAAGATACTTGCCACCACGATCTGAACGCAGTGTTTTAATCTTTCTACCCAAGAGGTTCGTACCCTGTTCGGTATTCTTTGAATTTCTCAAAGGATTCACTTTTGTGCTTCATTAAGTAGACATAGCCATATCTACTTAAATCGTCCGTGAAAGTGATGAAATACCTATAGCCTTCTCTTGCGGTGATTGACATAGGTCCACATACATCCGTGTGTATGAGTCCTAATAGGTCAGCAGCGCGCATTCCAACACCTTTGAAGGAAATCCGAGTCATCTTACCGATGAGACATGATTCACACGTGCCAAATGATTGAAAATCAAAGGCCGAGATAGCTCCATTTTTGATGAGCTGTTTTACGCGTTTCTCATTAATGTGTCCCATACGGCAGTGCCATCGATACGTTTGATCTTTGTCACCAACCTTTAACTTTTTATTCATTACGTGTAATATTTCGGTGGTCTGATCTAAAACATAAATTCCATTCATGGAGACTGCCTTGCCATAAATCATATCGTGTAATGAGAAAATGCAAGTATTATTCTCTATTACAAATGAAAAACCAAGTTTATCAAGTGCAGAAACTGAAATAATGTTCTTAGAAAGACTGGGTACATAATAGCAGTTATATAAAGATAACTCAAATCCGCTAGGAAGCTGGATCACATATGTTCCCCTCGAGACGGCAGCCACTCGTGCTCCATTCCCAACACGCAGGTCCACCTCACCCTTTACGAGGGGTTCGATGTTTCGGAGCCCCTGCACATGATTACACAGATGAGAACCACAACCAGTATCTAGTACCTAAGTTCCGTAACTTGCGTGGTTAATCTCAATCATATGAATAAAAGTAGAAGAAGAAGACATACCAACAGGTTTAACGCGACCTGCTTTTATGTCCTCATGATAGACAGGACATGTACGCCTCCAATGCCCAGTCTTGTGGCAATGATGGCATTCCATGTTTTCATTCTTGCTCTTTGTCGCGCCTGATGAGTTGCTCGACTCACCAGGCCCACTCTTACCTGAACCCGACTTCTTAAACTTCGCCTTACCTACTGCTAGGTCTGCTTTAGCTTTGCCCTTACCCTTGCCCTTGTTTGACACAACGAGAACATCCTGTTTCATGCTCCCACTGAACTTCATGTCCTTCTCGATCTGTACGAGAAGGGAGTGCAGTTCATGGGGACTTTTCTTCAAATCATTCATATAGTAATTCGCTCTAAAGAGCGCAAAACCATCGTGGAGTGAATGAAGCATGCGGTCAATCACAATGTTCTCGCTGATTTTACAATCAAGCGTCTCCAGCTTCTCGACATTCTCAATCATGCTGAGAATGTGTGGGCTAACTGGTTGGCCCTTTTGGAGTCTCGCATCAAAGAAGCGAGTGGTATGCTCATAGGTCACGATTCTCGGTGCTTTCGAGAATTCCTTAGTGAGCGTGGTGAAAATCTTGTTTGCACCATGGGCTATGAAGCGTTTCTGCAAATTGGGTTCCATTGCAAAAATGAGTACGTTTTTAATCGCACCCGCTTCCATACAGAAATCGTTAAACTTGGCGATCTCATTAGCTCTAGCCGTGGGACCTGGGTTTGGCGGGATGGGCTCTATTAGATATTTGAGCTTCCGTCGGCGGCGGCAGCATTCCGTAATGCCGCCTCCCAGTCCGCGAAGTTTGATCCATCATTCTTCAGTCGAGTAGACTGATTCATCTGATTCATGAAGATCCGAAGCCAGGACTCACGGTCCAGTGTGGCACTTTGCATTGGGTCGTTAGTAGGACCAGCCATTTCGTTATTAGCAGTTTAAATGTTCGTGTTCTACACTGAAAAAGAAAGAAAAACAAAAACGAAATAAGCAACTCATCGATGTGATTTAAGTCTATTTAAAAATTTATTTTAACGTGTAGACTCTCGCACTTGCATAATTGATCTCCCTCAAGAATGATACAAGTGATCCCAAGACTCAATTTCTGTAAATTGATAAGCCAACTGTTTAGCTAATTCTTCCGTAAGAACTCTTGGTCGATAGATTTCCGTAAATCCTATCTATAGTCCACCATAATCACAGGATCGTACGAGTGACCATAGTGTTGAGATAAAATAGGTCAATCGGTTCCAACTTACCCGACGTAGAAGGGGTCATATTATGCCTACCGACGAAGAAGGGACTCATTGGAGTTTGACCTATAAAGACCATTCTCAATTTTGGTTTATACGAGGAAGATCCCATCAACTTAATTTTAATTCATTTTAAGTGAACGAAAAACTAGCATTACGTGAATGAATTAATTTAGGTGATGGCTTAAAATCGTGTGACATATGAATGTCATAGAAAACTAACGCGTGACCTTTATATGAGTCAGTTTTCATGCAATTATTAGGTGGTTTGGTTTTAGGCGGAATATGATGCATATTATCGTTACGAAAAATAAATAAAAGAATGCAATACGTAAAATAAAAATCCTAGTGTGGCCTATCCTAATAAAAAGAACATGAAACAACTTTGGAATCCACCGTTGGACCCGAGAAGCTTGTCTTGATGTTCCATCTTGATCCATGTAGCGGGAGTGAGCATCCGGTTCTCCATCTTTGGTCTTCTCAAAAATTACAATTAAAATTTACAAAATATAAACCTATTTACATTCTAAATAAAAACTGTAATTACAAGTGAAAAAACCAAAACGGAGATACGAGATCTCAAAATACAATCAAGACCGTGTTCCATCATTACGGTAACACGTTCTACTAAGGCCACACTAAGTTACAACCGTTTGTAAAAATAAATACGTAATTAAAAGCATTCAAGGCATTCAACAATAACGATAAATAAAATGCATCAACTAAAATAAATTCATTCGTGACATAATTCCGTAATTATGTTAAATTTATCCAAACCACCTTTTAACGATTAAAATTATGTGATAAAACCGCTTCTATCTGTTTAATTTTAATCTATTACAATCCGTTACTTTAAATATGCTTTAAAATAACTATATGGTCCGTGAGTGAACCGTTTCACTATCAAGCGAGTGTACAACATCCGTATGATGTACATTTTATGGCCAAAAGAGAATTTTGAAACAAAAAGAGTAAAATTCAAAGTCGCAAAACAAAATCCCTCGATCCAGGGACAAAAGTTCTCGATCGAGGAACAAAAGAGCTCGATCGATCGAATCGCTAGTCGATCGAGAGGTATGCCAAACAAGATAAGTACTCGATCGCGTAACTAGAGGTCGATCGAGGACTTTAGTCAGCAAAACTGTTCGATCGAGTACGAGGACCTCTCGATCGAACAGTGGGGTTTTAAAAAGTGGTCGATCGAGTTAAGCAAGTACTCGATCGAGCAAAAATAAGACAGAAAACCTCTCGATCGAGTAGGAACATGCTCGATCGAGAACAAAAATTTCTGAAAACTCAAAACCCTCGTGAAAACAGTTTGTCAAGACAAAATTAATTGCAATTTTGATCAAAACCGTGTACAAATAAATCAACAAATTGCAAAACATGAACATATTGCTATAATGATCGTGTAAAATAACAATATGCACAGACAAAACTTTTCAGCCGTGTATAGACATGACACGGTATACAAAAACAAAACCAACCGTGTAAACATGGCACGGTTTACAAGGAAAAACGCAACAGCCGAAAAAAAAAATTCTGCCGTGAGAAAAAAAAAACTGCTGCCACACGGTTTTATGACAAAAACAAAATCGTTTCAAATCGATTTATGAAAAATCACAATGTAAATTTACGTGGCCTCGCTCTGATACCACTTGTAGGGAAATATCCGTAAAATTTCCTTAATTTTAAGGATTATAACGTAAATATAACATGCGATTTATGGTCATAAACGAAATACAATAGAAAACGATGAAGATTAAGAATCAACCTCGGGTCCTTTGATGTGCGGCGTACAGAACAGAAATCAACAGAGATTTCCTCCTAATCGTTGCACCCAAGACCGTCTGAGACTATGCCCTTGTGCTAGAAATGCTCTCTAATTGACTTGCAATATCGAGAGAGCTATTGTGAGGTTATTCGATGTGAGATCTAGAAATTTCAGAGAAGAATGCTCTGAAACCCTAATGTTTTTGTCAAAATGATTGATTAGGTTAGAAAGGAGGAGAGGCTCTCCTTTTGTTCCTCCATTCGGCCAACCGTGAGCCCTCATGGGGAAGTGGGCTTCCACTTCCTCTTAATTTTAACTCGTGGTCCGGCTCGAAAATTGCTAAATGTATATGACGCGGTTTTTATTATAAATCGTCATCAGTTATCGGCTATTAAAATATCAACTAATAACACGGGTTAGTTGAAATATTAATACATGTCCGACAAAGACGATATTGTATAATTAATTCAATATACATCAATTAAATATGATTGTTTATATTTAATTTACGAATTAACTGCTTAATTCGCCTTAGCCCATTTTATTTAATCCGTATTAAATAAAATATCTCAACATCGCGTTTTGACTAATTACTAGTCAATAACTCCGACTAACTGGTTAGTCAAATTTGGCATCAACATGACTGTATTTTCATACTGTCACATCTCTCAAACGTATCCTATAGGTGTGACTTTTAGGGACCAGTTGAGCACCGCCATCTGTATGACAATAACGTCAAACTTATCTAGCAAGCCAACCGTTATTGATAAACGTGGATCAACTGATAATAATACCAAAAGTATGCCCTTTGATCCTTTTAGAGATTTGTAAGTCCTTGCACTAACTGTAAAGGACACCAGCCCCAACAAGCTCCCACTTGTCCGTACAAGTGTACGTGCAATGACGTTATCCGCACTAATTGGACGACACAGCTCCAACAGTAACACAACCCAATAAGATGGGATGTGTACTTTTGGGCCCATTACTTGTCCTCACTTAAGCCCAAAAGCACAAGACCTTGTTACTAAGTGGTAGGTGGAATCCCTTATAAACATATCACAACCTCCTTAATTCCCCGATGTGGGACAACCTTACTCTCAATAACTTGGGGTGTTACAATCTCCCCGACTTAAAGAACACAACGTCTTCGTTGTGCTTCCAACTTGACCGCAGCCAAGCCCAGAATCCTCCCCCTCTAGGTGTGTGACCCAGGTACTCCCGACCACGAGCTCACCACACGGTCGCAGGTCGCTCTGATACCATTTATAACAACCCGACCCACCACGGTCGTAACATAACTCAATAAGATGGGATGTGTACCTTTGGGCCCATTACTTGTCCTCACTTAAGCCCAAAAGTACAAGACCTTGTTACTAAGTGGTAGGTGGAATCCCTTATAAACATACCACAACCTCCTCAATTCCCCGATGTTGGACAACCTTACTCTCAATAACTTGGGGTGTTACATATACCTCTAGGGACGAGTACGAAATTGGAGATTTTGTATCAGTACTGACATCCCTCGACACTCTCCGTACTTTTTCAACCACTTTTCTACGTGGATGATAAAATCTAATTCTTTCCATCAGTCGACCTTTTACACGACCAAGACCAAACTGACCAGCTTCTATCTCCTGCTTTTCCCTTGAGAAAAGTGCAGCAGATATCCAATTCAAAAGAGTATAGTAATCTCTTTCTACGAATCGTTTTTCATGGACAACACGGTCAACATAAACAAGTTGCAAGTAAAAACAGGATTATGACTGGCAAATGGCAGGTTTTAAAACCATAATAACTAACAATATATTTAAGACAGAAGATTTGTACCATTAGAAACAGGAGAGGTCCACTAAAGTGATTCTTCTTCCCCTTTTTTACCCAATCTTTTGTGTTAAACCGTAAACTCTCTATGACAAATTGACACCAATCGAGCTGACCAATGGCAGACGCATTCCTCAGCGATTTTAGTACATGGTGATTGACGAACGGCTTCTGATTGTTTCGCATTAACAAAGATAAAGCAAGCACCACAAAATTAATCTTAAATTAATCACTGTAATCATCATGACAAATAATGTGCTCTGCAAGGGTCTTGATATCCACTTGACCATCAACATGCAATTGAGCTTTCCAATGCGCATAAAACGCGTCACATTCTGCATCTTCGTCACTACAGCATAAAAGTAAAACAGGTTTTCCTCCAATTGGGAGGCCAACAGCATCATGGATACAAGAAGCAGACGCACGAAAGCGCTGTTTATCGGGCAGAATGATGAAATCAGAATACGAGTTGTAGTTCTCAATTAACCAATAACCAAGGCGTAAAGGAAGCCTTGTAACCCTTAGCCAGAACAATGAAGAAAAACCAATCTCTTCTAGAGCACACCATTGATTGTAATCAAGATATCGAAGGACATCAATAAAACTTTTAGGTGACAACCGGGTGGTAATACAGGAGAACGTTGGAGTAAGATCATCAACAGGAGGACTGAGGTTGTTCAACCTCGGAGAAATACGACGTGTAACAGTTCCAGGATCGCCTTTGCGCTTCAAGTACATATTAAAGATAACACAGTCAGGGGAAAATATGTCTAGTTTCGAACCTCTTCAAACTAAATGAACTAAGCATATATTCTGACTCATGAAAATGTGATAATAATGATAAAGGAAAAGTGTGCAATTTTCAATAACTGAAAGTAATTTTGCATGTAATATTAATGAGTTGTGTTGTGTTGTACACGTTTCATGAAGAAATGTCCTATCAGTTTTATTAAAATGTGCACGCAATTATGACCTTTTGCATGTGGTATTAAATTGATGCAACTTAGGTTAAAAGTACTTAAAATTCAAAAAAAAACCAAAAAAGCACAAATTAGGTCAATCTAAAGAACAACAAACAAATCGAAATGTATAAGCAAGTTACGAAATCAACAAACAATGCGACAGATAAAAATTCCGATAGCATGCAAATGAAAACGCAAATTTCGATTTTAACAACAATACTGAACTCAAAATTCATTAATAAATGAATAATCCGGCAAAATGAACATAAGATACATTAATTTAGGTTACATTAGAGTTACATAAAACAGACTAAATAAATTAAGGACGAAATCGAAAAAAGTTTGAAGCTAAACAGTATATACCTTCATGATGGAATAGGTAAGCGAGAATCCAACAGAAATATGAAAATGCAACTCTACAGAGAATAAGTTGAGAGAAATAGTTGAAAGCTTAACGAAGAAGGTCGGAATCCATGGTTGAAAGCTTAACGAAGAAGCGCGAGGTAAATTTCAGGAAAAAAGAAAGAAAAAGCTTAACGAAGAAGCGCAAGGTAAATTTCAGGGAAAAAGAAAAACAAAGCTTAACGAAGAAGCGCGTTATAGGCCCTTAGATTAGCCGCGTCAGACAAGATCCAACGGCTGACGCGCGTTCTCACCGTTCTCACGCTTGTGCCATTCTCATATGATCCAAAATCTAATAATAATAATAATAATAATAATAATAATAATAATAATAATAATAATAATAATAATAATAATAATAATAATAATAATAATAATAATAATAATAATAATAATAATAATAATAATAATAATAATAATAATAATAATAATAATAATAATAATAATAATAATAATAATAGTAATAATAATAATAATAATAATAATAGTAATAATCACAATAGTATTAGTAATAGTAATAGTAATAGTAATAATCACAATAGTATTAGTAATAGTAATAATCACAATAATAATAATAATAATAGTAATAATAATAATAATAATAATAATAATAATAGTAATAATAATAATAACAATAATAACAATAATAACAATAATAACAATAATAACAATAATAACAATAATAACAATAATAACAATAATAATAATAATAATAATAACAATAATAACAATAATAATAATAATAATAATAATAATAATAATAATAATAATAATAATAATAATAATAATAATAATAATAATAATAATAATAATAATAATAATAATAATAATGATAATAATAATGATAATAATAATAATAATAATAATAATAATAATAATAATAATAATAATAATAATAATAATAATAATAATAATAATAATAATAATAATAATACTCCCTCTATCCCGGTCATTTGTTGTCCTTTTCCATTTTGGGGTGTCTCAGTCATTTGTTGTCCTTTCTATTTTAAGAATGAACTTGATGAGTAATTTGTTCATTCTCATTCAATTTGTTCCACTTGTCATTTAGTTATTGGTCTTTTCTTCTTTCCTAGACCCTGTCCTGCTTGCTCTCGGGTTTTTGCTGAGGATGTTTTTGGGGACCACGCGGTTTCTTGTGCTGGAACTGTGGGCGTTAAACATCGGCATAACCTCGTCCGGGACACTCTTTTCGACATCTGTTATAGATCTGGTATTACTGCGGGAAAGGAGGTTGATATTGGTTTGGTTGATGGGCATGGTGACTCTCTTCGTCCTGCGGATTTGTTGCTTTATTCTTGGGACATAGGGCGTGATGTGTGCGTTGACTTGACAGGGTCTTCTCCTTTGACTCAGACTGGGATGACGGATTTTGTGCCTAGCCGGGTTATCGTTGATGCTGCTCAGCGTAAGTGTGCTAAGTATGGGGATTTGTGCGCGACAGCGGGTTATGGTTTCCTTCCATTCTCTTTCTCATCACTTGGGGAGTTGGTTTCGGATGCTGTTGCCTTGCTCAAGCGGATCCAGAAATTCTCGGTATCTCAGGATGCGGGGGCTCGGGTGGCCGCTTACATTTTTACTAGACTTAGCTTTGCTGTTGCTAAGGGTGTGGGAGCCCATCTTGTTTCTCGGCTCCCCACCAATTTCATGTAAACTTTTGTTTTTCAATTAATGATAGCTGCGCTCATCCTTCTATAATAAAATAATAATAATAATAATAATAATAATAATAATAATAATAATAATAATAATAATAATAATAATAATAATAATAATAATAATAATAATAATAATAATAATAATAATAATAATAATAATAATAATAATAATAATAATAATAATAATAATAATAATAATAATAATAATAATAATAATAATAATAATAATAATAATAATAATAATAATAATAATAATAATAATAATAATAATAATAATAATAATAATAATAATACACGACACATCTCCCTCCATTACAAAACAAAACAAAAGCAATGGGTAAAATGGGGAAAATGACGGATGAAATCAGAACAAGAGGGCGCTTAGCCGGTCTACCGGCCGTCGGTGGTGGCACCGGCTGGGGATCTTCTGGAAGAAAGGAGGGAAATCAATGTATTCCCAGCCAGGATGGGGGCGGCAGACGGTGGACCGTCTGGGAGAACAAGTTTGTGTTTTGTTGATGTTGGGAGCCGGTTGGCCGGCCACCGGTGTCAAGGCCGGCTGGGAGTTCTCTGGAAAATGGAGGGTGTTTTGTATGTTTTCCCAGCAGGTGGTGAGGGCAGCAGTCGGTGGGCCGTCTGGGAGAGCAATATTAATTTCCAATTAACTCGGTTTCGATTCCGAGTTCGAAGATGTGTGAATTCGATGGTGGTTGTCGATGTTGCTGCTGCTTGTGGAGATGATGGTTATTGGGAGCTCGATGATGATGGTAATGGCGGATGAAGGAGGTCATAATGGTGAAATGAAATTGATTATGCGAGTTGATGGTGATGTTGTTTTGATGCTGCTGTGGTGCTATTAGAGCAGCTCTGAGGTCGGGTTTTCGGGCTGTCATGCCGAAGAGCAGAGGTGCATGAGTCTTCATTGGTGATGGTGAAGGGTAATATCCGTATAAAACCCTTTCTTTATAGGATTATAACGCAAAATTTATATGTAGTTTATAGTCATAAAACGAAAATAACAAGGAAACGATAACGATTAGAAATAACCTTCGGTCCTAGTGCAAAAGGCAATGAGAGATCAAAGCAGACCTCCTCCTAAACGATGCACCCAAGATAGTCCGAGATATGCCCTTGTGCTAGAGATAATCCCCTAATTGCCTTGCAATATCGAGGGGATTGTTTTGTGAGTTTGTGTTGGATGAGAGATCCGGAATTCGGGAGGCACAATTCCCAAAACCCTAATAATTTTTTAGCAAATGAATTGTTAGGTTAGACAAGAGGGAAAAACTCCCCTTTTCTCTATGCAAGCCTCGGCCAAACCGAGTGAGAGGAGAGAAATGGGCTTTTCATTTCCTCTTCACTTAAACTCGTGGTCCGGTCCATAATTCGCTAAGTGTATATGACGCGGTTTCATTATAAACTGTTATCGGTTATCGGAAATTAAGGCATCAACTAATAATACGGGTTAGTTGAATTATTAATACATGTCCGACAAAACAGTATTGTATAATTATATTCAATATACATTTAATTAAATATAAAACGCTTATATTCAATTTTACAAATTAATTGCTTAATTTGCCTTAGCCATTTTTATTTAATCCGTATTAAATAAAATATCTCAACATCACATATTAGACTAATTACTAGTCAAATAACTCAGACTAACTGGTTAGTCAATTTTGGCATCTACATGACTGTATTTTCATACCGTCACATCTCTCAAACGTATCCTATAGGTGTGACTTTTAGGGACCAGTTGATCACCGCCATCTGTATGACAATAACGTCAAACTTATCTAGCAAGCCAACCGTTATTGATAAACGTGGACCAACGGATTATGATACAAAAGTATACCCTTTGATCCTTATAGAGATTTATAAGTCCTTGCACTAACTGTTAAGGACACCAACCCCAACAAGCTCCCACTTGTCCGTACAAGTGTATGTGCAATGACGTTATCCGCACTAACCGGAGGACACGGCTCAACAAACTCCCACTTGTCCGTACAAGTGTATGTGCGATAACCGATTCTCATATTCATTTAAAATTTCTCCCACTCAATGTAAAACAATTTGCAGATCTGGATCCGCAAAGGTCGTATTTTACAATCGATCTGGATCTAGAGTGGTTTCCCCGACTAGAGAGTAACTTAACCGATAAAACGAACCAGATCCGAGCATGGCCATGCATTTCGATTCTGACTCCTCGAGTGGCCCCGAGAAACATCGAGTACACGATAAAGGCTGAATATTTCCTTCAACTCGAACTCCTTCCGATCTAAGCACACGGCATGAAATGACCAGAAAAAATTTACTTGGCCCCCTGTTACGGATGACCGTGAGAAAGAAACCAAAGTCACCCAAAATCGGCCTTAGTCTCAAGAGACAGTCGATAGTCAAAAGAATCGACTCTTAGGATCACCATGGAGGTCCTATCCACGACCGGCACCGAATGTTATAAAACATTTAGGACTCCACGTTGATGTCACAATTGTGTCCTACGAAATATCCGTATAAATCGCCTCTGTGATTGGTCAGTCAACCTGTTGACTTATGGCTAGTTGAACCCACCATCAACCAACGTCACAAAATAATTGCCGAGTTATCAGCTCATGTGGGCAATTAAGGACCGAAAAAATATAATGTTCGTTCAGTTCACTTTGTGGTGTTCAAAATTTGTCGTACAAATCCACATGAAAAACAAAATATATATAAAATATCAAAACGATGATGTCGTATAGAGTACAAAAGGGAATGAATCTAATCCATAAAAGAGTACTACAACTTAGGAACACGTTTAATTCCCATGGAATTAACGTGCCCTTCATGCTTATCTTGTCGTAATGCTTTAGTGAGAGGATGATCTGCTATGTTATCATCTCGTAGCAATCTTTTCTATCACTCCGCCTTTTGCTCCACGTAATCCCGGATTAGATGAGCTTTCCGTTGTACATGTCTAGACTTGTTGCTAGACTTTGGCTCCTTAGCTTGGAAGATGGCACCACTATTGTCGCAATAGTATCATGTTCCTCGACCATACCAATGTATCTGTCTGGAGGAATAGAGACTCTTCCCGACCTCCTAGGTTCCTCAGGAATATTCACCGCAGCCGGGATTGAAGGAATAGGTTCCTCCAATGGTTGCTCGGTGTTTGGTTCTGGAATCTCCGACAGGTCGAAGGTTCTATCACTCTTTGCATTCTCGAGAAATTCCTTCTCTAAGAATGTCGCACTAGCCGCGACAAAAACACGTTGTTCGGTTGGCGAATAGAAGTAATGACCACGTGTTCCTTTAGGATAACCTATAAAGTATGTCTTGACCGATCGCGGGCCGAGCTTATCTTCAGGTCTCCACTTGACATAAGCCTCGCAGCCCCAAACCCGTATAAAGGACATGTTGGGGACCGTTCCCTTCCATAGTTCATATGGAGTCTTGTCAACAGCTTTAGACGGACTTCGGTTAAGTATTAGAGCAGCTGACAGAAGAGCATAACCCCACAATGAGTCAGGTAACACCGTGTGACTCATCATGGATCGAACCATATCATGTAGTGTTCGATTTCTCCGTTCGGACACACCATTCAGTGAGGTGTTCCGGTGGAGTTAAGCGTAGGGCGATCCCACAGTCTTTAAGGTGTTGATCAAACTCGTGAGAAAGATACTCGCTACCACGATCTGAACGTAGTGTTTTTATCTTTCTACCAAGTAGGTTCTGTACCCTATTTTGGTATTCTTTGAATTTCTCAAAGGATTCACTTTTGTGCTTCATTAAGTAGACATAGCCATATCTACTTAAATCATCCGTGAAAGTGATGAAATACCTATAGCCTTCTCGTGCGGTGATTGACATAGGACCACATACATCCGTGTGTATGAGCCCTAATAGGTCAGCAGCGCGCATTCCAACACCTTTGAAGGAAATACGAGTCATCTTACCGATGAGACATGATTCACACGTGCCAAATGATTGAAAATCAAAGACCGAGATAGCTCCATTTTTAATGAGTGTTTTTACGCGTTTCTCATTAATGTGTCCCATACGGCGATTGCCATAGATACGTTTGATCTTTGTCACCAACCTTTAACTTTTTATTCATTACGTGTAATATTTCGGTCGTCTGATCTAAAACATAAATTCCGTTCATGGAGACTGCCTTGCCATAAATCATATCGTGTAAAGAGAAAATGCAAGCATTATTTTCTATTACAAATGAAAAACCAAGTTTGTCAAGTGCGTAAACCGAAATAATGTTTTTCGAAAGACTAGGAACATAAATAGCAGTCATATAATGACAACTCAAATCCGCTAGGAAGCTGGATCACATATGTCCCCTTTGAGATGGCAGCCACTCTTGCTCCATTCCCAACACGCAGGTCAACCTCACCCTTTACGAGAGGCTCGAGATTTCGGAGGCCCTGCACATGATTACACAGATGAGAACCACAACCAGTATCTAGTACCCAAGTTCCGTAACTTGCATGGTTAATCTCAATCATATGAATAAAAGTAGAAGAAGAAGACATACCAACAGGTTTAACGCGACCCGCTTTTATGTCCTCATGATAAACAGGACATGTCCGCCTCCAATGCCCAGTCTTGTGGCAGTGATGGCATTCCATGTTTTCGGTTTTGCTCTTTGTCGCGCCTGATGAGGTGCTCGACTCACCAGGCCCACTCTTACCTGAACCCGACTTCTTGAACTTCGGTTTACCTCTCGCTAGGTTTGCACGAGCTTTGCCCTTACCTTTCCCCTTGTTTGACACAACGAGAACATCCTGTTTCATGCTCCCACTAAGCTTCATGTCCTTCTCGGTCTGTACGAGAAGGGAGTGCAGTTCATGGGGAGTTTTCTTCAAATCATTCATATAGTAATTCGCTCTAAATTGCGAATAACCATCGTGGAGTGAGTGAAGTATGCGGTCGATCACAATGTTCTCGCTGATCTTACAATCAAAGGTCTCGACTTCTCGACATTCTCAATCATCGAGAATGTGTGGGCTAACTGGTTGGCCCTTTCGGAGTCTCGCATCAAAGAAGCGAGTGGTATGCTCATAGGTCACGATTCTCGGTGCTTTCGAGAATTCCTTGGTGAGCGTGGTGAAAATCTTGTTCGCACCATGGGCTATGAAGCGTTTCTGCAAATTGGATTCCATTGCAAAAATGAGTACGTTTTTAATCGCACCCGCTTCCATACAGAAATCATTAAACTTGGTGATTTCAAAGACTCTAGCCGTGGGACTGGGTTTCGGGAGGGGCTCTAATAGATATTTGAGCTTCCCGTCAGCAGCGGCAACATTCCGCAATGCCGCCTCCCAGTCTCCGAAGTTGGATCCATCATTCTTCAGTCGAGTAGACTGATTCATCTGATTCATGAAGATCCGAAGCCAGGACTCACGGTCCAATGTGGCACTTGGCATTGGGTTATCAGAACCACCATTTGTTATTTGCGGTTAAAGAACGTGATCTACACCGAAAAAGAAAGGAAAAACAAAACGAAATAAGCAACTCATCGAGGTGATTTAAGTCTATTTTAAAATTCATTTTAACGTGTAGACTCAATGCACTTGCATAATTGATCTCCCTCAAGAATGATACAAGTGATCCCAAGACTCAATTTCTGTAAATTGATAAGCCAACTGTTTAGCTAATTCTTCTGGAAGAACTCTTGGTCGATAGATTTCCGTAAATCCTATCTATAGTCCACCATCGTCACAGGATCGTACGAGTGACAATAGTGTTGAGATAAAATAGGTCAATCGGTTCCAACTTACCCGACGTAGAAGGGGTCATATTATGCCTACCGACGAAGAAGGGACTCATTGGAGTTTGACCTATGAAGACTAGTCTCAATTTTTGTTTATACGAGGAAGATCCCATCAACTAAATTATAATTCATATTAAGTGAACGAATAACTAGCGTTTGCGTGAATGAATTAATTTGGGTGATGGCTTAAAATCGTGTGACATGCGAATGTCAAAGAAAACTAACTCGTGACCTCTATATGTGTCAGTTTTCATGCAATTATTAGGTGGTTTGGTGTTTAGGCGGAATATGATGCATACTATCGTTACAATAAAATAAATAAATGAATGCAATACGTAAATAAAAATTTCCTAGTGTGGCCTATCCTAGTAAAAAGAACAAAATACAACTTTGGAATCCACCGTTGGACCCGAAAAGCTTGTCTTGGTGTTCCATCTTTGTCCATGTAGCGGGAGTGAGCATCCGGTCTCCATCTTTAGTCTTCTCAAAAATTACAATTTAAAATTTACAAATATAAACCTATTTACATTCTAAATAAAAAACTGTAATTAAAAGAAATAAAATGGAGATACGAGATCTCAAAATACAACCAAGACCGTGTTCCATCATTACGGTAACACGTTCTACTAAGGCCACACTAAGTTACAACCGTTTGCAAAATAAATAAATAAATACGTAATAAAAGCATTCAAAATTAAACAAGAACGATAAATAAAATGCATCAACTAAAATATAAATTTATTCGTGACATAATTCCGTAATTATGTTAAATTTTTATCCAAACCACCAAAGATAATTAAAATTATATGACAAAACCGCTTTAGTCAAGTTAATTTTAATCCGAGATAATCCGTTACAATAAATCGTTTTAAAGTAACTTTATTTTACGTGGGTGAACCGTTTCACTAACAAGCGAGAGCATAAAAACCGTTTTATGCATTAAAAGGGGCCGAAAAAAAAACAGAAAAAAATTTTTTTTTTTTTCTTCTGTACTGCTGTACGTGAACAGTACCAGTGGCCAAAAAAAATTTTTTTTTTTTTTTTTTTAAAATCGGCTGAAATGCCGAGAGCCTCTAAAGGCCAAAAAAAAAAAATTAATCGGCTAAAACGAGATCAAACAAGTGATCAAACAACAAAACGATTTGTAAAAACTCAATTGCAATTTAATCTAATCCGTATAGAATTCAAACTACAATTTGACATGATCTTCACATATTGTTGTAATTATCGTTTAAAACAACAACATGTGAAGAACGATTGAAAACAAGAGATCAAACGATCTAACAAAATTTTGTGGCACGCAAATCAATGCAATAAAAACAGAAAACAGGCCGTGTTCATGAAGGCCACACGGTTTTCATAAAAAAAAAAACAGATTTGCCGAAACAAAAAATTGCCACACGAAATTTTATGCAATTATTTTGACCGATCTTTAACATATAGCGATGAATATCGATTACATAGACAATATGCAAAGATCAAAAAGTAAACAATCATCACCGTGTAAACTAGACACGGATCCCAAGGCACAAAACAACAACAAAACGCAGCAAAAAAAAAAATTATTGCCGAAAAAAAAATTTTGTGCCGTGGAAAAAAAAACAGCCGTGACAAATTTTTAACCAAAATTTATCGAATCAAAAATCGTTTGATGAAAAACACATATAAAAATTTACGTGGCCTCGCTCTGATACCACTTGAAGGGTAATATCCGTATAAAACCCTTTCTTTATAGGATTATAACGCAAAATTTATATGTAGTTTATAGTCATAAAACGAAAATAACAAGGAAACGATAACGATTAGAAATAACCTTCGGTCCTAGTGCAAAAGGCAATGAGAGATCAAAGCAGACCTCCTCCTAAACGATGCACCCAAGATAGTCCGAGATATGCCCTTGTGCTAGAGATAATCCCCTAATTGCCTTGCAATATCGAGGGGATTGTTTTGTGAGTTTGTGTTGGATGAGAGATCCGGAATTCGGGAGGCACAATTCCCAAAACCCTAATAATTTTTTAGCAAATGAATTGTTAGGTTAGACAAGAGGGAAAAACTCCCCTTTTGTCTATGCAAGCCTCGGCCAAACCGAGTGAGAGGAGAGAAATGGGCTTTTCATTTCCTCTTCACTTAAACTCGTGGTCCGGTCCATAATTCGCTAAGTGTATATGACGCGGTTTCATTATAAACTGTTATCGGTTATCGGAAATTAAGGCATCAACTAATAATACGGGTTAGTTGAATTATTAATACATGTCCGACAAAACAGTATTGTATAATTATATTCAATATACATTTAATTAAATATAAAACGCTTATATTCAATTTTACAAATTAATTGCTTAATTTGCCTTAGCCATTTTTATTTAATCCGTATTAAATAAAATATCTCAACATCACATATTAGACTAATTACTAGTCAAATAACTCAGACTAACTGGTTAGTCAATTTTGGCATCTACATGACTGTATTTTCATACCGTCACATCTCTCAAACGTATCCTATAGGTGTGACTTTTAGGGACCAGTTGATCACCGCCATCTGTATGACAATAACGTCAAACTTATCTAGCAAGCCAACCGTTATTGATAAACGTGGACCAACTGATTATGATACAAAGTATACCCTTTGATCCTCATAGAGATTTATAAGTCCTTGCACTAACTGTTAAGGACACCAACCCCAACAGATGGTTCAATTGTGCCGTGACGGTGTTGCTGGTATTGTTGTTGCGAGAATTGGTGATGAATGAATGGTGGTGACGGGGTGCATGATGACGAATATGCGGCAGCAATGAAGGTTTGAGATGTGGGTTGGTGGTGATGGCGAGGAAGAGGAGGTTATGGCTGACTGTTGTGGCTGAATGTCGAGCAGCAATGGTGGATGGTTATGATGCGGTTCTGGGTTGCTGCAAAAATGGTGAAGGCCGAAGAGATGTTGAAGTGTAGAGACTAGAGACACGTAGAGCAACAACATGTAGAAGTCAATTTGTGACTTTTTGCTTTGGCCTTGAATTTCACTTGACTTTTGTTCGTCTTGTGTTGACCCGTCATTATACTCTCAATCTCCGTCTCACTCGTTTGGGTACTTATAGAATTAAATAACAAAAGCAATAATCAAATTCCGACAAATATATACATTTATTCGCGCTAAATAGAATTAAATTATTAAATACGAATTAAACTAACAAATGAGCTATTTAACGATTAAGGCCCACAAAATCAAGTCGGAATAAGGTATAATAAATGAGGGGTAAAATACTATCATCAAAACTCCCCACACTTAAACCTTACTCGTCCACGAGTAAACTCATTAAGTTAATCTAAGACCCTTAATATAAAAGGACCATCTAAACTAGTAATATCCTATGAAAGACAATTGACGGGCCTTCTCCGTCCCTTCAACTCACAACGAAACACAATGAGGTATGTGCTTCCTTGCAAGGCAAGTGGGGGCTTGCGGAAAAACTAGACACATCCAACAATAGAGCACATAATCAAACATAAGATGCATCAATCAAAAACTCAACCGCGTTCCTCATCTAAGCGGGGGTTTTGTTTTGAAAAATTAAAGGTTTTGGTCGGGAGATACCGTCTCATAGTCTTAGTAGGGTGTCAATCCCCTAGTGATGGCTCAAGCAACCTAAGTGTGACAACCAAATGCCTAGAAAACAAATTCAAAGGCGGGAAAGGGGGAAGCAAAGCCTAACCTTCAAGATTAACATGACACACACAAGATTCGACCAAGTTGACCCATGACTAAGAGGAGCTAGACTACCGACTTCCTCACGGTTTCCACTAGACGCTCATTTTTGAAGGACGGGTGATTTTTGTGCCAAAAAAGTAACCAAGATCACTCTACTACTGGACTCGTGAGGCATGCCCGCAATCTGACGTGGAATCCACTCCTACAAGACCATACATGAGATGCAAAAAGGGAAATGTGCATAAAAAGAAACAAAGGTTGTAACGGGGCTAGGTGACGGGATGAAACGGGTTTGGTGCAAGCACCATTTTGGAAAAATGTGGAGGTACACGTCAAGAAGTTGCCAAAATTCCATTTCTTCCACTTTATTGCAACAAATGAGTAACGTCTACACCCTAACAAAAAAAATTGGTTCCCCAAAGTTATGCAAACATTGTGCAAACCCGACTCACTTTGGAAAAAACATGAAAATCATCACCTTATTGCAACAACTGAGTAACGTCTACACCCTAACTTGAACTCGGCTAGCCAAATTCAAGCAAAAATTGTGTAAACCCGACTCACATTGGAAAATCATCATATGCCCTTTTATTTTGCAACGCCTTTTTCTACTCCTTAATGATGAATGAGGAGTGTTGCACGGCTTTTTCACATCAAACAAAGTACAAGTGATAAATTTTTTTCTTTTTCTTTTACATTTTCTTCTTTTCTATTTTCTTTTCTTTTCGGAATCTCTTTATTCAAACAAACCAAATAGAACCATGACTCCGACTCAACTCATCAACTAGGACTCAAATACCCTTCTTCATACAACCGACAACATGTAAGCAACTTTCTTGATAAGGGAAGGTTGTTTATCGTATGTAGTTGGTTTTGTAGGTGCCAAATGAAAGGCTCAAGCTCGAAAGGGGTTAGCAAAAATCGGTCCTAGTCTAAAGGGTCGAAAATTAGGCTTATTTGGCAATGTGAGGCTCAAGAACAAAATGCAACAAATTGTTTCAAACTATGCACACAAATGAACATCTCATGGTCTAAAAGGAAAGAACGCCACGCTTATGCATCGTGATGTGACATGCCACGCAAGGAGCCTAGTCACAATCTAAGGGAAACCGGGTATGGGTGTACCGGTCTCAAGGAGGCTCTAAATATCACATGTAAGTAGCTATGTCGAAATCTAGGTATAGACTACGGTTTTTGGTCTCACAAGTTGGTCAATACTCTCCGGTCAAGCCTCGTTTCTCGGGTATTTGCAAGCAAACACCCTAACAAGGAGGTCACAAGGTGCAAGCCACTACGAGGGGAATGACATGGCCAAGACAATATCATCATAGAGGGTATCACGCTCCCTTCCTAGACCACATTTGTCCAAAAAATTTGTGTACAAACTCAATGCAACAAGAAAGAAACACAACACATATATACATGTGAAACGAATGCATGCGAGAATTGGAAATGACATAAAAGGAGACATGCAACAATTTTGACTAATCCTAGCAACATATCAACACCAACAATCCGCAAGTTCCCCAAGGGAACATCCAAGGCACAAAATCCCATCCTCCTCCATATTATATAACGATATAAAAAGAGAAAGAACGGAAAAAGGAGAAAGAAATAGGAACGTCTATATACCGAGCGGACTTCTAGTCTCCTTTTTGCCTTGGATGGTCGATGCACCTATGCCACTTGTTAACCAAATACATATAAATACAATGCAATATTTTTTGAAAATTTTCAATTTTTAGGCGTTTTTTTTTTTAATTTTCTCAAATTTACAAGTATATATATATATATATATATATATACATATATACATATATATACATATATACATATATATACATATATACATATATATACATATATACATATATATACATATATACATATATATACATATATACATATATATACATATATACATATATATATATATATACATATATATATATATATACATATATATATATATATATATATACAAATATAAACAAATATACACAAAGTAGATATTTCCCTTCCCACACTTAAAATTTACATTATCCTCAATGGAACAAAGTATAGGGAGAGAATAGGAAATTAAAAGAACATATTTTTTTTGATTTAAAATATTTGAAAATAAATAACATGTTTTGTATTTTTTAAATTTTGAGAATGTCCTCCCCACACTTATTTATTTACAAAATTCGTGATAGAAATAAATGTGTGGAGGATATTCGAAAAGTAAATACATATTTTTGAAATTTTTCGATTTTTTTGTTATTTTCAAATAGGTATACAATGCATGATCTATTCTATATGCGGAATTGAAATATGATGCAACTATACTATATGAATGCAAAGAGAGCTAATTTAGATTAACTCCTATTCGGATCATGCCACTAAATCTAAAATGAGGTAAAAGCTTAATTAAAGAGAAGGAGAAAGTATATACAATGCGGTGGTTCTTAACTAACTCCACCAAACCTCTTCATTCAAAGACTTCGTTCAACCGGGGTCAACATCCCGAGATCCCACCAACCTTCCACCATTTTCACTACCAACAAAACAAGAGCCTTTCACCCTTGTCATCACATCATGTAACCTACACATGGCATGTTGAACCTCTTGACATTTTCGGTCCACCTTTTCCTTAAGCTTCTTCTTGTCTTTGTCAACACTAGGGTCACATACCCTCTTTCCTTTTGATATCTTCCTCCATCTTTTTGGTTTCTTCTTTTTGGATTTGGGCACTTTCTTTGGGGGAAAATCGGTGCATGGAACAAACCCTGGAGGGAGGATATCAAGGTGAGCATATCCAACCCCAATGTTTAACTCCCTCTCACTTTTGTCATCATCAATCATCGACATTGCATCAATCTTCTTTGGGGTCTCTTGGGCTATGAAGTCATCAAGCATCTCAACATTGAGGTTCATGATGATGTTATTTTTATCCTTCCTTTCTTGATCCTCCATATGGATAGAACCATTTTCCAAGAGAAGATTTTTGATTTTTTCCAATCTTGTGTCAAAACCATGAACATCATAGTTTTTCTCACCGCTCCTCAACTCCCCAAATATGGCAAGTTCAAATTCATCGACTTCTATTTCCCAAGTCTTGCTCTCTTCCCCACACTTGTCTTTAACATTCACTTCTTCTTCAAGGGACTTAGCCGGGGACTCATTATCAACTTTCGGCTCACAAAAAACTAAGAGTTTCATGTCCTCATCTTCATTCCCATGGAGTTCTAATGTTTCCACGGCAAACATGTTTTGAACCACGGTCTTGTTTGAAGCATATGGTAGCTTGAATTCAACTTTTTCCTTCCCGACTTTGAATGACAATCGTCCCTCTTTGACATCTATGACGGCTCCTCCCGTGGCCAAGAATGGCCTACCAAGAATGATATGAGAGCGTCTTCCCATAGGGATGTCCAACACAACAAAATCGGTAGTAATTGAAATCTTGCCAATTTGAACCATGATATCCTTTAGAATCCCAATCGGAGAATTGATTGTCCTGTCGGCAAGTTTGACTGTAATAGAAGTGCGAGTTAGGCTTGTAACATTCAACCTCTTGACAAGGGCAAGTGGTATGACGATCACACTTGCCCCTAAGTCACACAAAGCACTATCCACCTTTTGGTCACCAACGGTACATGGAATTGAGAAACTCCCGGGGTCATCAAGTTTGACGGGGATTTCTTTAGATTTGACGACATTGCACTCCTCACTTGAGGCATCAAGTTCATGGTCACCAATATTCACTCTTCTTGAAATTACTTCCTCTATAAATTTGGAGTAATGAGGCATCTCCATCAAAGGTGGATTAGAGGTCTCCATTTTCATTACCAAGTCCATAAACGTGTCATACCTTGAAGTATCATTGGCCCCTTCTTGCTTGGCCAAAGAGTGTTCTTCCACCTTGATTATCTCTTCTTTTTTGGGGTTCCTCTCAACTTATACCCTCACATTTGGTGCTTCCACAATTTCCTCAAGCACAAAGTCTTCATTCATAGTGGTTGGTGTAGTCATAACCATCTCTCCCTTATCCGGGTCGACTTCAGCATCCAAGCTTGTAACATGAATTGTCATTATTTGCTCAAGCACATAGCCTCCCATGATCCTTTTTTCGGGATCATGGTCAACTTCTTGTAATGTTACCATAGCCATGGAAAAGGGAGTAGTGTATGATAACTCATCTTGACTTGGCAAACCATATGACTCTTCTCTTTCCTCTTCAACTCCCATCATGATAGCATTGACGTCCTTTGCTTTCATAGGATCCCTTGGATTTTGCCCTTGTCCTTGAAATCCACCCGGTGGTCTTTAGGGATTTATGAAAGCTTGAGAAGCCACTTTAGCTTCAAGATTCTTGATTTGTTGTTGAGTATTACTTGCCAAATCCCCTATTAACTTCACCAAGTTTTCATATTTAGCATCTTCCGTGGTATTACTTGCTTGGGGTGCTGGCTCTTGGTTGAAAGGTTGGTTGGAAATTGGAAGAGGAAAGCCATATCCTTGATCTCTAAAGTTAGAAGTTTGGTTGTTCCCTTGGTAACCTTGGTTAAACCCGTGATTTTGCCCTTGGTTGTACCTTTGGTAATTGTTGTATCCTTGATTGAACCCATTGTTGTTGTTCCATTGATTGAATCCTTGACCAAACTCTTGGTTGGCATGGTTTCCTTTGTAAAAGTTTTGATTACCTTGGTTCCCTTGGTTAAAGTTTTGATTACCTTGGTTCCCTTGGTTACCCCCATAATCTTGGAATACTTGAGGTTGGTTGGCAAAGCTTTGGTTTGATCCTTGGTTGTTGTTGAATGAGGGCCTAGGTGGACGGTTGGAGAAATTGTTAAATGCTTGGAAAGCATTCACCTCTTGCACATTGTTCCCATCAAAGTTGTTATGATGGTTATTTGCACATACTTCATAAGTGTGACCCATCCCTCCACATGACTCACATGTTGATCTTTGCGTCACTTCCTCCATGGATGGTCCATGAGAAGTGGTAGTTTGATTTACTTGGTTCACTTGCTTCTTCTTACTCAACTCTTCAAGCTTTTTGGTGAGCATATCAGGCTTACCATTAGTCTCCACATTCACTAAGAATTCGGGAGGGTGCTTATTTCTTCTCAAGATATTCCCTCTTGTGCCATAATTTGCCTCGGAGTCTACCATTTTCTTGATTATAGTCGTGCCCTCTTCATCACCTAAATGATCGAATCCCCCTCCCGCGGAGGCATTCACCATTTCTTTTGTTCTTGGCAATAGAGTTTGGAAAAATGTTTGAGTGTGTAGATACCCGTATCCGTCGATATTGGAATTTATAGAGAACCCGACAAAAACTCGATGATGATAGGACACATGTATTCACTAGTTGGCATTGTCATTATTTGGAGTTCGTTTTACGATGTAGAATGGGCGTCGTCGATGAAGCGTTTTATTAATGATACTTATTTTAAACGTTTTATTTCTTATTTAATTTAAACGATGTTTAAATTAGGAGTTTTAATTCATTTTATTTATTTAATTTGAATTTAATTTGAATTTATTTTATTGAAAATAAAATAAATAATTGATTTGAAAAATCATTTTATGAGTGTATTTGATTTGAAAAATCATTTATTTTAATGTGTTAATTGATTTGAAAAATCGAATTTGAAAATTTAAAACTCGTTTCAAACACGCGTTTTGGAGCTCGATTTTAGCTCGGTTTTTGAGCCCGTTTTCTTTACGAGTTGGCACGAATTTCGAGTACATTAACCCACCTAAGCCTCTACCCATCCAACCCCAGTTCGAACCCTCATAACCACGGCCCAAATCCCGTCCCAAACAGTCCCCAACAGCCCGCATAAAACACGAGCAGCCCCTCTGTTTTGCGTGCCAAATCCCGAGCCCAAACCCCGCTCCAAATACCACCAAAACCCATGCCCATTAACCCTAACCCATACCCTAGTATCCTACCCATATTACCTTAGCTTAACCACCAATAAAACCCCTCACAATGCCTCTCAAACCCTCACAAAAGCTGTTGGACAGCAGCTATGTGCAAACTGAGCCCGTCTGCCTCTCCCCTCTAAAACCCTACCTTAACTCCTTATAAATACCCCCCCTTCACCATACATTCATTCCTCTATGTTCTTCATACATACTACCTTCACTTACAAGCTTTAAACTCCAGAAACAAACCCTAATTGCCTCCCAAAAACCCTCGACAAAACCGACTTACAAACTGAGAATCAGTTTGTGTGTCCTCTTTGAAACCCTTCGTTCTCCCTTCAAAACATCAAAATTCGAGTTTCTTGTTCCAAATTAACCATACAACATCCATCTACACATTAGACAAAGATTTACGAGCTAAATTGCCCTTGAGAGTACACGAATTCCCCCGAAAAACAGAGTGTTATACACTCTTTTCGTGCTTTTCTGTCTGTCGATTCTGTTTGTGCTCGTTTTTCGTGCCCAATAACTCAAAACGAGCAGGGATTATTTTAAGATCTCTGTTATCCTCTCTTTCTAGTTTTCAAAACATCTTTTAAATCGAATTTTCACCGTGAAACGAGAGAGAAATCGCAGTTTGAAAGTTGCTGTCCAGATTTGCAAAAAAACGTGTTGTTTGCTTTGTTTCTTCGTCGACGATGGCCTCTCGAGATAAAATCTACCATCGATTACGACCCAAGACGGTGTCAACGATACATGTAGGTTGAGGGTGCATCAAATCCTCCTCTTTCTCCCTTTTATTTCGTTTTTTATGTTTGTTTTCTTATAGTTCGTTTTTGTTTGTTTATCGTTTTTGTTTATCGATTGTTATCATTAACTACGAAACTAGTTTAGTCCGAGTATGAGTTAAAGTACCACCATGAACACCCACGTTGACTTGAGATGAGAAAGAAACCGCTACGTCAGTCGGTCGTACACCCCCGTCTCATTTACATATCCTCGTGTTCAAGGTAGGGCATTAATAAAATGAATTCTGACTTCGCTCTTCGCTTTTGACCCCTCTTTTGTTTCACGTAATTCGACCCACCTTAGGACCATTCACATGTTAGTTTGACCTCTGATTGTTAACATATAACTCGTTTAGATGACATTAGATCAATTTAATAACCTAATTAGACACGTTAGGGTACATCGACATAGCTTTAAAAATCAACTGGCGATTCTGTAACTTAATTGAACGCATCTCTCTCTTTCACCTAATTTCTCGTTAGTATAAGAGTGCGTGATTAGCACCTTCTTATTAACACTCGATGAGTTAAATTAATTAGCAAACTTGACCTAATTTGACCCCTTTAGGCCGTGTAGAATGCGCGTTTGCAAGGTATCTTTTCAAATCGATCAACGTCGTTTCTAACTTGTCTTCTAGCCCGCTTTCGAACTTGTTTCGCAATCAATTGATCTAACTAATGAACCTGACCTAGGACCTAGGATGGACGTGGCTTAGGGCCATGAGAGTGGCCATGGTTTGGCCGTGTCCTTTTGGCCTTCTTGTTTCGTTTGTTTTACATCGTTTGTTCTTTATTGTTTTGTCGCTTGTAATTTATCGTTTGTTCATCGAGTTGTAATTTTCAAGTTAGCTTTCTTTTATCGAGTCAAAACCTCTTCCAAAAACCTTAGTCTTGTTTGGTTAGATGGTTGTTCCCCAATGTATGCAAGAGCGTAGTAAATCGCATGTTGTTTAAAGCAACATGGCCCGATTTATGCTAATGCATGCTTTGGTGCGTAGCCCTATGTCTAATTCGATAAGATTAAGTGAAAGCACGCATTACGAGGAGTGACCCAAGGCCGTGAGTCATGTAAGCCGTGGGCCACCCCCATTGTGCACGTTTTCCTAGGCCGAATGGCCGTGTAATGTGTCATGTACGGTTTTGTGTATAGCGTTGTATTTTAGATCGAGTTGTATCTTTAATTTATCGTTGCGTCGGCATGAAATGCCTGGGTTGTAATAGGGTAGATCCCAATGGCTCCCCCATTCCCATCAAGCCTTGTTTGCTTTGTTTTGTATGTTGTTAGATCAATCAACCCACATGCTAAATTACAACTTTGACAAAGTTAGTTTAGTTGCATCTAAATCGACATAGAAACTTCACATGTTAGGGTTTTAAAACGATGTTTGCATATCATATATCGTAGTAGCTATGACCTTGTTTGAAATCCGACACTTGAGTTAGTAGAGGCCGTTATCGACGGGCGGGGTTAGGTGTCCTTATGGGCTTCCTAACACGTACCCTCACCCCTTACTCAAGATCTATGGTTTGTGGATCCGTCTAAATACCATTGGATTACGAGAGTCATTCAAATCGAGTGATATAGGGTACAAGTCTTTATCTTTAATCACTCGTAGTCGATTGGCTTTATGCTTTTCGACGAAAGGTGTAAAGTTGACTTGAACGGTTCCAAGTTCCCAAAAAACTTGGTGGCGACTCTAATTTGTCTTAATTCGATTCGAAAGAACCTGGAGTCGATTATGCCTAGTGTGGATCCCGCGGACGCAGTTCCCGCGGGCGTTGTCCACAGTTTGGCGACTCTGCTGGGGAAAAGAGGACTAGTTACACTTTATTTCTAGGGTCTTTTCCTCCGAGGTGAAACTTGAAAGAAAGTATTGGAAAGTAAAACATTACTCATAGTGCTACGATTCATGCATAAACCCTTAAGGATTTTCCCGGGCCGTCCCAGCGTTTCTTTGTGATGCGTGGGGGGCGACGTCCCACCATGCCAGGAACTCGCACATTGCTTGCTTCCGCTCCGCCTCGCGTGGTTCTTGATGGTGGGGATGCTCTTCTAGGTACTCTACCTAAAGGCCCTTGCTCTATAAGACCGCAAAAGGAGGGAGGGCATAGACCTTCTTGTAGAAGACTTGCCGAGACTTAGAGATGTCTAGGAGAATACATCCTTATAACATGAGAATGACAATGTGCAAGGTGTTTTCCCGAGTCTTTTCAAAATTTTCCATATCGATTTCAAAACCAAAATTTTGAACAACTTACTTTCAAAATAGCATGGTTTTAAAAACGCGGAATGCTGCCCAAATAGGACTAGGTTTTTCGGCCCAAAATGAGCTTTTATAGCCGGCATGCTGCCTATTTCAAAACTCACTTTCAAATCAATCCTTCGTTTTTTTCAAAATCAATCCAAAATGCCTCTCGAACCTTAACCAAGCATGAAATGCGTCGAGTCGTGTCCAGGTCCTGGCCGTGTTTGGCTAGTTGTGTCTCGTCTCAAGTGTCTATAACACGACCTTGTTGGGTCGCCCAAGCTCACCTCTTGGGCTTCGAGTCATTTGGCTCGACCAATTGGTCTAGGATAGTCCACAGAAACGTCCAAGCTAGGCCATTTAGGGCTTTTTCACTCGAACCTAAGGACTATGTTGGTCCAACCACGGGTTTAGTCACACCAAGTCCGGTTTAGAATCGAGTCATGATGGTTTGGGTCGTGTCGTTTTGTCGATCCCAAAATGAATCAAGGTCTAAATCCAACCGTGAGTCGAACCTTTTGGTTAGTCAATCATAAGTCGAGTCTTTGTTTGAGTCAAGTTGGTGTCGTGTCCTTAAGTGTGCAGGGGCTCTTACTTTCAAATATTGACTCAGTTCGGGGTTTTCTTGTAGAAAGGCCGCCAAAAACCCGACTTCAAGCAATGGAAGATGCTGTTAACAAACTCACTAAGGCCGTGAACCTCATGATGACCAGAATGGATGCGATCGAATCCAAGCTGGGTGAAGATTCCTCTTCATCTACCCCACCTCTGACTGATCTGGAGAAACAGTTCAAATTCATTGAGGACCGTCTGAAACTCTCCCAGGGGAAGAATATCCACTACGAAAATGCTAGGGCTTATGCCCCAGTTCAGGATAAGTTGCCCACGAACA
Organism: Silene latifolia; assembly: GCF_048544455.1. Lineage (NCBI taxonomy): Eukaryota > Viridiplantae > Streptophyta > Magnoliopsida > Caryophyllales > Caryophyllaceae > Silene > Silene latifolia. The sequence goes on from NC_133528.1 coordinate 77,228,928, forward strand.
TGGTACTCACTGATATCCCAAAGTTTAAAGGCACAGAAGATCCAGTCCACCATGTTAAGGCCTATAAGGGGTACTTAGCACTGAAGGGAGTACCTGCTGACATGCTCTCGGAAATTTTCGCTCAATCTCTGGATGAACACCCGAAGGCGTGGTTCTACAATCTGGACCTTAAGAACTTCCCCACTTTCAAAGATATTACGGTGGAGTTCTGCAAGCACTATGCTGACAATGTCGAGATTCGGACCAATATAAGGACGCTAGAGGTTATGACACAAAAAGAAAAAGAAGGCTTTACTGAATTCCTTGCAAGATGGCGCGCTGAAAGTGTGAAATTAGCCAAGAAGCCTGACGAAGTTGAAATGGTAGATAAGTTCGTAAAGAATCTACGACCTATTTACCGCAATGCTCTGAAATACCAGAATTTTGGCTATTTCAAAGAATTGATAAGGATCGGGATAAAGGTAGAAGATGATGTCATAAGGGCAGAGGCTGAAAAGCCGAAAGGGTACCAAGGGGCCTCATCGTCTAAGGCCAAGGCCCCAGCAATGACCCATTTGGATGAAGCCATCAATCTCTTAGAAGGGCAATCGAAGAAGCCGCAGCGCCAAGCTTCGAGGGCATTCACCGATATCGGATGCACTTATACATACGCTCTCCAAAGGCTCATAGCCCAAGGAAAGTTGAAGCCTATTGGTCCAACTCCGGACCCTCCTGCTGATCAACCAGGTAAATGGTAAAAACCAAATGCCTACTGTGCCTTTCATCAAGGGAAAGGCCATGATACTGAAAGGTGCTATCGACTGAAGCACGAAATTCAAGACATGATTGAGAGTGGAACACTCCCGATCCCAACTGTTAAACCCAATAACATCACCAATCCATTTGGCAATCACGCTAACTTTGTTTCTGTCGAAGACAATGTCGATTATTCCCATCTTATCCGCCCATGTCACTTGAAAGGGGTGTTTATCGGGAAAATATTTGTGGATTGCTCTGAATTATTGCCAAATCCGAAGAATGAAATTCAAGTCGGGAGTCTTGCTCTAGAATGTACTCCTCTCATTAACGAAGTTAATAAAAGACAATTCGATTCACCGACCTTTATCATTGGCGTAGATCCTCAGAGGACTACCTCGGGATGGAGGCAGACCATCAAAGGGATCAAGGACCTGAGCCGGGCATCTAAGCTGACAGCTGAACAAGAGAAAGCTCAAGACCAGATTTGAAAATTATGAGTCGGGATCTGTTTTCTTATCTTAGTCGAGTCGAGTCTAGAACTTTCTTTTTTTGAATTTGAGTCGTTTGTTCCGCGATGACGTAGGATGTGTCCTAGGAATCGTTTCTTCGAGTCTGTTAAGCATTTGTCTTTCCAATAAAAAGTTCCAGTTTCGTTTCCAAATTTGTCTTGTTTCCAATCCTCAATCATTCTGAAAGCATGATAAAATGCACAACACACTCAAAGGCATCCCTAGGGTAGAAATATGTCCCGTTTCAAAATGTAAGGTACACTAGGATCCCGTGTTTGATTCCTTTACCTATTCCATGTCTGGTGGTAGAAAACCTCCATCTGAACCAATGTTTATGACAAGCTTTTAGATGGTTCTATAACGAACCCGGACTAGCTCCTTGTTTCCCCTATCGATGACGGAAGGCAAGCCTTTTCCCCATAAAATCATCCCATCTCGAAGAGAGAAGAGACCAACCCATTTTAACAAGGAATTGTTAGTTCTAACCCAATTTAGTTGGCGAAGCCCAGTTTTCAGTGTGAATTCAATGGTAACAAGCAGTATGGGTGGAAGATCATTTTCAGGAAGAAAAAGAAAAAAAGAAAAAAAGAAAAAAGAGACGAAAAAAAAGAAAGAAGAAAAACAAAAGTGATGAAAGAAAAAGAAAAAAAGAAAAAAAAGATGTTGAAGTTATTGCAAAATGTTTTGGTTGAATGTCGAAGTTACGGAAGCCAGAAGTCAAGTACCCATAGTTGAAGTTCAATGGGCGAAGCCCAAAAGCGTAAGTAGTAACCTCTTTACCCTCTAAGTCCTTCCTGAGACAGTTACAAGGGATAGTCGGGAATTTTGAGAATCATTCCGCTTGTGTTGTTATACCTAGCCTTTAGGGTCCAGACATGGAAATTTGAACCCATATCATTTTCCAACCCATTTGCACTCGGGTTTCATCAAACCCGAGACACCATTTCCAACCACATCAGAAGCCATAGCCCTTAGCCTTAGCACCACAAAACGAACCTTTAGAATGATGGTTTACCTTGCGAACCTATTTTTACCAAGCTCCACATCCCAAAGAACCACAACCTTTTGTACCAACCCTAGACACGGGATTTAACAATACCTTACAGGCTAGAATGGGATACGCCATGATATCTTAGGTGAAACCTTCGAGTGTGTACACACAATTAAAATGCCAAGTTTATGCACCTTGATCGAACTACGTCGGATTTGATTTCGCTCCACGCGAATACGTAGGCAGTCCTTCAGAATAAGGGATTCAATCCACTCATCAACCAAGTTGTCATCTTGTCGGTTTATTACGGGTCTTAACCATGTCCAAATGAAGCCACCTTTGTTTGAGTCGGTCTTAGCACTCGATGTAGGCTAGGATAAGGATATAGGTTCAGATGAGTAGTGTCAAGTCTTGGAATGAGCTTTATCTAACGGTGTAGGCAAAGATGCCGAGTCATATAGATGTAGGTTTGTGTTGGGAACAGAAAATATGAAAAACCCGCTGAAAAGAAAGAAGGCGTGGAAGAAAAAATAGTAAAAGCCCGCTGAAAAGAAGGCGGTGGCAAGAAATGATGAATACTCGCTGAAAAGAAAGGAGGCGAGGAGAAGAGTGGCAGAATGTTCCCAACAAGAGTGATGTGTGATGTCCAACTGCTCTCATAAAATCAGTCTGTGTTTAGTGTCTGGGCGAAGCCAACATTGTTGCTCTGTGAGTTTAATCCTCCTTGTCAATGTCAAGTGATCTTGATTCCCATGTGCCCTCGGGAGCACGCCCATGCCATACGATATCTCCGTCCCAAGTTCGACGACCTTGTGATTCCCATTTGCCATCTTTTGGCGCCTGAACGGCCAATTTACATTTCTACCCCCAACAAGTCAATAATTGAATTAAAACTCGTGCACACTTACGGTTTTATTTTCCTTTTTTGTTTTACGGTAGCGGGCTACGCCCACGTTATTTACGGGTCATAGAGAGTGTCTGAGTCGTATTTCCTGCTCACCCGTCAAGGTTCGATTTCAAAATGCCAAATATTTCAAAATTCCAAAAATTCCAAAAACTTTTTGCGAATTGTGGATAGATGATCCAAGTAGTGGAATCTTTGTGGGTCGATGATCCAATCCTTCGAAATTCAAAATTCAAAATTCAATTTTTGAAGGGCCGATGGCCCAACATTCCAAGTGATGTCAAATTCAAACTTCGGGTCGATGGCCCAGTTTTTCAAAATTGTCAAATTCCATTTTCGGGTCGATGACCCAATCTTTCAAATGATCTCATTTTAGGATCGATGATCCAAATGTGCTTATGTGATGATTATTTCTAGTACGTTTTTGTGTTTCAAATATAGCAGGATATGCTTCAACTGGGGGCTCTAAAGTCTTCGACTTTAGAGCCATTGCAAACTGGGGGCTCTAAAGCAGTTGGCTTCAGAGACCATTATCAAGATGTAAGGGATGACATCCACTCAGAATTCAATTCAATACAAGAGTATGAAATGGAAGAATTCCGTAGCTGAAAGCAAATGATGAAAGCGGCGGCAACCTCCTTGGAAAGTCCCGTCCCATTTGGGCACCTGCCAGCAGATGATAAGCTTTGGGCAAGTGTCAACAGATGATGAATTTCGGACAAGTGTCAGCAGATGATAAATTTTGGGCAAATGTCAGCAGATGATGAATTTTGGACAGACGCCAGCAGATGATAAACTTTGGGCATGTGTCAGCAGTGGCCGAACTACGACGCGGGTTTGATTCTGTCAGAAACGGATACGTAGGCGCCCGAGGATAAGGCTCAACCCACCATATATGTAATTTATGGGTCGACGACCAATGATTATAATTTGACGCAACAGAAGCAAGAGTTAATCCCCGACGAAGTTTCAGGTATGATCTCTTCTTATGGCTGGCGAGCTTACATACGCAAGTCTAATGGACTATAAACGACCCGCAGAATCCTCGGGTCGAGAGGGACCTGGGGTGTACTTTGACTTTCGCCTTGTCCAAGCCTCAGTCAAAGTGGGGGCTCTATAGATACCCGTATCAGTCGATATTGGAATTTATAGAGAACCCGACAAACACCCGATGATGATAGGACACATGTATTCACTAGTTGGCATTGTCATTATTTGGAGTTCGTTTTACGATGTAGAATGGGCGTCGTCGATGAAGCGTTTTATTAATGATACTTATTTTAAACGTTTTATTTCTTATTTAATTTAAACGATGTTTAAATTAGGAGTTTTAATTCATTTTATTTATTTAATTTGAATTTATTTTGAATTTATTTTATTGAAAGTAAAATAAATAATTGATTTGAAAAATCATTTTATGAGTGTATTTGATTTGAAAAATCATTTATTTTAATGTGTTAATTGATTTGAAAAATCGAATTTGAAAATTTAAAACTCGTTTCAAACACGCGTTTTGGAGCTCGATTTTAGCTCGGTTTTTGAGCCCGTTTTCTTTACGAGTTGGCACGAATCTCGAGTACATTAACCAACCTAAGCCTCTACCCATCCAACCCCAGTTCGAACCCTCATAACCACGGCCCAAATCCCGTCCCAAACACTACCCAACAGCCCGCATAAAACACGAGCAGCCCCCCTGTTTTGCGTGCCAAATCCCGAGCACAAAACCCGCTCCAAATACCACCAAAACCCGTGCCCATTAACCCTAACCCATACCCTAGTATCCTACCCATATTACCTTAGCTTAACCACCAATAAAACCCCTCACAAAGCCTCTCAAACCCTCACAAAAGCTGTTGGACAGCAGCTATGTGCAAACCGAGCCCGTCTGCCTCTCCCCTCTAAAACCCTACCTTAACTCCTTATAAATACCCCTCTTTCACCATACATTCATTCCTCTAAGTTCTCCATACATACTAACTTCACTTACAATCTTTAAACTCCAGAAACAAACCCTAATTGCCTCCCAAAAACCCTCGACAAAACCGACTTACAAACTGAGAACCAGTTTGTGTGTTCTCTTTGAAACCCTTCGTTCTCCCTTCAAACCTCCATCAAAATTCGAGTTTCTTGTTCCAAATTAACCATACAATATCCATCTACACATTAGACAAAGATTTACGAGCTAAATTGCCCTTGAGAGTACACGAATTCCCCGAAAAAGCAGTGTTATACACTCTGTTTTTGCGGCTTTTCTGTCTGTCGATTCTGTTTGTGCTCGTTTTTCGTGCCCAATAACTCAAAACGAGCAGGGATTGTTTTAATATCTCTGTTCTCCTCTCTTTCTAGTTTTCAAAACATCTTTTAAATCGAATTTTCCTGTCTGTCCAGTTCTGTTTGTGCTGTCCAGATTTGCAAAAAAACGTGTTGTTTGCTTTGTTTCTTCGTCGACGACGGCCTCTCGAGATAAAATCTACCATCGATTACGACCCAAGACGGTGTCAACGATACATGTAGATTGAGGGTGCATCAAATCCTCCTCTTTCTCCCTTTTATTTCGTTTTTTATGTTTGTTTTCTTATAGTTCATTTTTGTTTGTTTATCGTTTTTGTTTATCGATTGTTATCATTAACTACGAAACTAGTTTAGTCCGAGTATGAGTTAAAGTACCACCATGAACACCCGCGTTGACTTGAGATGGGAAAGAAACCGCTACGTCAGTCGGTCGTACACCCCCGTCTCATTTACATATCCTCGTGTTCAAGGTAGGGCATTAATAAAATGAATTCTGACTTTGCTCTTCGCTTTTGACCCCTCTTTTGTTTCACGTAATTCGACCCACCTTAGGACCATTCAAATGTTAGTTTGACCTCTGATTGTTAACATATAACTCGTTTAGATGACATTAGATCAATTTAATAACCTAATTAGACACGTTAGGGTACATCGACATAGCTTTAAAAATCAACTGGCGATTCTGTAACTTAATTGAACGCATCTCTCTCTTTCACCTAATTTCTCGTTAGTATAAGAGTGCGTGATTAGCACCTTCTTATTAACACTCGATGAGTTAAATTAATTAGCAAACTTGACCTAATTTGACCCCTTTAGGCCGTGTAGAATGCGCGTTTGCAAGGTATCTTTTCAAATCGATCAACGTCGTTTCTAACTTGTCTTCTAGCCCGCTTTCGAACTTGTTTCGCAATCAATTGATCTAACTAATGAACCTGACCTAGGACCTAGGGTGGACGTGGCTTAGGCCCGTGAGAGTGGCCATGGTTTGGCCGTGTCCTTTTGGCCTTCTTGTTTCGTTTGTTTTACATCGTTTGTTCTTTATTGTTTTGTTGCTTGTAATTTATCGTTTGTTCATCGAGTTGTAATTTTCAAGTTAGCTTTCTTTTATCGAGTCAAAACCTCTTCCAAAAACCTTAGTCTTGTTTGGTTAGATGGTTGTGCCCCAATGTATGCAAGAGCGTAGTAAATCGCATGTTGTTTAAAGCAACATGGCCCGATTTATGCTAATGCATGCTTTGGTGCGTAGCCCTATGTCTAATTCGATAAGATTAAGTGAAAGCACGCATTATGAGGAGTGACCCAAGGCCGTGAGTCATGTAAGCCGTGGGCCACCCCCCTTGTGCACGTTTTCCTAGGCCGAATGGCCGTGTAATGTGTCATGTACGGTTTTGTGTATAGCGTTGTATTTTAGATCGAGTTGTATCTTTAATTTATCGTTGCGTCGGCATGAAATGCCTGGGTTGTAATAGGGTAGATCCCAACGGCTCCCCCATTCCCATCAAGCCTTGTTTGCTTTGTTTTGTATGTTGTTAGATCAATCAACCCACATGCTAAATTACAACTTTGACAAAGTTAGTTTAGTTGCATCTAAATCGACATAGAAACTTCACATGTTAGGGTTTTAAAACGATGTTTGCATATCATATATCGTAGTAGCTATGACCTTGTTTAAAATCCGACACTTGACTTAGTAGAGGCCGTTATCGACGGGCGGGGTTAGGTGTCCTTATGGGCTTCCTAACACGTACCCTCACCCCTTACTCAAGATCTATGGTTTGTGGATCCGTCTAAATACCATTGGATTACGAGAGTCATTCAAATCGAGTGATATAGGGTACAAGTCTTTATCTTTAATCACTCGTAGTCGATTGGCTTTATGCTTTTCGACGAAAGGTGTAAAGTTGACTTGAACGGTTCCAAGTTCCCAAAAAACTTGGTGGCGACTCTAATTTGTCTTAATTCGATTCGAAAGAACCTCGAGTCGATTATACCTAGTGTGGATCCCGCGGACGCAGTTCCCGAGGGCCTTGTCCACAGAGTGATATACCAAGCCGGTATTCCATGGTGAGGACAACTAGCAATCAAGTCTTGGTACCTATCACATGCTTCTCCCAAGGACTCTCCATCCTCTTGTTGAAATGTATGGATCTCGTTTCGGAGCATGGCGGTCTTCGATGACGGGTAATACTTGGCCATGAATGCCTTAGCTAAGGCGTCTCATATTGTGAATGTGTCCGGAGGGTGAACAATTAACCACCGGTCTGCCTTACCCGTCAAGGAGAATGGGAACAACATCATCCTTAGTGTATCTTTGGATACCCCGTTCTTTTTCATCATAGCGACTTTGTTTTTGAACTTTCTTAGATGAGCATGAGCATCTTCTTCAATGTGTCCCCCGAACAAGTCTTTTTCAGTCAACCCAACTTGGGCGGGGTGCATCTCAAAGTTGTTGGGAGCCAAGGGGCCAAAGTTGATAGGGTTACAAGCATCATTATGGTTTGGGCGGTTATGGTCACGTAAAGCCATTGGAGGTGGTGGATTGGGTATATGAGGGGGTAGTGATTGAGGTGGAGTTAGGATTTTGAAGTCGTGAAAAGGATTTTCTATTGGAGTCTCAATTATGTCGTTTGGTTGTGGTTGGGTTGTGGTTTCAATGATTGGTAGTGTGGGTGAGTGTAGTTGGTCTATTATTGCATGAGGAGAATTCCTAACTCTTGCTAGAGTCCTTGTCCTTAAGGTTCGAAAGAGCCTCTCGGGGTTGGAGTTAAAGAGCAAGGCTTGATGGTTCCTCCTAGGCATGCACTCGATAAACCGTTAGTCTCCTAGTGTTTTTTACACACTAGGGAGAGGCAATAATAATACACTCTACAATGAAGCACACAACTACTAAATCAAACAAGCAAGTGAGTTAAAACTAAAGCTAAGACCTTTAACAAACTAAATATAACCTAACGCCATCTCCGGCAACGGCGCCATTTTGATATGCGGATTTGTCGTCATTTCCGGCATCAAAAGTAATTTATAAAGCCCAATTAAAAAGTAGTATTTAATCGGTGTCGAATACAAAGATGGCGGGGGTGTATACTTAGTCGGTTTAAATCCTATTTAGTCAAACAAAAGTAAGATTGGTTGATTATAAATTAAGGTGCAAATAAGATATAGAAGTATGCTAAAATGAAAGTATAATTGATCAATACAAGAAATATTAGAGCTTTCGGGTTCACCCGGGTTATTGGGCATGAAACAAGCTAAACATGGGAAATGGGTGATGCAAATAGTCAAGAAATTATACCTAATGTCTTGGGACACCTAGAATTCATTAACCATCTTTCATGTGATTAACTAAAACTCGTCACACACATACACAAGGATCATCCAATAGTCTACACACTAAGATTGTTCATCCACTAGTATAGACACCAAGATAACCAAACATGTGAGAAAATACTCAAACTTTCATAGGAGCAATTCTACAAACACTTCATATGCATGAAAGTGACAACCATTAAACCACCCAAATCCTTATAAATCTAACCCAAAATCATACCCATTATATACCCAAGATTCCCCTAAGCCCCATATGAGAACTACTCACACATGTTTAGCAATGAAAAACCAACAATAAGATGGAACAAAACACAACCAAACATGGTAAACATGGTAAAGTTTACTACTTTGGATGGATAATAATTAAACAAGATAAGAAATGTAAACTAATGAAAATAAATGTAAAGAAAAGATGAGAAATTGTACCAACAAAGATGAAAGTAACAAACATGAATAATAATGGAAGATGAATTTCTTCTTGTCTTCCAATTACAACCCAATGAACAATTGTAAACTATTGAGAAATGGAGAACATGCATAAACTAGAGATCGATTAAACTAATATTAAAGAAAGATTACAACTTTTATTGAATAAATATTGAGAGAAGAAAATATTAGGGTTCTACAAAATGTTGAGAGGAAAATAAACTAAGGGCTCGTTTGGTTCAACAAGTCGGAATGGAATGGAATGAAGTTTGATAGTATGGTGGTATGTGGTTCTAAATCCATACTTGTCTAATCTTGTTTGGTTCATCATTAATTATAGAAGGAGAGAATGGAGTTTGAATCCAAGGGAGGAGGGTGGGTATGGGATTCCAAGGGGTTGGGGTGGAGTTAGAATCCATTGGGTATCTAACTCCATTCCAAATCACCCCAACCAAACAATGGAATGGATCAAATCCATTCCATTCCATTCCAATATGTCCAACCAAACACCCCCTAAGCTATTCTAATTGGTAGTGTAATCTAAGGTAAAACTATGGTGCTGTTTTTATACTAATCATCTAATAATCTTAATAATAATAATAATAATAATAATAATAATAATAATAATAATAATAATAATAATAATAATAATAATAATAATAATAATAATAATAATAATAATAATAATAATAATAATAATAATAATAATAATAATAATAATAATAATAATAATAATAATAATAATAATAATAATAATAATAATAATAATAATAACAATAATAACAATAATAACAATAATAACAATAATAACAATATAATTAATAATAACAACAATAATAATAATAACAATAATAATAATAACAATAATAACAATAACAATAACAATAATAACAATAACAATAATAACAATAATAATAATAACAATAATAATAACAATAATAATAACAATAATAATAACAATAATAATAACAATAATAATAACAATAATAATAACAATAATAATAATAATAATAATAATAATAATAATAATAATAATAATAATAATAATAAGAAGAAGAAGAAGAAGAAGAAGAAGAAGAAGAAGAAGAAGAAGAAGAAGAAGAAGAAGAAGAAGAAGAAGAAGAAGAAGAAGAAGAAGAAGAAGAAGAAGAAGAGGAAGAAGAAGAAGAATAAGAGAGGAGAGAGAGGGCGATTAAGCTAGGGCTGCTTTCTGTTCATCGTTCTGCCGCCGTAGGCTGCCAACCACCCATCATGTCGACCTTTAGACCTCGCGTCGCCGGGGGGGGGGTTGTCGTTAGTTGTTTTCTGTGGTTGTGCGTTGTTGAAGGGGGTTTTGTGAGGGAGGAGGCTCGTCTTTTGTGGGGTCATTGTCGCCTGCCTGCGTCGATGTTCCCCTGCGCCACCACCCTTTGGCCATCAGACCTCACGTCGCCGGTCTTTGCTGTGGTGGCTGACGGCTCTGCTCTAGGGTTTTTCATCGGTAAGTTTCTTTTTTTTTCGCATTAGGGTTTTCCTTCTTTTCTTCTTCGTTCTTTGCTGCTGGTTGTCGGCCTGCGGTGATCTGGTGTCTCCAGGTTCCTGTGTCCGGCCACTACTGTCTGCCGCCTATGCCTTTGTGGTCGTGTAGGTTGTTGTTGTGGTGGGTGTTGCGGGTTGCAGATGCCGTGGAGATAGGGTAGTGTGGGTTTTTTGTTGACCACCACCGGAGTGGGTGGTGTGTTGGTGGTTACCTGGGCTGTCTTCTAGGCCACTGGTTTGCTTTCTTTTTCGGTTGCCTTGTCTTCTTCGAGCCTCTAGCTGCTTGTGCGTGTGCCTGTGTGGTGGTTTTCGTCCGGGTGGTTTTGCTTGGTGGCTATATCATTTACCATGCAGGTAGGAGGAGGGGTTACGTTTTAATTCTTCCTTCATGCCTGATCTTGTGCGGTTTCATTGTCCTTTTTCAAGTCTTCATGCGTGTCCGGATGGTTTTGGTAAGGGCCTTACTAAGGCCGCATGGCAGAAGCATTTTCAGGGCCGGCATTGTCATGATGGTGCTTTGGGACTTACACGTCAAACTCTTACTGATAGTCTAACTGTTTTCTCTAATGCCGAGACTAGTTTGCAACGAATGGGGCTCTGGTTGTGTGGGGTGTGCTTTATAACCCAAACCTTTCGCTCTAGATGTCGGTATAGTCGGGGTGATATTGTGGCGCCTCCGGAGTGTGTTGACGGCCTCTATAGCTTTATTATTCAGGGTATCCCAAGACCTCTGGCTCCGTCTCCATCGGTTATTTCATCTGATGATGGGGTTGAGCTTGTTCAGTGGTCTATATCTTCGCTTGATAGTTTGTTATCTTTGGGCCTTCGCACCGTGAAATCTATACCTCCTAAGTGTCGTCTTGGGTTTGCTCGAGCTTTGAAGGAGGTCTTGGATGATGTTGCCGATTCTCCTGGTCACCTCTCTTGCTTGATTCGTTTGCTTATGTTGCCTCTTTGCCTGCTTAAGACCTTCTCTCCTCGGAGTAATCTTGAGTGTAGGACCGTTATTAGGCGCCAGCGTTAGAAGGAGACTATTACTAGGGCTATCTTCGCTTGGGGGGGGGGGGTGCCTAGGGGTGGTTTGCAGCTGTTGCGGGAGTGTTTGGATAAGGGTCCTTCTTTGTTTCATGTGGAGGAGGATCTTGATTTCAGTGAGCTTAACCTCCGTCAATGTCGGCGGAAGATTTGTGATGGCCACTATACTGCTGTTGTTCGGGTGCTTTCTTCCCCTAAGGTCGCCCCCTACTCTGATGCCACTCTTGTGGCCTTGCGAGAGAAGCATCCTGTTGTCCCGCCTCCTTCATTGCCTCCTTTGCCTGTGGATCATCATCTTCTTGTTGCCTCTTCGGCAGTGGTTTTGGATATGATTTGGAGTTTCCCACGTGGCACTTCTTGTGGGAGGGATGGGTTTCGTGCCGAGCACCTTATGGACTGTTTGAGTGGCACTGATGTGGCTATCTCTGATGATTTGATCACTTATATTACTAGGGTGGTTAATGTTTTTCTTGAGGGCCGGTGTCCTCTAGCTCTTGGTGAGTATATTGCCAGCGCCCCGCTCACGCCGCTTGTTAAACCAGGTGGTGGTGTTAGTCTTATTGCTGTTGGCACTGTCTGGAGACGTCTTGTCTCTAAGGTTGGTGCTTTTTTGGTTGGTCCTTCTTTGTCTTCTTATTTTGCTGGTCTTCAATTTGGGGTTGGGGTGTCCGGTGGAGGAGAGGCTATGTTGCATGCCTTGAATCGGCTCATTGAGGCTCGTGGTGCTGAGGTGGGACTTTCTATGTTGCTTGTTGATTTCCAGAATGCTTTCAACCTTGTCGATCGTGCGATCATGCTTCAGGAAGTCCGCCGTCGTTGCCCGGTTCTTTCCCGTTGGGTGGATTTTTGTTACTCCAGCCCGGCCCGTCTTTTTTATGGGGAGCATTGCCTGTGGTCTTGTCAGGGTGTCCAGCAGGGTGAGTGATCCTTTGGGCCCTTTGCTTTTCGCTTTGGTTTTGCATCCCTTAGTGTGCAAAATCCGGGACTCTTTTTGACCTTACTATGCAGGCGTGGTACTTGGATGATGGCACCATTGTTTGGGACACTTTGGAGGTGGGGAGGGTTTTGGATTTGATTATGGCGGATGGCCCTCGTTTTGGACTGCATCTTAACGTCGCCAAGACTGAGGTCTTTTGGCCTGTTGAGGATCCTCAAAGTCGGCTTCTCGGTGTTTTCGCCCCTTCTATTGCTCGGCCCTTGCGTGGTGTCTCTGTTTTGGGTGGACCTGTCAGTACTTGTCCTATTTTTGGCACTGAGATTGTGGCGAAGAGAGTGACTAAGACCATTGAGCTTATGGACTTTGTCGCGAGGATTGAGGACCCGTAATGTGAGTTGCTTCTGCTTTGAGCTTGTACTAGTATTTCTAAGCTCTATTTCTCTCTTCATCCTTGCTCCCCCCGTGTTTTTGGTTCGGTCCATCTTCCTTTCGATGCTGCCCTTCGTTCCAGCTTGGAACGTATTGTCACCGCGTCCGGACCTGGTTTTTGGGATTGGCAGTGGCGCCTTGCACATTCCCTTTTCATCTTAGTGGGCTTGGTGTTTATGCGGCGGGAGATGTTTTACACTATGCCTTTCTGGCGTCCCGTTTGCAGTCTGCAGATTTGCAAGCTAAGCTCCTACGGCCTTCTGGTATTGTAGATGCTGGTCCTACTTTTGACGATGCCTTGTGGGTGTTTCCTGAGACTACAGGTTCTGCTTTCTTACGTGATCCTAGTGAAATCGCTGCCCCTAAACTTATGAAGAAATTGGCAGATATATATTTCGCGACGGTTGCTGCTGCTTCAGAATCTGTTCTCTCTTTGACACCGCGTCAGCTTGCATTGTGGAAGTCTCAGCACGGTGCCCACTCCTCTGATTGGTTGCTTGTGGTTCTTATCTCTGGGTTGGGTCAGACTATGAACGGGAGGACTTACCGTAGTGTGCTTGGATATCGACTGGGTTTTTGCTGATGATGTTTACGGGGACCACGCTGTTTCTTGTACTGGTACTGTGGGTGTTAAGCATCGGCACAACCTCGTTCGTGACACCTTATTCGCCATCTGCTATAGGTCTGGTATTTCTACGGGTAAGGAGGTTGATATCAGTTTGGTTGACGGACATGGTGGTTCTCTTCGTCCTGCGGATTTGCTGCTTTATTCCTGGGACAGAGGTCGTGATGTGTGCGTTGATTTGACAGGGCCTTCCCCCTTGACTCAGACTGGGATGACGGATTTTGTGCCCGGGCGGGTTGTCGCTGATGCTGCTCAGCGTAAGTGTGCTAAGTATGGGGATTTATGCGCGGCAGCTGGTTATGGTTTCCTTCCCTTCTCTTTCTCTTCACTCGGAGAGCTGGGTTCGGATGCTGTTGCCTTGCTCAAGCGGATCCAGAAATTCTCAGTATCTCAGGATGCGGGGGCTCGGGTTGCCGCTTATATTTTTACTAGACTTAGCTTTCCTGTTGCTAAGGGGGTGGGGGCCCAGATTGTCTCTCGGCTCCCCACCAATTTCATGTAAACTTTTATTTCTCTATCTATGAAAGCTGCGCGCATCCCTTTATAATAATAATAATAATAATAATAATAATAATAATAATAATATTAATAATAATAATAATAATAATAATAATAATAATAATAATAATAATAATAATAATAATAATAATAATAATAATAATAATAATAATAATAATAATAATAATAATAATAATAATAATAATAATAATAATAATAATAATAATCTCACCTAACAATCAACACAAATACACGACACATCTCCCTTCATTACAAAACAAAACAAAAGCAAAGGGTAAAATGACGGATGAAATCGGAACAAGAGGGCGTTGAGCCGGTCTACCGGCTGTTGGTGGTGGCACCGGCTGGGGATCTTCTGGAAGAAAGGAGGGAAATCAATGTATTCCCAGCCGGGATGGGGGCGGCAGACGATGGACCGTCTGGGAGAACAAGTTTGTGTTTTGTTGATGTTGGGAGCCGGTTGGTCGGCCACCGGTGTTAAAGTCGGCTGGGAGTTCTCTGGATAATGGAGGGTGTTTTGTATGTATTCCCAGCCGGTGGTGAAGGCGGCAGTCGGTGGGCCGTCTGGGAGAGCAATATTCGTTTCCAAATAACTCGGTTTCGATTCCGAGTTCGAAGATGTGTGAATTCGATGGTGGTTGTCGATGTTGTTGCTGCTTGTCGAGATGATGGTGATTGGGAGCTCGATGATGATGGTAATGGCGGATGAAGGAGGTGATAATGGTGAAATGAAATTGATGATGCGATTTGATGGTGATGTTGTTTTGATGCTGCTGTGGTGCTATTTGAGCAGCTCCGAGGTCGGGTTTTCGGGCTGTCAAGACAAGGAGCAGAGGTGCGTGAGTCTTCAATGGTGATGGTTCAATTGTGCTGCGATGGTGTTGCTGGTATTGTTTTTGCGAGATTTGGTGATGAATGAATGGTGGTGACGGGGTGCATGATGACGAATTGGCGGCAGCAATGGAGGTTTGAGATGTGGGTTGGTGGTGGCGAGGCAGAGGAGGTTATGGCTGACTGTTGTGGCTGAATGTCGAGCAGCAATGGTGGATGGTGATGATGTAGTTCTGGGTTCTGGGTTGCTGCAAAAATGGTGAAGGCCGAAGAGATGTTGAAGTGTAGAGGCTAGAGACACGTAGAGCAGCAGCATGTAGAAGTCAATTTGTGACTTTTTGCTTTGGCCTTGAATTTCACTTGACTTTTATTTGTTTTGTGTTGACCCGTCTTTATTCTCTCAATCTCCGTCTCACTCATTTTGGTACCTATAGAATTAAATAACGAAAGCAATAATCAAATTCCGACAAATATGTACATTTATTCGCGATAAATAGAATTAAATTATTAAATGCTAATTAAACTAACAAATAAGCTATTTAACGATTAAGGCCCACAAAATCGAGTCGGAATAAGGTATAAATGCGGGGTAAAATACGACTAAAATACTATCATCAGGGGGTTTCAGCAATTTCTGAAATCAATGGGTGGCAAAGAACCAAATTACATCATCACTGACCAAGACAAGGGAATACTAAATGTAGTACCAGGTGTGTTTGTATATCAATGACTCTTAGTTTTGTGAATGTAGTTATTTATTTGGTGAATCTAGGGACTTTATTCGTGAATCTTCTTGTTATTTATTTGGTGTTTTGTAAATTTTATTCCCGGTATGAAGCGGCATCTTCAATTTGGTTTAGTTTGGTCAAACATAGATTTCTTATCTTGTGAATCCTAGATTTTATATTGTGAAAATAGAAGGTAATATTGTGAAAGTTGGTTATTTTGTGAATCATAGAGCTTATATTGTGAAACCTGGCCCTCATTATGTGAAACGTGGCCCTCAAATTTGTGAAATCATTTAGTTATTTTATTCGTGAATCTAGGGACTTTATTCTTGAATCTAGGGACTGGTTTTGTGAATTTAGTTATTAAAAAACGATCTTGACAATAGATAATGTGATTTTGTGACTTGCACCCGTGTTCAAAAAAGCAAGACATCGCTTTTGCATGTGGCACATTTTGAAGAAAGTAACAGACAAGGTTGGGAGCACAATTTGCAAAGACACTGATTTCTTAAGTCGTCTGAACAATGTTGTCTAGAGCGACGACTTGGAGCCTAAGAAATTTGAAGATAATTGGGCTAAGGTCATTAGTGAGTTCTCGTTAGAAGGAAATAAATGGTTCATTGGCAAGTTTACCGAACGAGACAAGTGGATACCCGCTTATTTCTGGAATATGCCGATGGGCAACATTTTAAAAATCACACAAAGATCAGAGAGTACGAATAGCTTCTTCAAGAGATTTGAAAATAATATGGGACTCTTGTAGAATTTTGGATGAGATTTAAGAGTGCCATGGACCAACAAAGGCACAATCTAAAGCTTCTTGAAACACAGAGCGATAATTCAATGCCTGAAACCCTATTCGGGTCAAACTGGGAGGCCCATGTAGTGAAGATCTATACACATGAAGTGTTCTTCGAGTTCCAAGAGGAGGTTAAGTTTAAGGTAAATGTGTGTAGTGTTTGTGGATACACCCCACCAGATCCAGTAACTAACTTTGAAGTTTCAATGGTTGAGGACGCAAAGAAGCGAAAGAGATATGCAGTTGAGCACAATAGGAGAACAATGGAAGTAAGTTGTACATGTAAACTACTTGAAAGGAAAGGTATTTTATGCAACCACATCATTTGGATTTGCTTGGGAAAGTTTAAGGAAATACCTGAGAAATATATTTTGCGTAGGTGAAGTAAGAATGCACTCAGAAACCCGGTTTATGATTTGAATGGAAATCTTATGGAAAACTATAATCCTACTAGTAATAGTAAATTTGGAATGTCTCGGGTGTGGTCTGAGATTTACGCAACTGTTGGTATTTTCAAAAGAAAAGAAGCGCCGGATTTGAGAGAGTTTGCCAAGCTAATTAAAAAATTCCGAGAGAAGTTGAAGCCGAATCCAAAGCCTTTGACCAAAGAACGAGAATTGGAGGTCCTTCTCAACTGCAAGGCTCCAAAAGAAGTCAAGATCTTACCACCTAAAGTCTCTAAGAACAAAGGTAGTGGTAAAAGGTTGGTGAGCAGCAAAAATAACGCAATCATGAAGGCAAAAAAACCGAAAAGGTTTTGTGCTAAGTGTAAACGCATGTCACACCATGATAAAAGAATTTGTCCAAATGATTTTGCAGAGCATCCTTGATGTGAACATTATTTGCGCACATTTAGCCCTCTAATTGAGCCTATTTTGCACATTATCATAGCGTCTCATAGCCGTTTTACCCGTCAAATGCTTTCTATTTTGCTTTCCTAGTGCATTTTATATGTTTTATAGGAAAGGAGATAATAAGGCAGAAATTCCCGTCTTTCGTGCATATTTGGAAGCTTTTTGATGATATTGGATGGACGAGTATTGAAGGAGAGGCAAGAACTAAAGACTAATTTCACAAGAATAAGAAAAAAGTGAAGAAAAGGATTCTGAAGCAAAATCCGAGCGTCCAAGCCTTGAAGACGCTTGGATTCCCTTGGGACAATCCGAGCGGATTTGCCCAAAGACGCTCGTCCACCTCTGCAACAATCCGAGCGGATTCCCCTCCTGGACGAGCGGATCGTGGCGTCTTCAGCTGAGATGCTCATCTCTCCGAGAGACTAGCAATTCCCTGCTTAGAACTCACAAATGTTAATTACTAATTTAGCCTTACTTAACCTAATGAAGCTCTACTATATATACCCCATTTGTAAATAATCAAAGCTTCAAGTTTTTAGAGTAGAAAGCCTCCACATTAGAAATTCCTCTTAGATTAGATTAGGAGTAGATTAAAATAGATTACTCTTTAATCTTTCCACAAATTTCACATTAATCTCTTCTTAATTATTGTTCAAGTTTGTTACTTTTGGGTAATTGAAGATTATTGGGTTATTATTGGAGGATTGACAACCCTTCATCAATCAATCAAGTCTCTTCTATTATTCTTTGCTTTATTATTTGGATCATCTCAAGTTTGGTATAATTCCTTTACTCTTTACTCTTTATTGTTTATTTCCTCATTCTCTTATCATGTTTACACTTGTTGTGATGATTGACACCATTAATGACATGTTAAACTTCATAATGAGTGAGTAGTCTCTTAGCTATGATTAATGGGTAATTAGGGAAACCAATATGGGAATTGATTCATGCTTAATCTAATATGTTTTCATAATTAATTTGCTTGCTTCTTGTGATGTCAACCTATGCACATGTTATGTTTGATGAAATACTAAGCCTATGAATCCTTGCATTTTTAACCATCTCTTATCTATTCAACTTGACTTGTAAGATATAAACCAACTCGAGTCTTGTTAGACTTGTAGGTGTTGTACAATCTAATCGATTCGGCTCCGGGACCCAACTCTTCCTAAGAACCGTAAGAAATAAACCAACTCGGTTCCTCCACAACATTAATTGCTTGCAACTTTGTAAACACGTTTGTATGATCAATACCATGAATCCCCTATGAACCCATGACATCCTAGCACTTTTAATCAATTTTTTACATCCTTCCTTTTATTACTTGTTTTACCTTATTGTTTGCATTAGCCTAGACACAACTACAAACCCAAACAAATTGTGACACTAGCATAAATTGAGATAGATAGACTTAGAACCCAAAGCACACCGTCCCATGGATCGACCTCGACTTACCACTAACTAGTTGTTTGTTGAGTATTATAAATGTGTTTGATTGGGAGACCCGACGACATCACCCACATCAATGCTCCTGAAAATCAAGTATGTATTATTACTTAAGAACGCAACTAACTTTTTAAATTATGTCCAAATATGTCTCATATTAATTATGTCCTTGTAATATTCGTCTCCTAATTTTTTTTTTCAAAAAGGTATCTAATTCAAGGTTTGACTTTTCACATAGGGAGACACATCATAAGAAGAGGAAGACGTCGAGAATGATGAATGATGTAAAGGAGTATTCTTAAGCATTGAACTTGAGCATTTGCTTAGACGTTTGGTTTTTATGTTGGTCAGTTGATTTTGTTTAGCAAAGGAGAATTCTTTTACTTGGTAATTTTGTGATTCCTAGACCTTATTCTGTGAATCTTGAAGGTGATTTTGTGACTTGGACATGAATGGTTGATATTTTGATTTTTGAAGTTTCTTTTTCTGATGTAGTGAATCGTAGTGCTTACTTTGTGAAACTGGAACATGAAATTGTGAAACTTGGTCATGAATAGTTGATCTTCACTTATGATGTTTCTTTTACTTATTTTATGAATCCTGGAACTTATCTTATGAAACTGGAACATTAAATTGTAAAACTTGGTAATGAATAGTTGATCTTCACTTATGATGTTTCATTTTTACTTATTTTGTGAATCCTGGAACTTATTTTGTGAATCTTGAACATGAAATTGTGAAACTTGGTCATGAATATTTTATCTTCATTTAAGATGTTTCTTTTGTGAACTTATTTTGTGAATCTTGAACATGAATTGTGAAACTTGGTCATGAATGATTGAAATCGTTTCGGCTACTCATATACACAACTCTTCAAAGAGCATTACACATGATCAGTATAACAAGAGACGTATACGAAACTAATCAATTTATGGTACCAATACAAACAAACAAGGTCAGATGGCCGAATTTCACCATTTGGAATACTGAATACATCGACACAAGATTTGAAACCCAAATCTCACACAAGTTACAAGTTATAGCCTACTGAAGCAACAAACCTCCGCCTAATCCAACACATATCCATCTGAGAAGGATCATTTGTTTGCAAAAGACTTCACATCATCCCATCAACACTTCACATCATCCTATCAACACGTAAAATTGTTTTACTAATGAAACACCTATACCACGAAAAACAAGTAACAATAAACTTATTTACAAAATGTTCACCCAAGTTATGAACAAATGGACTTCGCATCATTTTTAAGACAAGGAAGTGTACCGTTTTAGTATTTTTATCCCATTTAAAAAGTTCCAACATTATCTACTTTCGAAATTCCGGCAATTCCTGCAAAGAGTGACGTATATTAATGAAATATACACAACCTAATTTTGTGGAATATAAGGCTTTATTTTCGTTTACTAATGAACTTACCTCAAAATATTCACTTTTGGTCCATAAACTATCATCGTCCAATGCACTCAACCACTTCAGCACAAAACTACACAATCAAAACTACATAAAAAAACATTTTTGAGTGCAACTTCAAAAAGAATAAAAACACAAATATACGTCATAAGACCACAAGAATCAATAAGCAAATCATTTTGGACTATATTTAGTCATAGGAGACAGGTAACACAACAATAAGACCACATGCATCCCTGGACGCAAAAATTGAAAAATATTAGTGACAAAGATACATGCTTACATACCATGTTGTTTGTTGAGGGACTTCGACATTGACAATTTCGTTCATGTGCATCAACCGCAAAGATTAAAATACATACGAACCACCCAGAATAGATGAAACATTGTAGAACTAAAAAGAAAAAGACAATAAAAGATCAAAATATATTTTGGGTTATATTTTTAAGAGACTAAAGACAGACAAATACTCTACAATATTTTGGGAAAAAATCATACAATCTCTAAGGCTGTGTTGTTGTCAGGATCCGCACGTAAATCGGTGCTTGAGTCGAGGATGATTTTTTTTTTGTTTAAATCGCAAACGCAAGCCCACCAATGCTGACACTTATCGGTACACATAAGGATAAAAACTTGAGATGGTAAATGTACAAGACAAACCAATCAACAATACACATGAACGAAAATAAATAAAGACCAAAATAAATAGCAGAAGGGGGATCTGACCTTTTGGATATGGCTACCATCAAATGGAATGAAATCGGACTTCAGGTGTTGACCCCAAATAGCTGGGTTGCGCTCGAGATTAACAGTCTGTATGTGACAAAAAGGCAATTTGTACAATTTCATAAATCAGAGCAACTTTAAGAAAGCAAATACTTGAATATCAACATCTAAAGGATTTGAAGCTGACATATACTGTCGTTGGCAAGTAGAGGACATCTGTTCTAACCAGTGTGGACTTAACTCCAAACACATCAATGACCTACAAAATAAAAATTTGTTAGGAAAAAGAGACATTGAGTGACTTTATTTTATGAAACGTGAAAAAAATGTGACATGTTGAGTGGAGTGAACAAAATGAAACATGAGCAGGAAAAGGAAAGGAAAATGATACTTAGACTACTTACCTGATCCATAACAATGTCACGCGGTCCGAGGGTCTGTAAAGAATTTCTTGTGTCTTCCATCTACTCCGTGGATACCATAGCGTTACTTAATTATTGAGAAAATGCAATTAGTAGATATATCTCTCACAGTATAATTTTTTTTTAAAAAACAATTTAAAAAATCAAAGCAAAATTATTACAATTTAGTTTTCCTCGATCTGGGTCTACAAACATAATCCACCAATTGCGGGTCACTGTAAGGTAGTGGTCGGAGCCACTGTATAATACAAAAATATAACATTATTTAATCAAGTAAAGTATTTAAGAATATAAGAGTTTCGAAAGAAAAACTTGATTGAAAAGAAGAAGGTTGTTACAGAGGTACACGACTCCATTCTAGTGCATCTTTTTGGACTCTATCTCTTAATAGGTTCTTATTGCATGTAATAATGTGATGGCACACCCTCAATGCAAAACGCTTGAGCTGAGTTTCTTATAAATGGAAAAAGGAGAATAATAAAGTGTTGCAAACGTATAAAAATTTCTATTTATCAATGTATAAATAAAAAAATAGATGTTCAAAAAGTAATCTTACAGTATTTATGGTTATTGGATAATCACTTTTGTTTCCTTTGTAATTCTGCAATATGTTCAATAAATAGAGGCCATTATCAATTTGATCAGAATTCAAAATTGATTTAGGGATAAACACTTCGGGCATTGTCCAAATAATACTTGTCACTGCTGTCAACTTTGGTTTAAGAAGCCGGATGAGCCTGTCTTTCTATATGAACAAAAGAGAAATTAGTTTTCTTGTTCCGTTTGTTCATCAGATTTTCATTTTAGTTCTTTATTTTGTGAATCTTGGACTTTGTGTTGCAAGTGTAAGAACTTATTTTGTGAAACTTGTATAGATCCTAGACTCTCAACACAGACACTAGCTAGGATTCACAAAATAAAGCCCGACTTTCACAAAGTCAATTCTAATGTTCACAAACCTGCATTGTAAGATTCACAAATTTAAAGTCCTATAATTTCTAAATAAACAAACAGCTCCAGAATAGGATGATAGAGTGCTTTCTTGTAATTTATGATTCACAAACCTTAAGTGTAGGATTCACAAAATAAAGTCCTACTTTCAAAAAGTCGATTCCTAGTAGAATCACAATAACACGCATTTGCCTAAGTAAAATGGAAACAATAGACGTACCGTAGGTTTTATAAAACAAGAATAATTAAGAGATGTACCTTTCATAAGATGGATGATTTGCAATTTGCTACTTTTAGTTCTTATGCCGATACAAAACAAGAATGGTGGGCATGAGGCAGAGATGATTGGAGCGAAAATCTGGAAAAAAGACAAAAAGTGACTGAATTAAAAAGACAAAAATGCAGTAAATAAAAAAGACAAAAATGATTAATATTTAGTGCTTATTCGGTCTAGAGTGCATACTAAAGTTTTTTAATTGTTTGGCTACTTGTTCTTAGCTGGTTGTTATTTGGTTTTTAATTAGCTAGGTGGCCTCTCTGGCTCCCTTTATAGAACTTCGTAAGGATCTGTATTCCATTTTTATGATTAATGAGAAGATCCTAACCTTTCTACAAAAACAAAAGACAAAAATGAACTTAAGTTGAAATATAAGCAGACCAAATCAAATACTTACTAATTGCACTCCAGAAACATCAACATTGTCCAGACACTGGAACAAAAATGGGATCATATGTGAGTAGCGATTAAAAGTCAACAACATGTAAAATAGACTTAAAGACTTGGATAAATTAGAGAGTACAAAACGTAAAAAAGACTAGCATTATAGTAAAGAGTAATAAGACTAACACTTTCAATAGAATACGACACAAATAAACGAGAAGGGGAACTCCGGGATCTGAATCTCTCACTACTATTTAAGATCTCACAACAAACATCTACGACGTGAGAAGATATTTGATCGCCTTCGGCCATATTCTTCAATTTGCTCCTTGTCAAAGTCTGACTTTAAGTTTGGAAAAGAATCTCCATTTCAACATATGCTTCGCCAAGTATGAAATCTAGTACTTCTTTCTCAGCTTGATTCAAATCCCTAATAATGTTAATATTTCTTTGTAGATAGGGCGATCGGTAAACTTCCGCTGGAACTACGACCCTCATGTTACAACGAACTGGAACATCGTCTTCAATTGGTAATGGAGATAAAGGAAATGGGATTGCAAAGCTAGTTGGGGTTTTGTAAGGAACACTGGCAATCGACAAATGACATGGCGATCGACGAATGTAGACATTAATGACAGATGGTTTATCGAGTATTAAAACAATTGGAGTATCTGGTAGTACAATAAGATTATGATGATCAATTGGAGTATCTGTGTTTCGTACAATGCACAGAACTAGTAGGAGTAGGAGTAGTTGCTAGAACAATAATTGTGGGCTCAGTGACGTCATTGACAGGAGGAACGTCATCCACAACAGCGTGAGAGGATGATAAATCATTACAAATGGGATCTGTGTTCCTTACCACAGGAGTACGAAGAGTAGTAATAGTTGTGGGCTCTGTGGGCTCATTGACAGGAAGGACGACATCCACAATAGCATGAGAAGGAGATAAATCAGGTTGATGAGAAGATGTGGCTGGTTTAGGTTGAGATAACAAATGGTCATTAACTGATAAGAGCCTAAAGGATGGGTATTCTGGATTTGTTGGTGAATGATGTGGTTGTATTGGTTGCAAAGTGATGCGTGTATTTTATATAAGGTTTTTACCTCATTTTTACACGCATTTCTGTACTATTTACGTGGCATCTAGCTACAAATGCCCCCGAATATTCTACTTTGGTTCGTTTTATGTAAATTGCAGGAATAAACCAAAGAGGAGATAAATCGGGCCTAAACTCGTCCCATTTGCATGCATTTATGGAGAACAAGGAGCCGGAGCTTGGAATCTATCACTTTGAAGACGCGTGAGCTGGTTTCGGAAGGTGTCTAGTGCCTAAACGTACCAAGATAGCTCGATCGACTACTTTTCTAGTCGATCGAATGCTTTATATACTGAAGGTTACTCGATCGAGCAGTCCCAGTATTCAATCAAGTAGGCAATACAAGGATTTACTCGATCGAGTGGTTTATTTCCACTCGATCGAAAGGTTTGACGCTTAGTTACTCGATCGAGTGGTTTATTTCCACTCGATCGAGTGGTTTTGCCTGTAATAGAGTTTTTTCCGCCTATTTTCGTATGGGCTTTTGTAATTAAGTTATGGATTAGGTTTAGAGAGGATTTTCGCATACTACAAAATACAGTAGACTGCGTAACTATTCCTCATGGACTTTTCACTGAAAAACTTCTACTGCTTCTTCATTTTACCTTCCTTCTACCCTTTTGCTACTCGGATTCGAATTTGTATTCGGTATTATTATTCCCTTTTAATTCTTGTTCTTATTCTTAATACAATTAGTGCTTTTATTTCCCCTCTTCCTTTATTTTGCAATTGCTTATTTGTTTCCATCTTATTTTTATTATCAGGTTTAATTCCTATCATTTATATGTTATTGTTGTCAATTCAATGGTGATGCATAGCTAATTCACTCTTGCTAAGGCTAGGGGATCCATGATTATGAAGGAATAGTAGTTGCCAAATTAGGTTAATGCTTGTGTAGTCTTTGTTGTTAATCACTGCAATTAATTGTATCTGATAATTGAGTCGACGCAATTAGACATTTTTATCATAGTAAACCTTGACCTGGACCGGAAGGTTGGAAAGGGTGAGACTCGTAGCGAACATTAGGGCACTGTAGTGAGGGCGGAAGCTAAGCTATCTGTGCTTTAGGGCGAATTGAGACCGGAAGGAGATATTCACTGCTCCTCAGACCATACTCGCGTTGACCTGAGACTTAGATTACTTGACTGAATGATCATGGTGAACCATCTGTCTTAGCTGCTTTCCTTATCTGTTTAATCCTTTTTCTCTGCTTTTTCTCTCTCTCTCATTCCTATTAGTTTAGAACAACAACCCAATTAAAACCCCCAATTTGGTTACCGTGACGAACTTAGACAAAGCTGACATTTTCCCATCTCCCTATGGAGATCGACCCGACTTCCCTAACTATATTAGTGAGAGCCAGTTGGTTATTTTTTATAGGTATACGACTGCCCTGTCAAATTTTGGCGCCGTTGCTGGGGAGCTGGCGCAATTTTGTTGCTTTATTTGAGTTTGTCTCTCGTCTCAAGGAATTTATTCCTTGAGACTGATCTCATTTTTTGCGAAGTTTTTGATTAGTTTTGCAGGTTATCTGTTCTATAAGAGAACATCGTCGCACCTGCTTTGCTTTGTAAATTCTATTTGCCGGGATGCCTAATATAGCCAGCCATTCAGAGCCTAATGTGGATTTGCTTCCAAAAGGTTTCCTATTACCCACTACTGAGTCGGGAACCTTTGGAATCCACCTATCTTACATACAGCTGGTCGAGAGAAATATCTTTAGGGGGGTACGTGAAGAAGATCCATGCAGGCATATAGAGCTGTTTACAGAGTATTGCTCTACCATTCCTCTTGCTGCTGGGGTGACACAGGACAAAGTGAAAGGAGCTCTTTTTCCCTTTTCTTTAGCCGATGATGCCCGGGAATAGTTGAGGGATCTAGATAGGGAGACAGCCGGTGTAACCGACTGGAGTTCTCTTGCTTTGGCCTTTTACAGGCGATATTGCCCACCGCAGCGCACCAATGCCTTGAGAGCTCAGATTACTTCTTTTGAGCAATTGCCTACTGAAGATTTGGATGGGGCGTGGGCGAGGTTCAAGAAGCTCGTCCGCTCTGTGCCCCACCATGGTTTCAAGCGTTGGTTCCCTTATACTCAATTTTACAACGGACTATATCGAAACCAGAGAGCTATTCTTGATAGTGTAGCTAAGGAGAGATTCACTAAAAATGTGGAAGATGATCAAGGGTGGCGTCTTATTGAAGAGATGGTCATCCATGTTGCAGAATATAGAAATTCTCGAGGTAGTGGGCAAGTTAATGAGTTGGTAGCAGCTGCAGTGGAAAGTCCTAGCAAAAGTCTAGGTAATGTGGAGATTACGGAAGCTATAGGTGAGAGTGCACAGGTTTGTTCAATTAGTGGGCATGTAGAGTTATGTGGTAGATATGGCATGGAAGGGCATGACCCTATTGATTGTCTGGCAAGTATAGAGCGCGTCCTTGCTTATCAGAAATACAAGCAAGGGGTCCCTTTTTCTCAATTATACGAGGAAATGAAGAATGTTTCTACTCTTTCTACGCCGGCACCGCAGCCGGTCTCTCCTTCAACAAACAAGGAAATTGCCGAACTGAAATCCTTGATGTTGAACTTAACATAACAGTTTGGGGAGAAATGTAGCAAGAATGAAACTGTTATTGTGGAATTAAGAGAACAAGTTGAACAGTTAACACTCGCGAAAGACCAAGCCAACCTTCTACCGACATGCGATCCGGTTAATGCTACGAATCTCCAAGGTGGCCTTACTCATGAAGGGCCGAAAGTACCAGAAGACGGGGTTTTGACAACTGATAATGCCCCGGAAGATGATTTGCATGAGGTTTTGGACGAAATCCTTGCTGCATGTTGTCCAGACACTCGATCGAATGAAAATTCTACTCGATCGAGTGAAATAATCCATCCCATCACTCGATCGAATGATAATTGTGGTCGATCGAGTAGTGCTCAATTTACAGGTGCTCGATCGAGTAATATTCCTACTCGATCGAGTGAAATAGTTGGAGAAATCACTCGATCGAGTGAACAAAGTGATCGATCGAGCAAGCCTGAAAAAAAGATCACTCGATAGAATGAAGAAAATGGTCGATCGAGTAAACTCCAACATGAAACCACTCGATCGAGTGAGGAAAGTACTCGATCGAGTACCAGAAGCAGCGGAGATCCTATTTTAATATCTAATTCCGCTACCGTGTCATCTTCCCCTGCTGTGGAGACGTCACGCAATGATAAAGGTCAAGAGAAAGTCGCGGGTTCACTCATTGCTACTAGAGTACCCTTTCCAAGTCGTCTGAAGGACGCGAAGGTCGAGTGACAGTACGGTAAGTTTGTGGACGTTGTGAAGAACCTCCAGGTAACTGTCCCTTTTACCGAACTTGTTACCCAGTTACCTACTTACGCTAAATTTATGAAAGATATTGTGACGCGTAAGAGAGAGCTAAGTGAATTTGAGACGGTTTCATTTATGGAAGAGTCTAGTAATTTATTTTTAAATAAGGCTCCACCTAAAATGAAAGACCCGGGTAGCTTCTTTATTACCTGTGTTATAGGCAATTTAGTTATTGATAAGGCTCTTTGTGATTTAGGAGCCAGCGTTAGCGTCATGCCCCTATCTGTCTGCAAGAAATTGAATATGGATCATCTTAAATTGACTATCTAACATTACCCTACGGATGGCTGATAGATCTGTTAGGAGACCCATGGGTGTCTTGGAGGACGTGCCTGTGAAAATAGGCAAGTTCTTTATACCAGTTGATTTCATTGTTTTAGACATAGCTGAGGACACCCGGACCTCAATTATCTTGAGAAGACCGTTCCTTTGTACAGCTGGGGCCATTATTGATGTCAAACAAGGGCGTTTGACTCTTGCAGTAGGGGATGACGCGATCACTTTTAGCCTGCCTAGCACTTTGGCTCGGTCAATGATACAGGATACTTGTTATTCGGTTGATATTATTGACGAGTCTATTTATGACTTCTGGTCGGGTTCTTTTATGAAGGACCCACTAGAAGCTCTTATGCTTTTGGATGAGTGTGCAGATAACCCAGATGACGATGATGCTGTTATGGATTTGCTTATAGATGATTTACATGAGCGCGAACTCACCGACGCTGAGGGACAGCAAGTGGAACAGATGATCAGTACTCTTTGCTCCATTGAGGTAAAGGTGCCAGAGCGTAAGCCTCTCCTCTCTAATCTAAAATATGCTTTCTTAGATGATACTGAGCGATATCCAGTCATTGTTAGTGCTAAGCTTGATAATGATCAGCTGACTTCTTTGTTAGCTGTGCTTAAGAAAAACAGGAAATCTTTTGGTTATTCTTTGGACGATATCAAGGGGATTAGTCCCGATATTTGTATGCACAAGATAGAGCTGGAGGAAGATCACAAACCTTGCAGACAGGGTCAGCGCCGGCTGAACCAGAAGATGCAAGATGTTGTGATGGCTGAGGTAATGAAGCTGCTCGACGCAGGTATTATCTATTCTGTTGGTCATTCTAAATGGGTGAGTCCAGTGCAGGTGGTCTCGTAGAAAGGAGGGACTACTGTGGTTAAGAATGATAAGAATGAGTTAATACTCACTCGAGTAGTGACTGGTTGGCGGATGTGTATAGATTACAGACAGCTGAATGCCGCCACCAAGAAAGATCACTTTCCCCTTCCTTTTATTGATCAAATTGTAGAGAGGTTAGCTTCTCATAAGTTTTTCTGCTATTTAGACGGGTATTTAGGGTTCTTTCAGATCCGTATCCACCCAGACGATCAAGCTAAGACTACATTTACTTGTCCTCAAGGCGTGTTTGCTTATCGCAGGATGCCTTTTGGTTTATGTAATGCCCCTGCCACCTTCCAAAGGTGCATGATGGGGATATTTTCAGAGTATATTGAGTCTATTATGGAAGTTTTCATGGACGATTTCAGTGTTTATGGAAGTGATTTTTCTAACTGTCTGTCTAACCTTGATAAAGTGTTGCAGCGCTGCATTGAGGTTAATCTCGTGCTTAACTGGGAGAAGTGCCATTTCATGGTCAACGAGGGAGTTGTCTTAGGGCACTTAGTTTCTGATAGGGGAATAGAGGTTGATAAAGCAAAGGTGGAAGTGATTCAGCAACTACCACCTCTTGTTAATGTTAAGTGGGTGAGGAGTTTCCTTGGCCACGCCGGTTTCTATAGCCGGTTTATCAAGGATTTCTCGAAAATTGCTAAACCACTTACACAGCTGCTACTTAAGGATGCCCCTTTTGTGTTTACTGATGAGTGTCTTTCTGCTTTTCACAGGTTAAAGCAGGCTTTAGTCTCTGCGTCGATCATACAACCTCCTGACTAGGACTTGCCGTTTGAGATAATGTGTGATGCCAGTGACTATGCACTAGGAGCGGTGCTAGGCCAACGGAAAGACAAAGCTTTAAATGTAATCTACTATGTGATCCGAACTCTGGATGAGGCTCAAGTGAAGTACACTACCACTGAAAAAGAGCTACTAGCTGTAGTTTATGCCTTAGAGAAATTTCGCTCTTATTTGATTGCGTCAGAAGTTACTGTTTTTACTGACCATGCAGCTTTGAGGCATCTCCTTGCTAAGAAGGAGGCTAAACCACGGTTATTGAGATGGAATGTAAGGCTTGGTGGGCAATTCGTGAGCTTAACTTTGATCCTAAGTTGTGTGGTCAGAATCGTCTTTTGCAGCTAGATGAGTTGGAAGAATTTAGGCTTAATGTCTATGATAGCTCGCGCATTTATAAAGAAAAGACGAAGAGATGGCATGACAAAAGAATTCTACCTCGGGAGTTTCATGTTGGGCAGAAGGTGTTGCTGTTTAATGCCCGACTGCGATTATTTCCTGGCAAGCTGAAGTCCAGGTGGAGTGGTCCTTATACGGTGACAGCTGTTACTAGATATGGATCCGTTGAGCTAGAAGGCCCCGAGGGAAATCGGTTCAAGGTGAATGGGCAATATGTGAATCATTATCACGAGGCAAATGAAGCAGATAATCGTGTTGAAGTCCTGTACTTCGACGAGCTTGACGCGCCAGTTAATTGATGCCAGAAAGGTCGTGCGGGACCTCTTAAACCTGCGCTTTCCGGGAGGCAACCCGGACTGTTTTGTTGTATTTTTGTTGAACTACTTCTTTTCCTTTAGTTTTTTGTTGAACTTTAGATGCTGTTTTACGCACCCTATGTATTCTCCTTGGTTTTGATGCATGTTTTGCAGGTGCATCCACTCGATCGAGTAGTTTTTCTACTCGATCGAGCACTTCTGGGATAATTTTCACTCGATCGAGTAGTTAAAGTACTCGATCGACAAGCTGCATAATCACGTCCACTCGATCGAGTAATAATTTTGTTCGATCGAGTCCTTCTGATAACAAATCACTCGATCGAGCTATTCTAAATCACTCGATCGAGTAGTTTCGTCCTCCAGCTGCTACGTTTCGTCTGTTAAGCTACTACTTTACTTCCTTTGACCTCCCATGTTCATGGTCGGTTTGGGGAGGTCTCTCTTCATGACGTTTTGTAAGTCTTCCGACTCCACTTATCCTTTTCTCCTTAGTTTGCATTTCTTTCCCTATTTTTGGTACAATGATGGCATTGTACGGTTTGGTTTGGGGAGGTATGCATCCATATCTGTGTCTGCATGTTTTCTGGCATTTTCGTTCGCACGTTTATTTATTTCCGCATGCATTGTCGTTTTTTTAATTCAAAAATCACATAAATTTCAAAACATTTCACGTTTAATTTGAGTCGGAACGTTTGAACTTTGACTCTACATTGAATCCTTACCTTAACCTTGCATTTTCTTGACATATAGTTGGCATGATTATGTGCATGATCTACGAGTTTTTGTTTCTCTCTTATCTGAACGAATAGACTTGACTCACATATCGGCAAGCTACATTACATTCTGAGGTTAGAGCTTTATAAACTGGTGACATTCATGACCGGTTTTATTTAGGATGTGAGTAGTACTCTCTGTAAGGCATGTAATATCAATTTGCATAAGCATGAGTCTAGTCTTCTTAATACCTGTATGCATTCGGTCTGTGGATGGTGACACATGTTAGGAGAGGCAGATCCCTTTTTATTCCATTCTACCCATGAGCCCCACATAGCCAAATTGCCCTTTTGTCCTTTTAGCTACATACTATAATTTTTCCTACCCTAGCCGAGCTAGTAATGAGTAGCTGTTTGGAATGCTTTACTGCAGTTTGTTTATTTTTATCTGAATTCAGAAGATGGTGGAAGAATTGAAGGGAATGAGAGAATAAAAATGATGGATGAAAATGAAAAAAAAAAAAAAAAAAAAAAGAAAAGAATGAAAAAAAATGGAAATATGAAAAAGAAAAAGAAAGAAAAATCATGTGCGGAGAATTGAGAAACTGTATAATGATTTTCACTCCCATGTTCTACTTATATTTTATGGGGAGTTGACAAGTTTTGGTGTATTGTGAGTTGAGTGCATTGAATTGGCACCGTTTTGATTTGTTATATTGAGTACGAAGTTGGGATGCAGTTCAATATTTGGATTCGTTGTTGCTAGCCTGGCTATTAACCCCACATATCCAAATCCATCTTAGCCCCTTCTTACCCATTACCTCACTTACCCAATTGTAAGTCCTCGACATGTGTCTTGGTCAATAGTATGGTTGGAATGCGTATGTACGGTTGTAGAGACTTTATTCATGTTAACTGCATGCATGTTCTTATAGGTCGAGTTAGGTGAGTGTCTTTACTTCTTTCTATCTTTCACATATATACTCACCTCGTGCCTACATTTGAGTGATGAATGACCCGTGAGAGTCTGATACTTTTGATTCTTGCAAGGTCGACGGTTCAGTAAGTTTGAGACATTGATTTAACTCATTTGTACTTATCATTTGCCACTTTGTTAGTTGTTGCATTAAACTGGTTTTGGTGGGTGATTTGTAGCTGATGCGTTGGTCCCGTTCCACTGTTATTTCTTAGTTGCATTCATAGTTTGCTTGGGGGCAAGCAAAGGTTTGGTTTGGGGAGATTTGATGCGTGTATTTTATATAAGGTTTTTACCTCATTTTTACACGCATTTCTGTACTATTTACGTGGCATCTAGCTACAAATGCCCCCGAATATTCTACTTTGGTTCGTTTTATGTAAATTGCAGGAATAAACCAAAGAGGAGATAAATCGGGCCTAAACTCGTCCCATTTGCAAGCATTTATGGACAACAAGGAGCCGGAGCTTGGAATCTATCACTTTGAAGACGCGTGAGCTGGTTTCGGAAGGTGTCTAGTGCCTAAACGTACCAAGATAGCTCGATCGACTACTTTTCTAGTCGATCGAATGCTTTATATACTGAAGGTTACTCGATCGAGCAGTCCCAGTATTCAATCAAGCAGGCAATACAAGGAGTTACTCGATCGAGTGGTTTATTTCCACTCGATCGAAAGGTTTGACGCTTAGTTACTCGATCGATGGTTTATTTCCACTCGATCGAGTGGTTTTGCCTGTAATAGAGTTTTTTTCGCCTATTTTCGTATGGGCTTTTGTAATTAAGTTATGGATTAGGTTTAGAGAGGATTTTCGCATACTACAAAATACAATAGACTGCGTAACTATTCCTCATGGACTTTTCACTGAAAAACTTCTACTGCTTCTTCATTTTACCTTCCTTCTACCCTTTTGCTACTCGGATTCGAATTTGTATTCGGTATTATTATTCCCTTTTAATTCTTGTTCTTATTCTTAATACAATTAGTGCTTTTATTTCCCCTCTTCCTTTATTTTGCAATTGCTTATTTGTTTCCATCTTATTTTTATTATCAGGTTTAATTCCTATCATTTATATGTTATTGTTGTCAATTCAATGGTGATGCATAGCTAATTCCCTCTTGCTAAGGCTAGGGGATCCATGATTATGAAGGAATAGTAGTTGCCAAATTAGGTTAATGCTTGTGTAGTATTTGTTGTTAATCGCTGCAGTTAATTGTATCTGTCTAATTAAGTCGACGCAATTAGACATTTTTATCATAGTAAACCTTGACCTGGACCGGAAGGTTGGAAAGGGTGAGACTCGTAGCGAACATTAGGGCACTGTAGTGAGGGCGGAAGCTAAGCTATCTGTGCTTTAGGGCGAATTGAGACCGGAAGGAGATATTCACTGCTCCTCAGACCATACTCGCGTTGACCTGACACTTAGATTACTTGACTGAATGATCATGGTGAACCGTTTGTCTTAGCTGCTTTCCTTATCTGTTTAATCCTTTTTCTCTGCTTTTTCTCTCTCTCATTCCTATTAGTTTAGAACAACAACCCAATTAAAACCGCCAATTTTGTTACCGTGACGAACTTAGACAAAGCTGACATTTTCCATCTCCCTGTGGAGATCGACCCGACTTCCCTAGCTATATTAGTTAGAGCCAGTTGGTTATTTTTGATACGTATACGACTGCCCTGTCACAAAGCTTCACCCATCACATCCAATGCCTCCAACAAATCAGCCTCAGACCACCCCCAAAATTTCTCCACATTCTCTCCACCTTTCTCCACATTCTCTTGAATATTCTCAACCACTTTCTTAATGATATTCTCCTCCATAATGTCCGCGACATTCTCCTCATTCTTCACATCCTCCACATTCTATGCTTCATCCTCTTGTTGGGATGACTTAAAACCTTCCGCCATACCGTCTACAGCTGTAACTAGTTTCTTAACTATTGTTCAGGAAGGTAGTTTGCAGGAAGCTTGAATAGCAAGCGATTTGTAGTCCACAAAAGCTTGAGCTATTACCTTTGTGGAATGCACAAGTTTATGAATAAACTCACGAGTGCCTGAATTTTCATTTCCAGGTAGAGTTAAAGGAACAGCTTCAGCTTCAGATAGTTGTTGAATCGATGACTTGGAAGACTGGCTAAGCTCAATCTTTGTAAGACACAACTGTGAATGATGTGGACTATGGTGGTTGATCACAATTGGAGGATCAATAGAACCCCTACCGAAATATTTTTCATCAGTATTTTTATCATTCAATTCCTCCTTAAGTCGCATGGATATAGCTTCTTTTGTCCAAGTCGACAGTGTTGGAAACTGTCGACTAACTAGCCGTGATTTAAATATACAGCGATCTAGGTAAATGAAAACCAAGACCATAATTGGTCCACCAAACCAATTTTCTTTCAGCTTCTTGGTCTGGAACTCCTCCTTTTGCCAATACTGAACTTGGTCAGCCAATTTCCTTTTAATGACAGTGCACCAGTTAAAATCGGAGATGCAATCAGTGTTTGACAAACTTTTAAGAAGTCCCAGGCTAGCCTTATTGCTGATCAAATCACCTAAAAGAGCAGAGAATATATAGATGATAAAATTTCGCTTGAAATCATCACCACCATGTCTTTGTGTATACAGCTTGATCAGGATGTCTTTCACCTCACTTGCATCTTTAGCATATTGACTTTTTAATTTTTCCAAAAGAGACAAATATTAGGGGCACTTATCTCCCATTTTTGTTTCAACAACAACTTGTGGACCCATTGGTATTCCCATGCAAAGATGTATATCTTCGTCTAAATTAGGAAATTTCCCATCAAACAAAGATCCTTTTAAGGGGTCATAATTTGAAACTAGCCAATAAGCTAAGTTTCCGAGAACAAGATCAGTTTTAAGGAGTAAGAGGCCGCCGAAGCCCATTTT
Source organism: Silene latifolia (assembly GCF_048544455.1). NCBI lineage: Eukaryota > Viridiplantae > Streptophyta > Magnoliopsida > Caryophyllales > Caryophyllaceae > Silene > Silene latifolia. The sequence goes on from NC_133528.1 coordinate 77,263,785, forward strand.
TTTTATGGCTTGTATCTAGTTATCAGAAGGTGGACTCGTCTCATTGTTGATAAAATTGTAAAAACCAGAAGGAGACATCCGAGTCCTCAACATAGGCAATCTGTCTTTGTAAATTCTTTTTTTTTTTTGCGTTGGAATTCTTTTCTTTTTTGTAGTTGGTTCAGAAAGTGGTTCAGTAGCTTCAATACCTGGTTCAGTAGCTGGTTCAACAGGTCGCTTCATACTGGCTTGCTTCCTACTACTGAGTAAACCCTATTATTCACCAAGTAAGGGAAATAAGTTCCAGAACTAAATGATTTCACACATTGAAGTTCATGTTTCATAAAATCACATTCCAGTCTCACAATATAAGTAGGTTCACAATATAATCTTCTAAGTTAACAATAAAACATACTTATATTGTGAAACTGGAATTGTGATGCTCTATGATTCACAAAATAAGAAAAATAAGTTCACAAAAGAAATTCCTTAAGTGAAGATAATCTTTTCATGATCAAGTTTCACAATTTCATGTTCAAGATTCACAAAATAAGTAAAAGAAACATCATAAGTGAAGATCAACTATTTATGACCAAGTTTCACAATTTCATGTTACAGTTTCACAAGATAAGTTTTAGGATTCACAAATGATGGGAGTCGGGACGGCCGGATCTGGGCTGAGGAATCCGAGCGGATTCTTGGGCAAGACGCTCGGATTGGCGAGGGGGAATCCGAGCGGATTGTAGGGAATCCGGGCGGATTCTCTTCCAGCGAAATTTCTTGTTTTTCCCAGCCAGAAGACGGGCGGATTGGGGACAATCCGGGCGGATTGTAGTAGGGGAATCCGAGCGGATTGTAGGGCAAGACTCTCGGATTGTAGCAAGGGAGGAATCCGCTCGTCCCGAGCGAAATATGGGCGTTCTGGGCTTCAACCCGAGCGGGTTGAATTTGACCCGAGCGGGTTGAGCTGTATCTTGAGCTCGGATTGTAAAACGGACGTTATTTCCTCATCCGGACTCCTATTGGAGTGATTCAAAAACCTAGATCACTTGATTTTTCGATGCCGTTCCATCTAGCATATTTTCAGAGCCAAAGGAGCAACCCTTGGTTCGGTTTTTGAGCGATTTCTTCTTGTAATGCCTTCCCTCTCGTCATTCTTACTTTTAACCCTTTGATCCTTCTACATACACTTTATTCCTACATCTTTGGTCATCATTCTTGCCTCCTCTTCATACTAGTCCATCTAATATCATCAAGTAGCTTCCAAATATGCATGAAAGACGGGAATTTCCGCCTTATTCTCTCCTTTTCTACAAAACATATGAAATGCGATAGAAAAGCAAATAGGAAGGTTTTGACGGATAAAATGGCCATAAAATGCTATAATAGTATGCAAAATAGGTTCAATTAGGGGACTAAATGTGCGCTAATTATGGTCACATCAAATATCCCCAAACCGAACCTTTACTCGTCCCGAGTAAAGAGGTGACAAAAACTAGACCTTTATTTAAACTAACCTAATAACATAGCCGATATGAGACAATTAGCGGGTCTCACTCCGCCCCTTCAACTCACAACAAGACAACCATGAGGTAGGATGCCTTCTTGCAAGGCAAGGTGGGTCTTGCCAAAATGGCGACACATCCAAACATTAAGCACACAAAATCAAATAATGGATGCATCTACAAAAGAATAGCCACTTTCCTCATCTAAGTGGCGGAAATTATCTACAAGGGAAGCAATTCAAGGGTACACAATCCTTCATAGATGCAATTTGTTCAAACTACTAAGCCTAGAAGGATACCAATAAATCACCTCCAAGTTGTGTCAAGCTAGGGTACCTTTGTCCTCAATCGTTAAATGCTTTTGTCAAGAGTAGGCTCCCTATGGTGTTAGAAACACTGGAGGATCGCGGAATTCCCCCTCTTGCCTAGACAAGAAGAAGGGTCGTCCCCTCTCTACCATGCACAAAAATGGATATGATGGATAAAGGGATCGATAGAATTTGAGTTTCATTTTGGGAGTTTGCTTTCATTGTTGTTTTTCCCCCCAATTTCTTGTGGCATATAACATTTGAGAACACTTTCTTTTTGCCATTTCTTTTTGATTTTTGGCATTTCAACACTTGACAACTTTCAACTTTTCTTTGCATTTCTTTTGAACATTTTCAAAGTCACCCCAATTAGTAACGAGGGTGCCTTGTATTTGAAGCTTTTAGGAGTCTATTTTTGCTCCTCTTTTCTTTTGATGCATTTTGCAAACTTTCTTTCATTTTTCATTTCTTTGAACTCAAATTGATTTATTTTTGTGCCCATTCCCTTTGATGACAAAATGTGTGGTAGAACATGGATGAAAGGATGGATGGATGCATGGTTTCAAGGGTCACCTTGGAATAAACGGTAGCCAAGGAGTTATCACACCACAAGGTACTCTTGACTAGGCCTTAATCCATGGGTCAAAGGATACTAGCATGACACATCCTAGGGTGTTTTACAAGTATTCTAACATGCAAAGTCTTAAGAAGAAAAAGCATCTACTAGGGCCTATATACACTTGTCAAGCTTCCCAAGTAGACGGTTTCACAAAATTTTTCTAACCATGCAAACTACATGCCATGATGCAACTAACATATATACATCCTAATGCAAATGATTCTACCAACTAATATGACATATAAACTAAATGCAAGTCCTAAGTTCACATTGTTTTTACCGCATCAATCAAAATAAAGCCACATAGTCATTAACATAAAGAGGAAAAAGGAGATTGGAAAGATCATACCATGCGGTCTTCAATATCCTCATGTCTCGGATGTGGCGTAGTCAATCAATGTGAACAAGGATGAACAAACACAATATATACAAGACTACACTACAAAGGAAATGAACATGTTTTTGGATTTTTCAATTTTTTATGGTTTTTGTTTTTATGAAATTAAAAGACATATTTTTGAGATTTTTCAAAATTTTTCAATTTTTATGCATTTTTGGAATATAAATTCCCATCCCCCACTTTATTTTGGACATTGTCCTCAATGTACATGTAGGAGTAGGAAAAAAAAGAAATACATGTTTTTGGATTTTTGATTTTATGGAAATTGAAGTACAAATGCAATGATATGATATGAATGAATGCATGCTCTAACTAAATGCAATTCTATATGACATATATAACAAGTGAATGCAATCTAAACTATACTATATGATGCATGATTTAAACTATGGTCACTTATGATCAAACCTCCCCAAACCGATTTAAACACTATCTCTAGTGTAGAAAAGAATAGGATTGGTCATTAGTGACTATGCATGAATTCTAGTCTATATGCAACTATCTACATGAATCATGTGAGATATATTACAATGCAACTATACTATATGAACTAACTAATGCAAATGCAATATGAAATATAATACAAATGCAAGCTAAATGTAATGCAAAGTTAAGGGAAAGGGTATCTTACAAATGGTGGTTTGAGATAGGACTCCACCAAACTAGTTCAAATTATAGAGGTTCTTGTCCATAGAGCTCAAGGCTCTTAGTAGAAGATCAAAAGCTTGTGAACAAGCTCCAAATAAGCATAAGTATGGTTTGCTTAACTTCAAGACGAAGCTTGGCCAAGGGAGCTTGTCACTTATTCTCTTCTTCACCTTGCCCTTGGCATTTGAGCCTTTGAAACACTTCCAATAAGTAACCCCATGATTCTTGTCAACATTAGGAATGAAGTATGGATCATTTTCGTTTGGAGACTTCGACTCACCACCTTCTCCTTCAATTTCGGTGACGGTGATAGCATTTTGATTTTTCAATCCTTCCAAGGTGGAAGGAGAATTGTCATGGCTTTGATGATCAAGTTCCTTAGATGTTGACATTGTGGATGCCAAATTCCCACAAGTGGCTTCACGTGCAAGTTTCTCTTTGAGCTTTGCCACCAAGTAGCTTTTGTATGATGCCTTGACCTTTTGAAGAAGGTCCACCATATCCTCTCCAACAATCATTGGCTCCATGGTAGGGGCCAAGTAGTCTTCATGAGAAATGGGGAAAAGGAATTCATCTTCTTCATGGAAGCATACCTCAAACTTCTCAAGGATGGGCTCCTCAAGTAAGGCAATCTCACAACTCCATTCCTCTTCTTCATTGCAAGACACATATCCCGCATAAGCTTCATCCATAGGTACGTCATCATCGCTATCTCCATAAGAATCATAAATGGGGGCTTCATTCTTCTTCATTAGTTCTTCCTCCAACACCTCAATGTTCACATCAAAAGTCACACCCTCATACTCACAAAGGCTAAGAGTATTTGGCTTACTCAACCTCATGTCTTCATCATCAAATACCACACTTTCATACTCACAAGAGCTCAAGGAGGTTGGCTCTTCCCACTTCACATCTTCTTCATCAAAGGTCATTACCTCAAATTCACATTCATGGTCAATGCTCAAGGATTGGTGGGGAGTGGTTGGTTGGGTGGTTTCTTGGGTTGCCTTTGTTTGGGCAATTTGAATCTCCAACTCCTCAACTTGGGTAACAATGCCTTTAAGAACATTATCTTGTTTTTGGCTCTCTTCTAGCATTTGTTTGAAGAAGTTTTGTTGATCTCCCATCATTTGGAGAATCACATTTTCAATGGGTTCATTTTCTTGTTGTGGGTAGGTGTGAAAGTGGTTGTATTGTGGCATTTGAAGTTCATTGTGAAATGGGTATTGGGTGGGTGGTGGTTGTTGATATTGGGTGTGGTAATTTTGGTGAGAAAAATTGGGGTAGTGGTTAGGATTTTCATTGTACGAATAATAAGGTAGGTTTGTGTTGACTTGCTCCTCAAACTCCCCATACCCATAGTCATACTCAAAAGATCCACCACATACTCCATGTACAAAGTCTTGGGTCATCATCATAGCTAAGATAAAGATACAACTACAAACATGGAAACTACAATAAAAATGGTAAGAACAATCCTTGAGGAACAAGTTCCTCAAGGCGAAAGCACAATTAAAATAGACAAACAAGTAAGAACTTAATCACATAGCACCATCCCCGGCAACGGCGCCATTTTGGTGGGAGTCGGGACGGCCGGATCTGGGCTGAGGAATCCGAGCGGATTCTTGGGCAAGACGCTCGGATTGGCGAGGGGGACGTTATTTCCTCATCCGGACTCCTATTGGAGTGATTCAAAAGCCTAGATCACTTGATTTTTCGATGCCGTTCCATCTAGCATATTTTCAGAGCCAAAGGAGCAACCCTTGGTTCGGTTTTTGAGCGATTTCTTCTTGTAATGCCTTCCCTCTCGTCATTCTTACTTTTAACCCTTTGATCCTTCTACATACACTTTATTCCTACATCTTTGGTCATCATTCTTGCCTCCTCTTCATACTAGTCCATCTAATATCATCAAGTAGCTTCCAAATATGCATGAAAGACGGGAATTTCCGCCTTATTCTCTCCTTTTCTACAAAACATATGAAATGCGATAGAAAAGCAAATAGGAAGGTTTTGACGGATAAAATGGCCATAAAATGCTATAATAGTATGCAAAATAGGTTCAATTAGGGGACTAAATGTGCGCTAATTATGGTCACATCAACAAACCGGAGTACAAGCATACCCAGTATACCCAGTTGCACAATATAAGCTTTAGGGTTTAGAGATTAATGTTAATATTGAAAAAAAGTTTAATATTACATGATAAGTGATGTTGTCCAAAATGGTAAACCAAGAACTACATTATTATACAAAAGGTTCACAGAAAAACTAAATAATTATATAATAATTATACAAAAGGTTGACTACAGAAGTACATAATTATACATAATAACTACTAAAAGGCTAACAAAAGGGCAATACTTTAAAGCCCTAAGTACACATATAATACATTGGCAAACAGTGTGACAAGCTTGGGCTATATGATGGATCGGAAAAGGAAAATCAAGAAAAGAGAAATTTGCATGAGTTATTAGCAAATCTGTAGCAATGGCAATGGCTCTGTTTCGTGCCTCAGATGGCGTAGCCAAAGCACGCAACAACTCATTAACTTGTCCCATTGCAATATCATCAAGATCGTTAAGATGGGGGCTCGGATATTGACTTTTTGCTTGCCGATCATGCAAGATTAGTTTGGCTGTCGTATCCCCCATCAGAAAACATTTGCATATTTTATAAAATATTCTAAGACCCCGAGAATAATCCGTACACCATTGGAATCATTTATTACTAGAGAACGCAAGAATGTCACATCAACACGAGGTGCACTTGGGTGTACAAGAAACAGTTGAGACCAATGTCTACAAACCATCGCCATGTTTACCTTATCTTCGTAAAAATCAAGTCATGTGAAGATTTCATTCATTAGATCTTGATTATTAAAAACAGCATGTTGTGCTTAGTAGCGGCTCCCGTTTACTTTAACTTCCTTTAAGGGAGCAAATGATAAACCTATAGCCGTTGGTTTTTCAGTTACATATTTTTGGACAAATAGTTTTTTATCTTCTGCTATAATATTGACAACCCACCCATTGCACCAATTTTCCATAGATGTTTGGTTATGTAGACTTAAGTGACACTTGAATGGAATAGACCTACATTTTATCAAGTTTGTGAAAGACGATTAGATAGACACAATAAAAAAGCAGCCAAACGGGGGGAATGGGTTCAAATGAAGGGAATGGGTTCAAAGGAGGGGGGCGATGTAATGAATTGAGTACCCTAAGGTCCACGTGAACCATACATCTTAGTTTGGGAAACTAGGAGGTTATTTTGTGAATCTTGCACATCAATAGGTGATTTAGTGAAACTTGGAGTGAAATGGTTAAGGACAATAAGCTACAAGAGCAAGAATTAAGTCCAAGTCTAACAGTAGCAGAGTCTAGTTTCACAATTTCACATCCCAGCTTCACAAAATAAGATCTAGGATTTACAAAAGCAGGAAAACAAAGTTTGAATAGAATTTGACAGTAAGCTACTAAAACTAACTAAAATGAAGTGCAGAGAAAGATGAAAACAGGAGCAAAACTCAGCAAATAAAGTGATTTAATAAGGTTTTAACCAAAACATAACATATTAACCAACCAAAATTGAAGTCGAGGTAGAAAATAGGTACGAAAGGGGAAGGACTTTACGAAGAAGCAGAGAAATCATCATCAATTGATTATATGTATTCCTATTGTGCTCGATCATACTCAATAAATGATTAAAACCTACAGAAAAAACAATTATTAAGTAATAAAACTAGTTGACCAGATTCTAGTTTGACAATTTCACATCCCAGCTGCACAAAATAAGATCTAGGATTCACAAAAGCAGGAAGAGAAATTATTAAGAGAAAGAGTACTAGCATTGAGTACAAGGATCACAAGTTAGTTTCACAATATTACCATCTTGTTTCACAAGATGACCTCCCAGATTCACAAAAGAAGTTCTAGGATTTACAAAAGTAGGAAGACAAATTATTATGGGAGAGTACTAGCATTTAGTCCAAGGATCACAATTTAGTTTCACAATATCGCAATCTAGTTTCACAATATAAGGTCTAAGTTTCACTTTTAAGAAAGACAACCCTAAAAGGGCCTTGCGAAACTAGAGGGGCCGAGTGAACCCTTTTTTTAGGGACGGGATTAAAACTAGGGGGCCGGGTATACTAAAACGGGACGGAAAAGGGTTTGGGGTTGGATTAGGCGGACCGCTACCGCGGATCCGCCTAATCCAACTCTAAACCCTTTCCCTTGCTTCTCATTCAAACAACCAAAAGACACCCTAGAGGGGCCGAGTAAACCCTTTTCTGGTGACCGGATTTAAGACCAAAATAATAAGTTTGATTAATTTATCAAAAACCCAAAAATGTTTTGATGAAAATCAACAAGATAAGAGAGTCAAATCAATCAAAATTTTGAATGATATGATGAACACGGAAAACCATGATTATGATTGATCAAGGTAAAGTTGTGTACTTTGGTACAGTTTAAGGGTAACCAATCAATAAGCACTGACATATATTGACTAAAGTAGTGATAATAAATAAATGGTTAGATTAGATTTTAAGGTAATGATTTATATCATTTATGTTTTGATGATGTCAAGAGTGCTTTATATTTTATATACTCGTTGCGCGTAATTGTTTGTTTAGTCTTTTATATTGGACTTACAAATCTCAAGCATTAAGAAATTGTGATGGAAGTATGATGCATTTATATCATGATCAAGCCCTCAATCAAGGATCAAGGTTTTATGACTGTTAAAGAATTATTCAAGCATTGTGAGAAGACTAAGCTCGTCTAAAGATGAATCAAGCTTGGATGATTGATGTGAACATTATTTGCACACATTTAGTCCCCTAATTGAGCCTATTTTGCATACTATTATAGCATTTCGTGACCATTTTATCTGTCAATTCCTTCCTATTTCGTTTTCCTATTGCATTGTGCATGTTTTGTAAGAAAGGAGATAATAAGGCAGAAATTCCCGTCTTTCGTGCATATTTGGAAGCTTATTGATGATATTAGATGGACTAGTATGAAGAGGAGGCAAGAATGATGACCAATGATGTAGGAATAAAGTGTATATAGAAGGATCAAAGGGTTAAAAGTAAGAATGACGAGAGGGGAGGCATTACAAGAAGAAATTGCTCGGAACCCAAACCAAGAGCTGCTTCTTTGTCTCTGAAAGTATGCTAGATAGAACAGCGTCGAAAAAACAAGTGATCTAGGCTTTTGAATCACTCCAATAGGAGTCCGGATGAGAAAATGACGTCCGTTTTACAATACGAGGTCAAACAAAGAAGCTGTTCGCCAATCCGCTCGTCCCGAGACTGAAGACGCTCGTCCCCTGAAGGAATCCGCTCGTCCCGAGACTCAAGACGCTTGGATTCCTGAGACCCAATCCGCCCGTCTTCCCCACAAGACGCTCGGATTGTTAGACAGAAAGAAAAGATAAATACACAGCCTAAAATCCGAGCGTCCCGAGAACAATCCGCCCGTCTTCCCCTCAATCCGCCCGTCTTCCATCAATCCGCCCGTCTTCATGCCTTGGACGCCCGGATTCCCTTACAGCAACTTTTAGTGCTCTTCTTGTTCTATGAAGGATGCGCATATTTTTCAAAGACCGGCGAAAAGGAGACCGGAGTCTCCCTTGAGACCGGCGATTCCCTACCCAACAATTAGCATTGTTAAATTACTATTTTACCCTTGCTTAACCTAATGATGCTCTACTATATATACCCCATTTGTAATAATCAAACCATCAAGTTTTTCATTAGATTAGAATCAAGTTTCCTTAGATTAAATCAAGCTTTCTTAGATTAGATTAGGAGTAGATTAGAATAGATTAATCTCAATCTTTCCACAAAATTACACATTAATCTTTCCTTAATTATTGTTCTAGTTTATTATTATTGAGTAATTGAAGATTATTGGGTTATTATTGGAGGATTGACAACCCTTCATCAATCAATCAAGTTTCTTCTATTATTCTTTGCTTTATTATTTGGATCATCTCAAGTTTGGTATAATTCTTTTACCCTTTACTCTTTATTGTTTATTTCCTCATTCTCTTATCATGTTTACACTTGTTGTTATGTTTGACACCATTAATGACATGTTCTCCATGATAATGAGTGAGTAGTTACTAAACTAGGATTAGTGGGTAATTAGGGGAAACAAACATGGGATTAATCATGCTTAATCTAATATGTTTTCGTAATTAAAGTGCTTGCTTGTTGTGATGTCAACTTTATGCACATGTTATGTTTGATGAAATGCTAAGCCTATGAATCCTTGCATTTACAACCATCTCTTATCTATTCAACTTGACTTCTAAGATATAAACCAACTCGAGTCTTGTTAGACCATGCATAGAAGTTGATTAGGAGGAAAGTAAGTCGACTTGTAGGTGTTGTACAATCTAATCGATTCGGCTCCGGGACCCAACTCTTCCTAAGAACCGTAAGACATAAACCAACTCGGTTCCTCCACAACATTAATTGCTTGCTTATAATTGTAAACATATTTGTATGATCAACACCATGAATCCCCCATAACCCCATGATATCCTAGCACTTTTAATCATTTGTTTACATCTTTCCTTTTATTGCTTGTTTTACTTTATTGCTTTTATTACTCTAGAACATAACTACAAACCCAATCAAATTGTGACACTAGCATAAATTGAGATAGATAGACTTAGAACCCAAAGCACACCGTCCCATGGATTGACCTCGACTTACCACTAACTAGTTGTTTGTTGAGTATTATAAATGTGTTTTGATTGGGTGTACAACGACACGCTCACGTCAAAAATGGCGCCGTTGCCGGGGATGGTGCTATGTGATTAAGTTCTTACTTATTTGTCTATTTTGATTTTGCTTTCACCTTGAGGAACTTGTTCCTCAAGGATTGTTCTTACCGTTTTTGTGTAGTTTCCATGTTGTAGTTGTTTCCTTGTCTTAACTATGATGGCTCAAGACTTGACTTATGGAGTATGTGGTGGATCTTTTGAGTATGACTATAGGTATGGGGAGTTTGAGGAGCAAGTCAACACAAACCTACCTTACTATTTGTACAATGGAAATCCTAACCACTATCCCAAATTTTCCCACCAAAATCACCACATCCAATATCCACAACAACCACCCACCCAATACCCACTTCATAATGAGTTTCAATTGCCACAATACAACCACTTTCACACCTACCCAAAACAAGAAGGTGAACCCATTCAAAATGTGATTCTCCAAATGATGGGAGATCAACAAAACTTCTTCAAACAAATGCTAGAGGAGAGCCAAAAGAGGGACAATGTTCTTCAAGGCATTGTTGCCCAAGGTGAGGATTTGGAGATTCAAATCACCCAATTGAAAGAATCCCAAGCAACCACTCCCCACCGTTCTTTGGACAATGATCATGAATGTGAATTTGAAGTAGTAACTTTTGACATGGAGAATGAAAAATGGGAAGAGCCAATCTCCTTGATCTCTTGTGAGTATGAAAGTGTTGTGTTTGATGAGGAAGATTTGAGGTTGAGTAAGCCGAATACTCTTAACCTTTGTGAGTATGAGGGTGTGTCCTTTGAAGTGAGTATTGAGATGTTGGAGGAAGAAATAACGAAGAAGAATGAAGCCCCCATTTATGATTCGTATGAAGATAGCAACGATGATGACGAGCCTAACGGATGGACTTGTAATATCACCTTACTTGAGGAGCCTATCCTTGAGACATTTGAGATACCCTATCATGAAGAATAACGTCCTTCCCCTATTCCTCATGAAGACTACTTGACACCTACCATGGAGCCAATGATTGTTGAAGAAGATATGGTGGACCTTCTTCAAAAGGCCAAAGCATCGTACAAAAGCTACTTGGTGAAAAAGCTCAAAGATAAACTTGCTCGTGAAGCTACTTGTGGAAGTTTGGCACCCACAATGACAACTTCTAAGGAACTCGATCATCAAAGCCATGACAATTCTCCTTCCACCTTGGAAGGATTGAAAAATCAAAGTGCTATCATCATCACCAAAATTGAAGAAAAAGTTGGTGAGTGGAAGTCTCCGGACGAATATGAACCATACTTCATATCTAGTGTTGACAAGAATCATGGGCTTGTTTATTGGAAGCATTGGGAAAGCTCTAGTGTCGAGGACAAAGCGAAAGAAAGAACATATTACAAGCTTCCTTGGCCAAATTTCATGTTCAAATGGAGCAACCCATACTTGTGTTTATTTGGAGCTTGTTCACAAGCTTTTGATCTCCTATTAAGAGCTTTGAGCTCTATGGACAAGAATTTCTACAAATTGAACTAGTTTGGTGGAGTCCTATCTTAAACCACCATTTGTAAGATATTTCTTGGATTCCTTACTTTGTATAATATTGTACATTTTTGCATTTGTATTTGATTTCTTGCATGAGAGTAGTGAGAGAGAGTCTTCTTACATTTTTATTGAGCAAATTTCAGAAAAAGATAAGGAGGAATAAAAAATTGGTGAAAGGGTATGATTGTGCAAGGAAAAGAAAGAAAAAGAAGAAAAGCAGCCAAAGACGGCCGTCCCGAGGGCTGGACGCTCGTCCAGAGCCCTCATCGCATCACTGTTTAGCACTGTCTCAGAATCCGAGCGGATTCGACACAAGACGCCCTTTTTCAAAGAAGACGCTCGTATTCTCCACAGGACGCCCGTCCTAAATGACACATGAAACAAAGTTTTGAAACTGTCAGGAAATCCGAGCGGATTTTTGAAAAGACGCCCGTCCTGAGTAAGACGCCCGTCCCAAAACAGAAGACGCCCGTCTTCTGCCTGCTCCCAAAATTGCTGAGGTCCTGTCTCAAAATTCGCGCCGATTTAAAGGGAGACGCTCGGCTTATACAGGCTAAAGACGCCCGTCCCGCAACAAAGACGCTTGGATTGGGGTCTTTTTCTCGAACAATCCGCCCAGGCCCCACTCTTATCCGCTCGGCTTCCCCTCTTCTTCTATAAAATCACCCCGTTTCTCCCTCATTCCTTCACCTTATCTAACCCTAAAACACTCATCTTCATCCTCAAAAACACTCCCCTCACATCAAAAGCCAACAAAAACCCCATTTCCTCAACTTCAAGATGATGAACCTCAAGGGCAAGGCTAAGAAGTTTGTTGAATCCACCGGAAGGAAACGCCAGGGATCATCCTCTTCAACCCCGCGAGAGGTAGTGCTACCAAGGAACTTCCGTCCCATCATAAGAGGAGGAATAGAGCAACTTGAGTATTTTCAAGAGGTGCTTTTCGAATCTGATGCCCACCGCAAGAACTTTGTCAAATTGCTAGGTAAGAACTATGAACCCACTCAATTCATAGATACTAAGGTGTTGGAAGTCCTTGGGATAAGGTACCACACCGAGATGTTCTTTGATGGCTTAGGGATTGGAAAACTTTTCCATGCCCATGAGGAGACGTACCTTAGTCTCACCCTAGAATTTTTGAATAGCCTTCGTATTGTCACGGATACTCGAACCAATGTGGGCATGGAGTTTAGGTTGTGCAACCTGGACCATAGCCTTACACTTGATCAATTTGCCCACATTTTCGGTCTTGAAGTGCCCACCAACTATACCGAAAAACCTGCTGATTTCGATGTGGACCTACTTTGGAGGGCTATTTCCGAGAGGAATTTTACCGGTTTAAAGCAATGCTATACCTTCGCCATCCAACATCCGGTGATTCGAATCACCGAGCGCTTTGTGGCCGGTACCATCAACGGGAGGTACGAACAAGATAGGTGTACTCTCATTGATTTAACTTTCCTTGAGTCCTATTTGAATGTTCGGGGGATGAGGTGCTATAACTTCAACACACCCCTTGAGATACTTACAAGGTTTCATGATTTTGCTCAAGGGACCACCCAACTCAAGACCTTCGTAATGGGAGGTCTAATCACTATTTTGGCCAACTACCTTTGCCCCGGGTTCAACTCCCGTGGGATTTATACTCCTCTTGAGGGGTGTACTTTGATTGATGAACATGCCGTCTTCACCCACCATCGGTGGTGTAACCACACTCAAGAAGGGAGTGTAGAATGGCTCACAAAAGGGTGCACCTCCATCATCCTTGAGGGTTAGAATATACCGGGCACCGACCCAAGATTGAGCTCATATTCGCCTCCACCAAGCTACCTCCTTGATATCCAAATCCTTGACAATCCCCCTCAAAGGGAAGAGGCACCCCGCCAACAACAAGTACCTCGTGGGGTACCGGCAAGGTCTACTCGCCCACCTTCCTTTGTGCCTATCCCACCATACCCTACTCCTTATACCGAATTCCGACCGGAAATCCCCAATACCCCGGGAATTAATGATTTGATGAAACTCATGAATAGAGTGGACCTCGGGGTACATGAAGGGAGGGTCGACAACTACTTGGCCCTTTATCCCCAATACTATAACATGGCTCAACAAGGGTATATTGACCCCAATGGTCCTAAGACCTCTTGGGCCCAACCACAACATTTGTTCCCTAATCAAGAGGACCAAGCTTAGAATCTCGGTGGTGGAAGGTACTCGGGCCAAGGAGGAGGGCATGATCAAGGAGGGTTTGACCAAGGAGTGTACTGGGGCCAAGCAGGAGGGTATGACCAAGTCGGGAGTTCTCACCAGTATGGTTACCCCCAAGATGAGGAGGATGACGAGTGAAAGAGGCCTACCTCATCACCTCCATTTGTATGATACTCCTCTCTCCCTCTCTCTTTTGTATATACATTGCATTTAGTGTAGTTTTCGCATGCATTTGTATCATATAGCATTTGCATTAGCTAGTTCATTTAGTATAGTTGCATTGTATATACCTCACATGATTAGATTAGTTTGCATTGTATTATATCTCACATGATTCATATAGATAGTTGCATATATACTAGAATTCATGCATAGTCACTAATGACCAATCCTATTCTTTTCTACACTAGAAATAGTGTTTAAATCGGTTTGGGGAGGTTTGATCATAGGTGACCATAATCTACTAGAAAGAATGCATCATCTAGTGTAGATTAGTTTGCATTCATTTGTTATATATGTCATATAGAATTGCATTTAGTTAGAGCATGCATTCATTCATATCATATCATTGCATTTGTACTTTATTTCAAAAAATTCAAAAAATTCAAAAACATGTATTTCCGTTTCATTCCTACTTCTACATGTACATTGAGGACAATGTCCAAAATAAAGTGGGGGATGGGAATTTATATTCCAAAAACACATAAAAATTAAAAAATTTTGAAAAATACAAAAACATGTCTTTTTATTTCATAAATCACAAAATCCTTAAAAATTTGAAAATTTCAAAAAATCAAAAACAAAGTAGTATAGTCTTGTATATATTGTCTTGTATATATTGTGTTTGTCCATCCTTTTTCACATTGATTGACTACGCCACATCCGAGACATGAGGATATTGAAGACCGCATGGTATGATCTTTCCAATCTCCTTTTTCCTCTTTATGTTAATGATTATGTGGCTTTATTTTGATTGATGCGGTATAAACAATGTGAATTTAGGATCGCATTTAGAATACTTTGCATACTAGTTGGTAGAAGCATATGCATTAGGATGTACAAATGTTAGTTGCATCATGGCATATAGTTTGCATGTAAAAAATTTTGTGAAACCATCTACTTGGGAAGCTTGACAAGTGTATATAGGCCCTAGTAGATGCTTTTTCTTCTTAAGACTTTGCTTGTTAGAATACTTGTAAAACACCCTAGGATGTGTCATGCTAGTATCCTTTGACCCATGGATTAAGGCCTAGTCAAGAGTACCTTGTGGTGTGATAACTCCTTGGCTACCGTTTATTCCAAGGTGACCCTTGAAACCATGCATGCATCCATCATCCATGTTCTACCACATTTTTGTCATCAAAGGGAATGGGCACAAAAAAGAAATTGATTTGAGTTCAAAGAAATGGAAAGTGAAAGAAAGTTTGCAAAATGCATCAAATGAAAAGAGGAGCAAAAATAGACTCCTAATGCTTCAAATATAAGGCACCCTCACTACATATGGGGTGACTTTGAAAATGTTCAAAAAGAAATGCAAAGAAAAGTTGAAAAGTTGTCAAGTATTGAAATGCCAAACATCAAAGAAATGGCAAAAGAAAGTGTTCTCAAATGTTATATGCCATAAGAAATTGGGGGGAAAAACAACAACAAAGAAAACTCCCAAAATGAAACTCAAATATCTATTGATCCCTTTATCCATCGTACCCATTTTTGTGCATGGTAGAGAGGGGACGACCCTTCTTCTTGTCTAGGCAAGAGGGGGAATTCCGCGATCCTCCAGTGTTTCTAACACCATAGGGAGTCTATGCTTGACAAAAGCATTTAACGATTGAGGACAAAGGTACCCTAGCTTGACACAATTTGGAGGTGATTTATTGGTATCCTTCTAGGCTTAGTAGTTTGAAGAAATTGCATCTATGAAGGAGTATGTACCCTTAAATTGCTTCCCTTGTAGATAATTTCTACCACTTAGATGAGGAAAGTGGCTATTCTTTTGTAGATGCATCCATTACTTAATTTTGTGTGCTTAATGTTTGGATGTGTCGCCATTTTGGCAAGACCCACCTTGCCTTGCAAGAAGGCATCCTACCTCATGGTTGTCTTGTTGTGAGTTGAAGGGATGGAGTGAGACCCGCTAATTGTCTCATATCGGTTATATTATTAGGATAGTTTAAATAAAGGTCTAGTTTTGTCACCTCTATACTCGGGACGAGTAAAGGTTCGGTTTGGGGATATTTGATGTGAACATTATTTGCACACATTTAGTCCCCTAATTGAGCCTATTTTGCATACTATTATAGCATTTCATGACCATTTTATCCGTCAATTCCTTCCTATTTCGTTTTCCTATTGCATTGTGCATGTTTTGTAGGAAAGGAGATAATAAGGCGGAAATTCCCGTCTTTCGTGCATATTTTGAAGCTTATTGATGATATTAGATGGACTAGTATGAAGAGGAGACAATAATGATGACCAAGGATGTAGGAATAAAGTGTATATAGAAGGATCAAAGGGTTAAAAGTAAGAATGACGAGAGGGGAGGCATTACAAGAAGAAATTGCTCGGAACCCAAACCAAGAGCTGCTCCTTTGGCTCTGAAAGTATGCTAGGTAGAACGGCGTCGAAAAAACAAGTGATCTAGGCTTATGAATCACTCCAATAGGAGTCCAGTTGAGAAAATGACGTCCGTTTTACAATCCGAGGTCAAACAAAGAAGCTGTTCGCCAATCCGCTCGTCCCGAGACTGAAGACGCTCGGATTCCTGAGACCCAATCCGCCCGTCTTCCCCACAAGACGCTCGGATTGTTAGACAGAAAGAAAAGATAAATACACAGCCCAAAATCCGAGCGTCCCGAGAACAATCCGCCCGTCTTCCCCTCAATCCGCCCGTCTTCATGCCTTGGACGCCCGGATTCCCTCACAGCAACTTTTAGTGCTCTTCTTGTTCTATGAAGGATGCGCATATTTTTCAAAGACCGGCGAAAAGGAGACCGGAGTCTCCCTTGAGACCGGCGATTCCCTACCCAACAATTAGCATTGTTAAATTATTATTTTACCCTTGCTTAACCTAATGATGCTCTACTATATATACCCCATTTGTAATAATCAAACCATCAAGTTTTTCATTAGATTAGAATCAAGTTTCCTTAGATTAAATCAAGCTTTCTTAGATTAGATTAGGAGTAGATTAGAATAGATTAATCTCAATCTTTCCACAAAATTACACATTAATCTTTCCTTAATTATTGTTCTAGTTTATTATTATTAGGTAATTGAAGATTATTGGGTTATTATTGGAGGATTGACAACCCTTCATCAATCAATCAAGTTTCTTCTATTATTCTTTGCTTTATTATTTGGGATCATCTCAAGTTTGGTATAATTCTTTTACCCTTTACTCTTTATTGTTTATTTCCTCATTCTCTTATCATGTTTACACTTGTTATGTTTGACACCATTAATGACATGTTCTCCATGATAATGAGTGAGTAGTTACTAAACTAGGATTAGTGGATAATTAGGGGAAACAAACATAGGATTAATCATGCTTAATCTAATATGTTTTCATAATTAAATTGTTTGCTTGTTGTGACGTCAACTTTATGCACATGTTATGTTTGATGAAATGCTAAGCCTATGAATCCTTGCATTTACAACCATCTCTTATCTATTCAACTTGACTTGTAAGATATAAACCAACTCGAGTCTTGTTAAACCATGCATAGATGTTGATTAGGAGGAAAGTAAGTCGACTTGTAGGTGTTGTACAATCTAATCGATTCGGCTCCGGGACCCAACTCTTCCTAAGAACCGTAAGACATAAACCAACTCGGTTCCTCCACAACATTAATTGCTTGCTTATAATTGTAAACATGTTTGTATGATCAACACCATGAATCCCCCATGACCCCATGATATCCTAGCACTTTTAATCATTTGTTTACATCTTTCCTTTTATTGCTTGTTTTACTTTATTGCTTTTATTACTCTAGAACACAACTACAAACCCAACCAAATTGTGACACTAGCATAAATTGAGATAGATAGACTTAGAACCCAAAGCACACCGTCCCATGGATCGACCTCGACTTACCACTAACTAGTTGTTTGTTGAGTATTATAAATGTGTTTGATTGGATGTGTGACGACCAACTCTTGTCTTATCAATGATGAAGTAGCTTATGCTCAAAGATCTCCTAAGAAGATTAGAATAGTATGCGTGATTATTTCGTAATGATAACATAAGAATGAATTTCTTATACTAGTAAAGTTATAGCTTGAAAGCTATAACATTACTTATGAAAGAGCTCAATGTTATAGCTCTTTTACTATAACATTGAGATGCTGAGTTTATACTACACGACTTAAAATGTTTTCAAAATTGTTTTTGAAAAATATTTTTTTTCTTTTAAATGTTCTAGTAAAAGTATTTATTTAAAAAGCCCATATTATTTTTGGAAGTATAGTTTATTTTAATTAGTAATCATGTTGGATCAACCTATGAGTTGAGCCATATTACTAATTAGAGTTTTAATATAGCATACTCCTAAACCCTAAAAATCTAACCTAATTTCAAGTTAGGTTTTTTCATGGATAACGAGGCTTATGGGTTGTTGTTGTTTCGTGTGACCTAAGGTATAAAAGATTACTATTGTTAAGATTTTATTCTCTAGAATTATCTTAACATATCTTTTATATTTAACTTGATATGGTGATTTATGATAAAGATATTTTTATTATAGAAATCTTATCATATCTTAAGATTTATGGAAAAGATAATAGAAGGATAATTTATATTCTATCTTTTGGAATATCCTTTATTATCTCTTAAGGCTTTAAGGAAAGAAATATTAAAAGATATGATTTGTTTACATATCTCTATTTCGGCCATTAGGGTTTTTGGGTAAACCGTGAGCTATGCTTCCTCCTTCACTATAAATACTTTACATCTTGCAACATTTAAAAGTATGACCTTTAAGCGTAAAAATTGATTTTATTTTTAAGAGCAAAACCGTGTGTTTCAAAATCAAGAAAACCGTTTTGCAATTTTCGAAAAAGGTCGTGTGTTTATAAACTCGTATATTCGTTCATTAGTTATTGTTATAAGATAATAGTGCTCAATCGATTTCTTACTTGTTCATTAACGTGAACCTTTGCAAGAATCATTAGTGCTTTCTTATTAGCGTAAGTTAGTCACTCGAGTATTTAACGGTACTTACTTGAGTTATAACTAGGGTTAGTTGTACGAGTTGGGTTAGTAAATTTGTAATCCGTAGAAAGGTACTAAATTTATTAATCGAGAATAGTGGACGTAGGTTTCGATTTGTGAAACTGAACCACTTCAAAAATTCGTGTGTCTCCTTCTTTCGTTCGTTTATATTCGTTAGTTAGTTAATTAGTTAAAGTTTAATCAATAAACTTTAAATAATTAATTATACAATTACAATCGAAAAAGTAGCTAAAGTTTTTAATCCTCAATTCACCGCCCCCCCCCCCCCCCTCTTGAGTATTTCGGATCGATAGACTCTTCACTGCTCTATGTTCACATGTTCACATGATAACCTTGTTTTTCCCTACACTCAAATGTCTTGTACATGCCATCATATAAGTTTATTATGTATTAACAACCTAAGATAATCCCATTATAACTCTCGTGTAGCCTACTTTTCAAAATCACCCAATTACTTGGCACGAGGAAATTTGGGTACTCCATATCGCCCCAAGGCTTGACTGGAATAGCTATTAGAATTTTGGAGAGACTTCTATGGCAATGGTGGGATACTTCGATTGCAGGAATGTGAGCAAGCAAGTACAGAAACATTTGGGATGCCCATGACAGCCTGGGTAATCCAAGATGTAATGTTTAACGACGGAGGATATACCTGACATTTGTGGAGAGAAGAGGATTACTTAAACTGGTGTGACGGGTTCCCTCTACTGTTTGGCGATGACAAGCTAGCGCAGACTACCGCTGTTTTTTGGGTGCTCGAAGTCACCATCCACTATCTACTCCTTATAATCAACTAGCCATTTAGATTAATGTAAAGAATAATGAGCTCTTTATCGAGGTCATGCAACTGTGCATGCCATAGTTCATGGCCTTTCTATTGCTGGTAATGTTATCTTATTTTGCTGCTTTTCTAAACCTGCCACATATGGGAATGCATTTATTACACAGATATAATTGAGTTAGACTCTCCTTGCACCTTGTGCTCATACACATGCATCGAAAAATCATGGGCAACCCATCCAAATTGTTTCCCTCTAAATATATATCCCATACTTCGCTGCGAGATAATATACTCAACACAATACAACACGAGCATAACAAGGATTTTAAACTAAGTTGGTTGAAATATCTTGGTGTACCGTCCGCGTACCATTTTACGTCATCTATAGTCCATCCGCTTAAAGTCTTAAAACATAAATTTGCTAATGAATAACGGGAATCGAAGAAAGCGTACGGTCGAATTAACTAATTTACCTCGTTTCTCGCAAGTGAATTGCCGCCGTTCATTATTGGAGATTTAAAGTTATGGAATTTAATTATTAAGTTTGGAGGCTAATAAGGGATAAGATAGAATTGGAAAGTCAAAAGATGAGATAAACAAGGGTAGAATTGGAATGTCAATGTTAAATTCGGGCGATACTAAATAAACACGGACGACAAAAAACAACTCCAAAAAAAAAAACTATGCTAGTTTTTGGAAACATTTTATTGTGGGCTTAACTCTTGTGAGTTCTTATTGTGGGCTTAACTCTCCTAAACGGACTAGAGTAGAAGACTAGAAGATTAGTTGTTTTAGGAAACTTTTTTTATTAGTGTCATAGACTACATTTTCTCGTCTATAGTATATATTTTGGAAATTTGCTAAAGTTTTCCAAAAACACTACCGTTTGCTAATAGGAGCTGCCTATATATATATATATATATATATATATATATATATATATATATATATATATATATAGGCAAGATCCGGTGAGTCCACCTATATATTTGAGTCCATGAGTCCATAAAACAATATCATGCACTATACAAAACAATATCACGAATTTTTTTTTTCAATTTTTTTTTTTCAATTTTTTTTTTTCGGAATTTTTTTTTTCAATTTTTTTTTTCGAAAAAGTTTTTTTTTTGTTTTTTTTTTTATGTAAGTTGTGATATTGTTTAGTATAACGTGTGATATTGTATTAAAAAACAATATCACGTTTTTTTGTTTCGAATTTTTTTTTTCAAAATTTTTTTTTTGAAAAGTTTTTTTTTTTAATGTAAGCTGTGATATTGTTTAGTATAACGTGTGATATTGTATTACAAAATAATATCACGAATTTTTTTTTTGGAGTATAAGCCGTGATATTGTTTAATATAACGTGTGATATTGTATCATGGACTCACGGACTCAAAAAGATAGGGTGGACTCATGTGATCCTAATTCTATATATATATATATATATATATATATATATATATATATATATATATATATATATATATATATATATATATATATATATATATATATAGAGGCGGGATCCGGTGAGTCCACCTAAATATTTGAGTCCATGAGTCCAACAAATGTATCGGCACTATAAAAAAATATCACTCATAAAATTGACAAATAAAACTCGCCAAAACCTTCTAAAACAAACCAAAACATCCAGTTAAACAAAGCACTTACTTTCTCTCTCTAAACCTACCCAAATACCTTGAAAAATCTCAAAAAAAAAAATCATCTGATTTCTGCTAATTTAATCAACTTCATTATTAATTCGATCTCTACAAGCAAATAGTATCACTATATTTCTCTCAAATCTCACACAGGTACATTCATATTTCATTATTAATGCGAAATACAAAAATGTTCTAATTTTTGTCATTTTAGTATAGCTTATTCTGATGTTGATTTTGTTCTAAATTAGTATGTGTATGTTGAATTAGAAGCATATAATAGGATTTTAACAAAAATATCGAGCTAATTGTTGAGTGATATGTGGTACTTCCATGTTCTTACTTTAAATTTGTAAATATGTTAGTTATAGATGATTTTAAACGTTTTTGGTGATTATTTCAGTATATCGAACTAATTATGTATCATTAGTTGTATGTTGTAGGTGTTTATTGAATGTTTTTTTGTTTAATTGCAAAAATTAGGGTTTAATATTATTTAACTTAAAAAATTAGGGGTTTCATATTATTAAGTTGAATTTGTTTGACAATGTAGTTGATAAATTGAGACTTAGCCAGTGTTCATTGAATGATTAAAGTAGGTATACCGTATACGTGTTTGTTATTGCACTCTCCTTAAGTTATAGACGATACTTTTTAGAAGATAAGTCCTAGTATAGTCATGTCTTTTTGTTCTTCCAGTTGCTTACAATGATTTGTCATTTCTAGGTATTGTCAGTTTGTTCATCTAAGATATACTTGTACAATTCCATGAACTATGATGTCGTCTTTCCTATTTTGATATCTGAACTACTTTGCTTGTAGTTCTATCCAGGAATCCGATAAGTAAGATGGGTAATGTATTTGCTAAGCTGAAATCAATTATAAAGGTGAGCATTTTATAGAAAGATAATTACTGAATGTGAAAGTACAAATGCTAATACGTCTGCTTCTTATGTTAGAACGCTTTAGATTTCCCTCTCCAACTGCCAGCTAGAAGCGATTGATGCATCAATCAAGACGTGTATTGAACTAGAACAACTACGTCTATCTCACAACAATATTAAGGTTTGCGTTCGACTTTTTTTTCCTTACTCCACCCGTAATTTCATTTTCATCCTTATCACCACGAATCAGTAACATTATCTAACAGACGCTAGCAGAAGAATTAAGTCACGATTAGAAACTTCGAAATTTGGACACCGGAAACAACATGCTTTCTAGGTGGTCTGATATAGAGGTTTGCTTTGATGGGATGCATGCAGTCACATTTTCTTCTTTTGTATATTGGTGTAAACGTTTTCTTTAGTGCTTACGGAATCTGAAAACCCTGAATGTACTTGGCAAACCCATAGCACAGAAGTCAAAACTACTTAAGAATGTAAAATCATTTGAAGAGGCAAGAAAAAACAAACAAATAGTGGCTACTTGCTACTCTATGTAAACGTACTTGTTTTGAAGGGAGCTTCGTATTAAACTTTTTGGTAGAATTCTTTCAACAGCCATATACATACATGGCTATATGTTGTGGAGAATGGTCGCTGTAATCGGTTAAGCATAATTCATTAATTTGTAAGAAGCGATGTAATTTTGTGTGGTTATGAACAAAATTTTCAACTTTTCGCACAAGAAAAGTTGCTCATTTGAATAAGAATAGTAATTGAAAGTGAATTGATGTAATATTAGTAGGATAAGTAGTCTAATGTAGGTGGCAAAAACTAGTATTCTTGCTGGTATCTTGTGATATTTTTTAAGAGCAGTAATGATATTGTGTCTTGTATGTAGTGATATTGTTACTTAAACATCTTGTATAAGCATAATCTTTTTAACTTTGATATTGTTTTTTTTTTATAAAGTGTGATATTGTTTTAAGTGAAGTGTGATATTCTTTGTTAGGGGTTCTAATATTTCATTATCAACCGCCAACATTTTGAAAAGGAAACACTATGTTATTGTGATATTGTTACTGGAAAATGGTGATATTGTTAATGATACATTGTGATACTGTTAATCCAATCTTGTGATATTGTTAACCACATCATGCGATATTGTTTCTTATAGCGCGTGATATTGTTTTCAATATCCTGTGATACTTCTGAAGTTATATATTTTTATTTAATACTCTTATAAAACTTAATAAAAATGGTAAATCATAATATAAATATGACATTGTTACTAAGTTAGTCTGATATGTTTTTCTAATGAGTCGTACTACTTTTCAAAGTTATAAGAGACATCGTTCTAACAAAAAAAAAAAAAGTTTCATTGATAAAGTAATGACTATTGTTTTATCTTATATCTAGGAGTAACAGAGTGCCAACCAAAAATGGAAAAAGAATACAAAATTGTTGATGTTGTAAGATTTCTTTAGTCATTGAGATTGTTGATGTTGTAGTAATTGTATGTTGTCAGTTGCCGGGTTTTTGCTGCAGTGGGCATTGATTACTTTGAGCAACTCTTCCTAATATTATAAGATGATGATGATGATGGATAAGATCTCAAGACACAAAAAAAGACGATACAAGAGTGCTGCAAATGCTAGGCGTAGATGTAGAGATAGAGTTACATGTAGGGGTAGAGGAAGGAACTAAAATCACTACTAAGAATAGTAATTGAAAATGAATTGATGTAATGTTGGTTGAATAATTAGTCTAATGTAGGTGGCATAAACTAGTATTGTTGCTGATATTTTGTGATATTGTTTAAGAGCAGTAATGATATTTTGTCTTGTATGTAGTGATATTATTACTTAAACATCTTCTATGAACATAATCATTTTAAACGTGATAATGATTTTTTTTATAAAGTGTGATATTGTTTTAAGTGAAGTGTGATATTCTTTGATAAGGGTTTTAATACTTCATGATCAACAAACTGAAAAAGACAGACTATATTATTATGATATTGTTACTGAAAAATGGTGATATTGTTAATGACACAGTGTGATATTGTTAATCCAATCGTGTGATATTGTTAACTACATCATGCGATATTGTTTCTTATAACATGTGATATTGTTTTCAATATCCTGTGATACTTATAAAGTTATATATTTTTATTTAATACTCTTATAAAACGTAATAAAAATGGCAAATCATGTTACAAATATGATATTGTTACTAAGTTACTTTGATATTTTTTCTAATAAGTCTGTACTACTTTATCAAAATTATAAGGGTAACATCGTTCTAACAAAAAAAAAAACAAGTTTTATTGATAAAGTTAGGACTATTGTTTTACAAAAGAGTCCTAGAAAAGACAATAAAATCTGATATGTAACAGAGTGCCAATCAAAAATGGAAAAAGAATAAAAAATTGTAACCACTTTGAAAGAAATCTAAGAATAATGAATTTGAAATGCTAACGAAAAAGATGATTTGCTCATTGATGTTGTACTATATGGCCACAAAAAAAAATGATTTGCTCATTGATATTGGCACTATTCCGCATGCACACCCAAAAGTTATAATCAACCTCAGCATGTGAAGAAATCTGCAAAAAAAAAAGTCGTTTAATCACCATATTTCAGACAAAATGAAATATAAAAATGGAAAACACAAATGAGTAGATGACTCATTTGATCAAGAAAGTAAAAGAATTTACATCAAAGAAGAGGGACATTTGACCATAGTCATTATCTCTATCAAGACACTGCTTGAGTGTAACGCTGTTGTCTTGTTGATACAAGCATTTACCATCGTCGACACAAACATTGACCATCGTCAATATGATAGGCATAATAAAATGCTTTTCTATTTTCATAAATTTCTTGAAAATAGACTCCTTGAAAATAAACAGATTTATGGACATGCATTGAAGTCAGGCCAACTCCTTGCTCCCTGATGACTTAATATTCTTCTTGGCGACATTTTATTTAACGGTTATGATTTTTTTAAGCTAATCAAGTTCAAAACAATCAAGTAAGAACCATCCATTCAAAATAAGGAGCTATAAGACAATGATACATTAGAGATTCTAGGATACTTACTTCTGCACTAAAGTTATTACCAAGTACATTAAAGTAAAAATCAAACACCAAGCACATGTATATATTTCTATATCACGATTAATAGTCCCCTCTAAACTACTACTAGTAAAATATAGAAAGAATCATACTCTGTAGCCATAAATCTGTTGTTAATCCATCAATGAAAATGACATGTTGGTTAAAGATCGATTTTAAACACAACCTGCAAGAAACATAAAAAAAGAACAACCGGAAGGAATATCAGCAAATCTTACATCACTAAACAGCAAGATTCTTAATGTAAATAAGTAATTTAAAAGAACAAAGCAGAGGCGTTAATTAAATCACACTAATAGGTAAAAAAAAGACCATAGAAACGTGTTTTTCTGTAAAACAACACAAAAGGAAAAAGAATAGAGCAAGTAGATTACGAATCATTACCTGATGATACTAATTCATCAATTGCGACTATTTGTTCATTGTTGTCCTCTTCTAAGAACACCTAAATCAGCTCAAACACAGAATTAATTGAATTTTTCAATAAAAATCATTTCGAATTCTCAAATTCGACTATAATATACATTCAATAACTATTTATACTACTCATATGATAATAATCAGAAACTTTGATTACCTGATGAATCGAATTCAGCAATTGCGATTGTTCGTTCCCCATTGTCTTCCTCCTTCGTTGTAAGAACACCTAAATTAAATCAAACACATAATTAATTGAATTTTCTGATAAAAATCATTTCGAATCCACATATTTGACTATAATAAGATTAACTACCAAAACATTAACCTAAGAAAATCTATTCTTGCTCATAAATGAGATCTAAAGTTTACAAAAGTTTAACAAATCAAACTGAAAATTGATTCAAATTGAAATAAAAAAGCGGCCTAATAATTTTTACAAAGGACAAACAAACTTACAGAATGATGCAGATTAATGTTGGAATCAAGAATCACGATAAAATAGAAAAACAGACGACCGAGGACGTCGAAGAGAAAAAGGGGAGAAACGAGGCAACTATCAGAGAACAGGGCGGAAGAAGAAGAAGCGTGGAAGAGAGAGAAAGGGAGTAGAGAGAGAAAGTGAATAAAAATGAATGAATGTATGACTGACTATAAGAGTATATATATCAAATTATAACATTACGAAAATACCCTTACTATGCCGCAGAGATATCAGCCATTGATCTCTTAGATCTGACGGTTGAAATTAGGACTCATGGACTCAAATAGTTAGGGTGGACTCATGTGATCCTAATTCTCTCTCTCTCTCTCTCTCTCTATATATATATATATATATATATATATATATATATATATATATATATATATATATATATATATATATATATATATATATATATATATATATATATATATATATATATATATACCGGTGAGAACGATCACTCGGTGAGAACGTACTACCCAACCCACTTATAATAACTAGCACAATCACGGGCCCAATCACGACTTTCTAAGCCCATCCTTTTGTCAAACACAATCACTAAAAAATAGTCACCCTCTCCCATTTATCTCATCCCTGATTTCACATCACCACTTCCATTCGCCGGCAGACGTCATCACCATAAGACGGCACTCCTCAACTCACCTCCAACTTTTCAGATCGACATTGCTTTCCTGCTCCTCTCCCGACCATCTCTCCTGTCATATCTTCTTCGACTAGGTATGGGATGCACGTCAAAGACGTTTTTTGGTGATAAATTTGTCGACGTAGTGGCGTGTGATGGATCTGGCGTTGTGGTTGTAGGGTTATCGGCGCTAAGATGAGTGGTGGTGCGATAATGGGAAAATAAGAGATGAAGGAGGTGAAGTCGATGGAACTGCCAGAGTTGTCTACGAATTTTGTCTGGGTAGCCGAAGTTGTCTCCGGCACTAGTCCGGGTGGCTGAGGGTTACCGATTGCGTGTGCGTCGTTTTGACATGTGTGGTGGTTGCAAGGCGGCGAAAACTTAGGATGGCAGTAGGTAGGTAATGTTGTCTGATTATATCTTCATTTGCAATCTTTACATCTGCTTTCTCCGTCCAACCTTCATCAGACACATCACTGTCGGAGCTAATCGAATTAGTGTATCTGGTTTATATATTGATGTATCTCAAACCAATTTTGATGTACCTAATAACTAATTTTGTGTACCTATGTTAAGATACATTAAAATAGTACATAGATACACACAATTAGTGGCTAGATACATCAATTTGTTTTTGGTGGATTGCAGTTTATTGATTGACGAAGTAAGTAAATTCGCAAATTCGCGCCCTTCAATTTCGCTTCGAGACGGAAACTATTTACCCGAGACGCGACGATGATGTGGTGTAAATGTAAGGGAGATGGAGTGGTGGGCATTATATAACCCAGATACACTAATCGAAATTAGTCAGCTCGGTTATGCAGTGCGCGAGGTTGAAGACGAGGACAAACGAAGGAGAAGGAGAGACGAGGTGTTAGTGGCAGAGTGATAAATTCACCGGCGCATTTGATCCTTGCCGGTGGTCAGAGATCCGTCGACGGCTGTTGGAGACGCATCAAAGCTATTGATGGTGGTAGATGGAGTTTGGGGTTTGTTGAAATTTGGGTGGGTTTAATAACTGGGTTGGGCTTCAGTGGAGGTGATGAAATAAGGGAAGTTGACGGTAGGTTCGCCGGAGATACTTGTGATCGTCGCCGGCGACAAATTTGGTTGCAGGTGACGACGGCAGGTGATAGGGGAATGTGAGGGGCTGTTAAGGTTTGAGGTGAGATATGATTGGAGAAGATAAAGTTTGGTTGTGACCTGTGAAAATGAGGGACGCGCGTGAAACTTGAAAGGTTATTAGGGTCGTTCTCACCGTTCTCACCGAGTGTTCGTTCTCACCGGATCCTAAATCTATATATATATATATATATATATATATATATATATATATATATATATATATATATATATATATATATATATATATATATATATATATATATATAGAAATTGAATCATGTGAGGCACCCTTCTTATGGTGAGGCAGCTGCTGTACCATTCTAAACCGTCAGATTACAAACTACAAATGCCTCAGATGTTGACACGTGTCCCCTTGTATAAACCCAACAAACTGTAAATTACTTCTCATGCTCAATTATTTACTCCGTCGTATTTCATCCGTTCACTTTTTCTATCTTCAGCTCCGTTTCGCCATTCACTCAGATTCGTCCGCCATTGTCGTTAAGCTTTTCGACCTCCATTATCATCCGTAAGTATACTAACTTGTTCTTCTCTCGTTCCTTGATCTTAATTAATGTCGTACTTACAATTTCTAATTCGTAACGAATTAATCTCAATTTTACCTAACCTAATTCTTCAATTTCCCCCAATTCCTCTCCTATTTCCTTCTAATTTATCGATGATCATCAATTCGTCAATTAATCACGCCATAATTCCATAATCCGTAGCAATTCTCGAGACGTTACATCACTCCTCTTTGCAACAATGGTGGTCTGCAAGTGTCGTAAAGTCATTTAATTTCTTTCTCTTATTTTATTATGATTTAATCAGTTTTCGATTCATTTTGTCTTTTGATTTCATGTTTAATGTGCTGGATTTCCGATTTTTTGTGTTTAGTGTTGAACATTTCTGATGATCTTGTTGTTTTGGATTATGTTAAGGTCTGATCTTGGAGCGATCTCTGGAAATTTAGGTTTTATTTTCGAAAACTTGTGTTAATCTGTTAGCACCTTTAGATTAAGCTAGTTGGTGAAGAATTCAGCTTAAAAACCATGTTTAATTTAAAGAATGTTGATAGAATTGATATTAGTTTATAGCGCAAAATCGGATGTAATAGAGGGGTATATCCGCGGGTCTCTATGATCTACTAATGACAGGTTATTATTGTGATGTTAGTGTAATCCAGATAAGTTTAGAATGGATCTTTATGATCTACTACTGATGCCATAGATGTTGCTGGGATATTAGTATGATTCGGAAACGATATAGCTTGGTTGTCTTTGTCAAATTTCTATCTAAATGCTACTTTGTGCTTATCCTTTTTGTTTGGCTTTTCAGGCAACTAAATTATACTGTTTCATGCACAAGGTTCTTGTTTGTGGCTAGTCCATATACTTCCCTGAACATCAAATTTGTGTGGTACGTTTCCTAACATACTTGTGTTTTGGAAGTCTTTTTCCCTTTTACTTGTAGTGGGGTTACGAAGTAGGACCCTGTTGGGGTAGAGGGGGAATGCATACGAGAGCAGATAGTTGCTGAAATGTGTTGATTTATGTACTCCTATCATTCTGCCTAGTTTTGCATTCTTTAATTTAATTTGTCCTATTATTGCATCATATCTTCTTAATGAACACAATTCTCCAATTGGTTGAATTGCGCACTCAATGATAGCAATCTTTAATAGTTTTAAAATGATAACCATGGCAATATGAACGGGCTGGAATGATGGCTTCTTTGTTAGAACTCTATTCCTTTTTAAATGTTTAATTTGTGAATCCTAGAGCTTAATTTGTGAATCCTACACCTTAATGTTTTAATTCTTAATTCGTGAATCCTATCCTTTATTTTGTGAAACTTGGACTTTAATTAGTGAAACTGGAAGGCATTTTGGTAAAACGTGAACTTAATTTTTGAATCCTACACCAACAGTGCTTCCGCCTAATCCAACTTTAAACCCTTTCCCGTATCGTTTTAGGATATCCAACCACTACTTTTATTCCCGTCCCCCAAAAGGGTTCAATCTGACCCTCTAGGGTGTCTTTCGGTTTTTTCGGCATTCGAATAATAAATAAGGGAAAGGGTTTAGTGCGCCTAATCCAACCCTAAACCCTTTCCCGTCCCGTTTTAAGATACCCGGCCCCCTAGTTTAGTTTGTGAATCCTAGAGCTTAATGTTTTAATTCTTAATTCGTGAATCCTATCCTTTATTTTGTGAAAGTTGGACTTTAATTGGTGAAACTAGAAGGCGTTTTGGTGAAACTTGAACTTAATTTTGTGCAATTTTTTACTTACAAATTTTGTAAATCCTACAGCTTAATTTGTGAATCCTAGAGCTTAATTTGTGAATCCTACGTGAGAAAACTGAGTAAATGTTAGCTAAGACAATTTCTTGAAACTGTCACTCTATTAGTCTGTATTCATTTTCCATTATTGTGGCATTCAAAGAATAATTGATCTGATGATGTCTCTTTAGCATAAACACATAATTTGATCCCCCTCTTACCCTATCATTCACATCCTTAATTCGTTGGACCTTGTTTTGAGCCCTCATCAATTTTATACGAAAATCAAACCTTATATTCCACAGCTAATATAGAGCGGCATGTTAGCAAGAAGGGTAGTGAAATTGTTCAGTTATGAAGTTTTTTTCCCTAACTTGGTGAGTAATAGTGTTTACTTGGTGAAGGTACAGCTAATATAGCGCGACATGTTAGCAAGAAGGGTAGTGAGGGTTTTGCTTCTGTCGAACCAGCTACAAAAAAGAAACTTAGCATGAAGTGTTTTTCTCTGTAACTATCGGAGTTTGCTGTGCACTCTGAGGACAATACCTTAAGATGTTCCTATGATCAATAAGAATGTTCTTAGTGTTGATATACTTTTAGCTAAAGGTACTAAGCTAGTGCTTGCACCAGCTATATTGGCATAATCTTTTAGGCTGTTTTGGTTTCAGTCCCATCCTTCAAGACCTCTTTACCGCTTCCGCCTCCTGATTACCATTTTCCGTTTTTTCCATCCCATACCTTATACCATGTTCTCAGAGACGGAGCTACGCCTGGGCCGAATGGGCCATGGCCCAGGTAAGCTCTGTAGGAATATATAGCGTGCAAGTAGAGAATTAGTCAGTTCTCTGTAACTGGTGTAGTGGTGAATCCCTGATATGTCCATTCATGATTTAAGAGTCCACGAGAGTTCGCGTGTTCGACGCTGGCATAGCTCCTCATTTCTTAAGTTTTTTTAACCATTTTGTTTCCTCGAATATGAAATTCCATTTTTTGACTACTACTCATATTATATTTGGTCTTTTTCTATAAAAAAGGTAAACAAATGACCCGGACGGAGGGAATAATACATACTGCGCATTTATGCTCTATCCCTTAACTACTATGGAGTATTTTTTCAACGTTCATTTTCATCATTTGTTGGTCTTATGATTAAAATATCGCTCACAAAAAATATAACAAATAAATAGTGGGGAGAAATATTTATTGACGGTGCTAAAAAATGGTGTCACGACCTATAATAAATAAGGACAAACATCGACAAAATTGATCAAATCGGCCCCGGTCAGTATTTCATTCTAGCTTCGTCCCTGCATGTTCTTATATTTATTCTTAGCTTCACAATTCAGGGATGTGCCCTTGTACTTATGCTCATCAATGGTTACCATAAGTTGTATTTTGATTTAGAAGATTCACTCTACTTTCGATTTTTTTTGTTACATCAAATTTCAAGTTCATTATGGCTTTTCAAATAATTGTCGAAGCAACCTGTTTTATGCCATTATAATTCGTCATTGAGTTCAAATTGTTCATATAGAAATACGAGATGCCGCTACTCGCTACTCTGAACATTCTTTTCAAATCAAGTATTATGCACTTACAGGTGTATTACTCAACCTGGTCCAGTGATTTCAGTTTGATATTTTAGCCACTAAAATGAATTCTGAATGAAAGTAAAAAAGAAAAGGGATGAAGTTGTCCAAAGGTAGCGTTCCCGAAGAGGTTACTAATCTAAGCCCTCAACAAGACCTTGGAATTTCATGGCAGAGGTCTTTAAAATAGGCCAATCATGTCCAGTGCCTTGCTAATGCTTGCCAACGAATTCACATTCCATGTATAAGTAAACGATATAAATAGTTTAAGTAAACGATGATAATGGTTTCACAATATCACCTTCTTGTTTCACAATATAAAAAAAAACCCGCGTTACACAAAATTAGAGATAGATATCGTCCTAATCTCCGTCCTAACTAAAGGATTTCACAAATTGGACCAAGTTTCACACAATGAGGGCCAAGTTTCACAATATAATCTCTACGATTCAAAAAATAAGAGAAAGAAACATCATGTCACCTATTTTATAACCAAGTTTCACAATAGTGTCATCTAGTTTCACAATATAAGCTTCAGGATTCACAAAACAAGGTCTAGGATTCACAAAATAAGAAAAAGAGCAAAATAGGGGATTTCGACCATTTATGACCGAGTTTCACAATAGTGTCTTCTAATTTCACCATATAAGTTTCAGGATTCACAAAAGAAGGCTTAGGATTCACAAAATAAGAAAAAAAGCAAAATAGGTAATTTCGACCACTAATGACATAGTTTCACAATAGTGTCTTCTAGTTTCATAATATAAGCTTCAGGATTCACAAAACAGGGTTTATGATTCACAAAATAATAAAAAGAGCAAACTAGGTGATTTCGACAATTTATGACCGAGTTTCACAATAGTGTCTTCTAGTTACACCATATAAGCTTCAGGATTCATAAAACAAGGTTTAAGATTCACAAAATAAGAAAAAACAAAATAGGGGATTTCGACCGTTAATGACCGGGTTTCACAATAGCATATTCTAGTTTCACAATATAAGCTTTAGGATTCACAAAACAAGGTTTAAGATTTACAAAATAAGAAAAAGAGCAAATTAGGTGATTTCGACCATTTATGATCGAGTTTCACAATAGTGTCTTCTATTTTCACAATATAAGCTTCAGGATTCAGAAAACAAGGTTTCGAACATTTGGATCACTTGCTTTCCTTCCGTACCAAGCTGCATATACCTGCCTGCAATCGATTAATGACGGGTTGGGCTTATAGGACAAAATTGAGGAAGCGCGCTAGTGAACCTGCTCTGGGTATTGTTTCCATATTCGACCATGTAACTTGTTGCTCTTGGGTTGTCTCGAAGGATGTTGTCAACCTGATAGTTGTCCATAGTGTCAAATAACAAGCTGATGGAAATGTATAGTTCTTGAATTGTGTACCTTAGCAAACTAACCCGACATTATTAGCCCAAACTTTTTTAGACTTGAAATTAATGTGATCTGAAGGGTAATCGACCCGAAACCACGACTCCTCTAATTCATCCAAAAAGTCTAATTTGGAACTACAGTTAAATTTATTTATATGACAAATGACAGGACTCCCACCCAGTACTCAAAATGTTATGTTAGGTCTGTATTTGACTATAATGATCAGTTTGTTGGTTCTACAAATTTTGTACGACAAAGGATGACTAAGACATGCATTATCAAACCTGAGTTTTAGCACTGAGGAAGAGCTCAGATGGGGAAACCCTCATGCCAGTGCACGGTAGTCAGAGTAAACAGTGAGAAGAAAAAATATTCACAAAATCACGTCTAATATGCACTAATCATGTCACAGGTTAACAACTCAAATATAAAACACATACATAAAACGTTTAACCGCAACAGAGGGAGTGTTACGAGGTTCATAATATCATGTCTAAGTTTCACAAAATCAGGCCCTAGATTCACAACTAAACAAACATATATGCATCATATGATTAAATTTTCACTGTGACAGACCGACTACTAAAAGGTTCACAAAATCATGTCTAAGTTCCACAAAATTAGATCCTAGATTCACAAGTAAACAAATACGGAGTATATATGCATCATATAATTAAATTTTCACCGTGCCGCAACAATTATTATAAGGTTCACAAAATCATGTTTAAGTTTCATAAAATAAGGTCCCAGATCCATATTTCACAACTAAACAAACGTATACACATCATATATTGTAATAGTCCCAAAATCGTTTAGTATTTACTTTCGCTAGTAACATCCTAACAAAATCAGTAGCATCATCAAAATATCGTCTTTAAGACTCAATCAACCAACTCTTACATTCACACAATTAGGTTACTTATTCACAAAATCGATTCCAATCATAAACTAAACCTTGCAAAAAAACTGAAATACAAAATCGAGCGATATATTCCACAAAATCGAGCATAAATTTTTACAAATTAAAACGAAAACAGGAAGCAAGAATTTAAACATGAGATTATACAATAATTGCACAAAAAACGAAATACCTCTTCCAATAGCGCTATTAGCATCAAGCATTGTGATATCTACAATCTCCATAACAAGTACAGCTGCAAAATCATCAAAAAATATGTAATAAGGAGTAGGAAATCACGAGGTTAAGGAAATAGATGAATTTTGATAAACATCGAGCCTTATATTAAGGAAGTCGCTCAATTTTCATCAAATTCGAACCTTATATTGAGCAAATCGCTTAATTTTGATCAAAATCAAGCCTCATATCATCAATTTACGACTGAATTAACAGAATTATATGAACGAATATGCTCAATTTTGATCATAATTATGAAATTACCTGGAAATTAATTGAAATCTTCTTCTGAAATTGTTGAAATCACGTTGTTGTATGTTGTCTTGATGAAATCTACGAACAATTTTCCCCGAAATCGTTGTAATTGATGTTGCTAATTTGATTTTTGGAAACGAGATATCGCTGAAATCGCTGCATCATCTGTTATATTATAGAGAGAGGGACAATAAAGTATTTGGGCTCTTGATTGTTTAGGTTAGATTTTAGAGAAAGAAAATATTTGGGCCAAATGAAAAGTTAGGAATGACCCCAAATTTCCAGCCCAATGAACATTGAAAATCAGTCCGCCCAAGCTTAATGAAGGAATTTGGTGAGGCCGGCCGCCTCGCCATAATTAACGGCCTCATAGGATCCGGCCTATATATATATATATATATATATATATATATATATATATATATATATATATATATATATATATATATATATATATATATATATATGCACTCCTATTAGGAAACGATAGTTGTGTTTTTGGAAAACTTTAGCAAATTTCCAAAATATAGACTATAGACGAGAAAAAGTAGTCTATGACACTAATAAAAAAAGTTTCCTAAAACAACTAATCTTCTAGTCTTCTACTCTAGTCCGTTTAGGAGAGTTAAGCCCACAATAAGAACTCACAAGAGTTAAACCCACAATAAAAAGTTTCCAAAAAGTAGCATGGTTGTTTTGGAGCTGTTTTTTGTCGTCCGTGTTTTACTTAGTCTCGCCCGAATTTAACATTGACTTTCCAATTCTACCCTTGTTTATCTCATCTTTTGACTTTCCAATTTTATCTTGTCCCTTATTAGCCTCCAAACTTAATAATTAAATTCCATAACTTTAAATCTCCAATCATGAACGGCGGCAATTCACTTGCGAGAAACAAGGTAAATTAGTTAATTCGACCGTACACTTTCTTCGATTCCCATTATTCATTAGCAAATTTATGTTTTAAGACTTTAAGCGGATGGACTATAGATGACGTAAAATGGTACGCGCACGGTACACCAAGATATTTCAACCAGCTTAGTTTAAAATCCTTGTTATGCTCGTGTTGTATTGTGTTGCGTATATTATCTCGCAGCGTAGTATGGGATATATATTTAGAGGGAAACAATTTGGATGTGCTGCCCATGCTTTTTCTATGTATGTGTATGAGCACAAGGTGTAAGGAGTATCTAAATCAATTATATCTGTGTAATAAATGCACTCCCATGCGTGGCAGGCTTAGAAAAGCAGCAAAATAAGATAGCATTACCAGCAATAGAAAGGCCATGAACTATGGCATGCGCAGTCGCATGACCTCGATAAAGAATTCATTACTCTTTACATTAATCTAAGTGGCTAGGTGATTATAAGGAGTAGATAGTGGATGGTGACTTCGTGCACCCTAAAAACAGCGGTAGTCTTCGCTAGCTTGTCATCGCCAAATAGTAGAGGGAACCCACCATACCAGTTTAAGTAATCCTCTTCTCTCCACAAATGTCAGGTATATCCTCCGTCGTTAAACATTACATCTTGGATTACCTAGGCTGTCATGGGCATCCCAAATGTTTCTGTACTTGCTTGCTCACATTCCTGCAATCAAAGTATCCCGCCATTGCCATATAAGTCTCTCCAAAATTCTAATAGCTATTCCAGTCAAGCCTTGGGGCGATATGGAGTACCCAAATCACATTTTTAACCATGCCACGAAAATCCGTGTTATAAAGGAAGGATAACTCGAAACTAACCATAAAATATTTGTTTTTTTGATAATAAACTACAATTTTCATCATCGACTCACTGCCCTTGTTTCAATTGTTTTTCAGCGATACGGAAAAAAATAGACCATAATTTGACGAAAAGTGGGCGTCTTTTTTCAATAAGAAGATCCTTAGACCAGTGAGCGTAGCATCTTGTAGCTGCAAATTAGACATTATTGGAAATATTATCAGGTCAATGATCGAGATGTTTGTTTGATGTATGACTGTATGAGATGAAACGAGACTCTCTCGAATTGTATGAAACAATGGACTATATTGAAAACATAGATTGTGAAATTTTCTTTCTTTTGAATGATTTTCGTGATTTCGTTTTATGTATATGTATATGTATATATATATATATATAATTCTATATAGAGGCAAGATCCGGTGAGTCCACCTATATATTTGAGTCCATGAGTCCATAAAACAATATCACGCACTATAAAAAACAATATCACGAATTTTTTTTTTTCGAATTTTTTTTTTTCAAAAAATTTTTTTTTTTCGAAAATTTTTTTTTTTTTCGAAAAAAAAAATTTTTTCGGAATTTTTTTTTTTTCGAAATTTTTTTTTTTTTTTTTTTTTTTCGAAAAAGTTTTTTTTTTTTTTTTTTGTATGTAAGCTGTGATATTGTTTAGTATAACGTGTGATATTGTATTACAAAATAATATCACGATTTTTTTTTTCAAAAACTTTTTTTTTTCAACTGTGATATTGTTTAGTATAACGTGTGCTATTGTAAGCTGTGATATTGTGTAGCATAACGGGTGATATTATAATACAAAACAATATCACGAATTTTATTTTTTTGGAGTATAAGCTGTGATATTGTTTAATATAACGTGTGATATTGTATCATGGACTCACGGACTCAAAAAGATAGGGTGGACTCATGTGATCCTAATTCTATATATATATATATATATATATATATATATATATATAAGTTCCGGTGAAAACAAGCATTCAGTGAGAACGGTGAGAACAACCCTCCTCCCTTGGATGAGAATAAAATAAAAGGCTAAGATTATACCTACAACTCACCCCACATATCTAATCTCCTTCCTCACAATCAAAACCAACACTGTCTACAACAACGACGATAGCCAAAAGCTGCCGGCAGCCACCACGACCATCGTCGTTGACCACCATCCACCCCATAAGTCACCGTCAACGTCATAGACCACCTCGAACGACGCCGACGATATCGCGAGGCACGTTGGACAAGCCAATCAACCACCCAGCTGTCGTCGTCCCCATCGACGACACCAACGCCGATCGCCAACTCTACGGGTGATGATTACCAATTTAACCGACCTTCATTTTTCTTCCTTTTTTTTCGCACATTATGTCGACAATATATTTTAATTGGGTTGATTATGAAGTTGCAGAGTAGCTTGTAATTCAATTGGGTTAATTATTAAGCTGCAATAGGATTATAAATGGTGGGTATAAATAAAAAGTAACCTTCTTGAATTGATTTGATTGGAAAAGAATGAAGAGTGTGGGAGCACTAAGGCTGATGGTGTGCTTTTTGTTGCCGTTGTATATGCATTACATTGCCGAAGAGATGACGGTAACTGTTCTTGTCAATGGGAGGATGCGTGGAAGGCATTGGAGAAAACGAGTTGGTATTTTGTAATTTGATTAGGAGTTACACAGTGATTATTTGTGCAATTAGGGATATATTTGCTCTTAGAAACATTAAAAGTATTATTAGATGCGCTAATTATACTACCAGATACGTTAGTCGTAATTGAGAAAAAAGTGTACCTAGGATAGGAAAAATGTATTTACATTGTTATTCAATGTATTTACAATTGAAATATCAATCCGTCTTACTTGTGACGGTCACAAGTTTGTAACCTCTCACAACTTCTCCCGCTTGCCCCTTTGTCTCACGTCACAAGCTTGTGACGGATTTTTTTTTCCTCACAAATGAGAATTTGTGTTGAAATATATATAGATGTATTTTTTCCATTTATTTTAAAAAACTTAGAACTACCAAATGCATAAAAATATATCGTAGATACGTCTTTTACATATCCTAGGTACACTTTTTAACCATTCAAATACAGCTTTTTTATATCCTAGGTACATTTTCTCGCACATACGATTACTGTAACTGATAATGTAATTAATGTATCTAATACTATAATTAATGCATCTGATAATATACTTAATTTTTTTTAGAGATGATAATATGCTTAATGTGTCTAATATAAAATATCAAATGTATCTAAATGAAAAAAATCATTTGAAAATATATTTAATGTATAACAATATTTCCACCTCAAAAGTCGATCTATCAATGCGTGCCTATGATGTGACTCATATTTGAGCATATTTAGTCCCCGAATTAGCCTCGTTCCTATGCTTTTTAGTGCATAATTGGGTCATTTACTATCCTTAGCTTCCCATTTTGCATATTCATTTGCATTTTCATGGCAAAATGGAGCTAAATTGATCGAATTCAATGACCAAGCATCAAAGGGAAGACGATACTAGAAGGCCTATATAGATAATAAAGTAGATTGAGCAATGATGAAAGGATCCTTGCTTCCTCAACAAGATCCCCGAGGATTGTTGACAAAAGAAGAAAAGAGAAGTGCCTGACCTAGGATCCGAGCGGCTCCCTGCCAATCCGAGCGTCTCCCTACCCACCAATCCGAGCGTCCCGTTGCCAAGACGCTCTTCTTGAAGCCAACCAATCCGAGCGTCTCTCCCCTGATCCGCTTGGATTCCCTTACAGACTCCACCGTGCCTACTGCCTAGACGCTCGGGACGAGCATATTCTCTGGGGACTAGCAAAACGGAGATGAGCATCTCCTTGGAGAGGAGCACTTCCTCAACTTTTCTTAAGGGTCTTAATAGTCATTTAAGCCCTTAGTAACCCTAATCCTTGTACCTAATCTTTAGTATAAATACCCCATTGTATTACTTAGATTAGAATCAAGTCTTAATACTCTTTTATCTCATCTTAATACTC
Source organism: Silene latifolia (assembly GCF_048544455.1). Lineage (NCBI taxonomy): Eukaryota > Viridiplantae > Streptophyta > Magnoliopsida > Caryophyllales > Caryophyllaceae > Silene > Silene latifolia. The sequence continues at coordinate 77,303,521 of NC_133528.1, forward strand.
TCTTAATCTTGTAATCAACTCTTAATTTAGCATTAATACAAATCTTATTTCTTAATCTGTCCTTAATTTCTCTATTGTTCATCATTTATTTTGGGTAATTAGAAGATTATTTGGGTTTATTTGGAGGATTGACAACCTTCCATCAATCATCAAGTTTTCTTCTATTATTCTTTGCTTTATTATTTGGAATCATCTTTATAGGTATAATTCTCTCTTAATCCCTTTTTAATTATTTTTAATCATCTTCATTTGTTCATCATGTTTTGCCTTGCTAGTATGATTGACAACCTTGTTAGCATGTTAAACTTGATAATGAATGAGTAGTTTCCTTAACTAGGGTTAATGGGGAATTAGGGGAAACCAACATGAGGATTGATTCATGCTTAATCTAATATGTTTTCATAATTAATTTGCTTGCTTGTTGTGATTTCAACTTATGCACATGTTATGTTTGATGAAATGCGAGCCTATGAATCCTTGCATTTTTTATCCATCACTTAACTTTTCAATGAGACTTGTAAGACATAAACCAACTCGAATCTCATTAGACCTTGCATATAGTTGGATAGGGAGGATTAAGTCGACTTGTAGGTGTTGTACAATCTAATCGATTTGGCTCCGGGACCCAAACCTTCTTAGGGATTATAAGACATAAACCAACTTGATCCCATCACAACAATAAGTGCTTTCCTCTAGTAGAAAACATGTTTGTATGATAAAATCCCATGAATCCCCTATGAACCCATGACATCCTAGTGCTTTTAATCAATTGTTTACATCTCATTTTAATCATCTTGCTTGTTTTCATTACTTTATTTACATTGTTGATTAGTTTAGTTGATCTCCTATCTCAACCCAAATTGTGACACCCTTAGACACAACCATTTGCAATCGAAAATCCTACATCAATACCAGTCCTTTGGGATCCGACCTTTACTTACCTATTTACTAAGAGTAGAGTAGTTTGTGAAGTTATAAATATTGTTTTGGTCAAGGTAACTTTTGACGACAAGTAACAAAACCGACGAACCAAAAATGGCGCCGTTGCCGGGGACGGTGTTAACTTGATTTGATTTTCTTTGATTGTTTTTAGTTGTGTCTTTCTTTACCTTGGGGAAGTCAAACTCCTCAAGGTTTGTTCTAACTGTTTTCGAGTTGTTTGATATTTTGCATGTATAGGAGATCACAAGGTAACTTGTTACCCATTGATCTTGAAATTGAAAGAACTTTGACCAACAATAGAAGACTTGCTAGAAATACTTTGAGAGGTATTGGTGAGATTGTGGACATTCAACCAAACAATTTGAGTTTACCAACCCTTTTGCAAGAGAAGGAGAGGATAACCCAATACAAAACCAACCACAAAAGCAACCCACAATGCCTAAATTTTCATCACATTCCGTACCAACCGAGGAGAACCTACCAAATGGTACTCCTACACCACAACACTTAACCGGTAATTTCATTACAAAATCCGCATTTATACAATTAGTTGAGAGAAGTCAATTTGGGGGGATGCCTAGTGAAGACCCTCATTCTCATATGGAGACTTTTGTGACTATTGTTATGCGATTTCTCAAACCGGAGTTACTCAAGACCAAATTCCATGGGTCTTATTTCCTTTTTCTTTGATTGGTTCCGCAAAACAATGGTTGAAGAGCCTAGATAAGGCTACTCTTGGTATTGACTCTTGGAAGAAATTGACACTTGCTTTCTACAAAAAGTTCTATCCTCCGGAAAAGACTAACATGTTGAGAGCCCAAATCACCGGTTTCAAACAAAGGGATGAGAAATCTTTGTATGAAGCATGGGAGAGATTCAAGGATACTTGTCGATCTTGTCCACATCATGGACTTAGCGAGTGGTTCCTTGTACAACAATTTTGGAATGGTATATATGAAGACTCCCGAAATATTCTCAATATGGGATCAAATGGTATGTTTACCGAAGTTGATGATAATAAAATATGGAACAAGATTGAGGAAATGGCGGTCCATAACTCGCAATATAGTAGACCTCAGTAGGCTACTAGAGGAGGAAAGCATGAAGTGGACTCTATTACTCAATTGGGTGCTCAACTTAGTGCTCATATTGACACCATTAATTTGAGTTTGAGAAGGCTATGGCTAAACTTGAAGAGGCCTCCAAATCACCTAAGTAACATGTTAATGCCATGGTGGCCTCTTCATCAATTCAAAGTGGAGTATGTGAGAGTTGTGGAACTTTGGGACATGACCAAAGTGAATATAGGGGAACAAGTGAACAAGTGAATGCTTTCCAAGCATACAAGAGTGGCACCCCTTATTCCAACTATTACAATGAAAACACCAAATTCCATCCCAACCTCTCATACAAAAGCCAAAATGTTCAAAATCCTCAAACAATATACACCCCACCTCCAATGAGAAATCAAGCTCAAAGACCCTTTTACAATCAAAACCAAAGTTATCAAAATCAACCTCCATACAATCAAAGAAATGACCAAGGTTTTGATGTTCAAAAAGCGGTCCTTCAAATGCAAAAGAACCAACAAGAGTTTTTCACTCAAATGCAAAAGGATAGTCAAGCAAAAGACATCACCATCAACAACATACTAGCTCACACAAAGATGTTGGAAACCCAAATGTCTCAATTAGCATCTTCTAGTTCACAAAGACAAAAGGGGCAATTTCCACCTCAAGGTAATCCCCCAAGACAAGAGTCGGTGAGTGCCGTCCATTTAAGGAGTGGTACAAGGTATGAAGGGCCGAAGAGGCCCGTTGATGAAGATGTTGTGAATGCTAGTGACAAGGAAAGAGTTGTGGAAAACTCTAGGGAAGAAGAACCCACCATTCAAGAAGTTTCAAAGAAGGATGAAGAAAAGGCTAACGAGAAGGAGCCTATTGTGATTCGACTTCCATTTCCAAGTCGTCAAGCTAAGCCTAAGTTTGATGAACAACTTGGGAAGTTTATGGAGATTGTGAAAAACTTGGAAGTCTCAATTCCATTTATGGAATTAATCAATCATGTTCCGGTCTATGCGAAATACATGAAAGATATTCTTACGAAGAAGAAATCCATCTGGAAGCTTGAGACTATTGCTTTCACTAAGGTGAGTAGTGCCATCCTACAAGGAAGTTCACCTCCAAAACTAAAGGATCCGGGAAGTTTCTCTATTCCATGCATCATTGGCGACACCACAATCAACAAAGCTCTATGTGACCTTGGGGCAAGTGTGAGTGTCATGCCATATTTGGTGTGTAAAAGGCTAGGAATGGGAGAGCTTAAGTGCACTAATATCACACTTCAAATGGCGGATCGATCAACGAAGACACCTTTAGGGGTATGGGAAGATGTGCTGGTAAGAATTGGCAAGTTCTTCATTCTGGTGGACTTTGTTATTGTTGATATGGAGGAGGATTCCAACATTCCTATCATTCTAGGAAGACCTTTCTTACACACCGCGGGAGCGGTGATTGACGTGAAACATGGAGAGCTCACACTCGAAGTGGGAGATCAAACGATCACTTTTAATCTTGACAAGACAATAAGAGCTTCCCGACTACATGAGCCATGTTTCATGGTTGATCATTATAGCCGAGAACGTGATAGGAAGAAGTTATGGGTAAAGAATCACCACCCATATGGGAGAAGAAAATGGGTAATCTCCAAGATGCTCCATCCAAAGAGCAAGAATGTTTCAACAAGAATGAGAGCTTGAATAGCTCACCACCACTCATGACAAGAGAAGAAGAAGGCCTCATTGGCCGTAATGACAAGAAGAAAGAGGAGTTATTCTCATCAACTCATGATACTATTGGGGAACAAGTAGACGAAGTATGCGGTCTTTGGGATGATGAGTTTGAAGGGATATTCAATCCTTATATTGGTAATGCTATGAAATAAGACCACAATGAAGAACAACATGTGCAAAGATCTATTGAATATCTTTATCATAACAATGAACAAGCTTTCGACTACTTCTTCAAGGTGTTGAGCAACATCAACAGCACCTTGGCTATGCCCCCTTGACATCTCATACATGGATGAGAGTTTGGTGGAGTCCTCCCTAAACCACCATTTGTAAATATTCTAACCCCTTAACTTGCATTTTACTTATTGTATTGCATTTTTGTCAATTTTGGATTTATATTTATATGCCTTGATCAAGATTTTCATTTCGAGAGAGAGTGAGGGAGGGACTTAAATGTTTATTGATGTGTAGTGTTTTGACATAGTGTGGGGATAATAATTGCCTAGGCTATCCAAGCCTTCGTAGTGCCCCCACAATGAAGACCAAGGGAATGAAGAGTAAATAACACGGGTTATGAAATACCCTCGGGTGGAACTGAATCCGTGAGGTACAGGGACAATCCGAGCAGCCCAATAAGAATCCGCTCGCCCTGAAGAGAATCCGAGCATCTTGGGAAGAAGAGGCTCGTCCTGGGAGAGCTGGAGAAGAAAATTTTTGGTCTGACTAAAGATCCGAGCGTCTCCATATAGAATCCGCTCGTCTCAGTTAAGACGCTCGTCTCACAGAGGATCCACTCGTCCTACTTCTGGTAAAATTTGGGATTTCTCCCTAACAAGGAATCCGAGCGTCCTCAAGGAAATCCGCTTGTTTTCCTTCAGAAAGATGCTCGTCTTCATCAGAAGACGCTCGTCTCAGCACGGTCTTATTTTCTGAAACAAGCTGAAATAGAATCCGAGTGTCCTGACCCAGATCCGCTCGTCTCCCCTGTGCAATTCAAATATAACGGGATTAAAACCCCACCTTTCCCAATTCATTTTACTCATTCAAAACATAAACACATCTCCAAAACCTCCAAAACCCTCAATCCCTCCATCCGCCAAAATCAATTTTCTCAACCAAATTCACCCAAATAAATTCCAAACTCCCCCAATTTTTGACATTAGAAATAATGTCTATTTTGGTTTGGGGAAGTTTATGCATATGCATTGGGAGCTAATCTAAATTATGCTCTCCAACCAAAACAAAAACTCATGCATCATATAGTATAGTTTAGTTGCATCACTTGTTTATATGTCATATAGTTTGCATTTAGTTTAGAAATCATGCATTTCATATAAATTGCATAATTTCCTATCGTATTAGCCATTGAGAACAATGCCCATACTAGTGTGGGGATGGGAAATTCTAAATTGATTTTTTTTAAAAAAAATGATAAAAATTGAAAAATTTGAAAAACACAAAAACATGTCTTTTAATTTCATAAATCATAAAACCATAAAAATTTGAAAAATTCAAAAACCCAAAAAAATGTTCTTTTCCTTTATAGTGTAGTCTTGTACATATTGTGTTTGTTCATCCTTTTTCACATTGATCGACTACGCCACATCCGAGACATGAAGATATAGAAGACCGCATGGTATGATCTTTCCAATCTCCTTTTTCCTCTTTATGTTAATGACTATGTGGCTTTATTTTGATTGATGCGGTATAAACAATGTAAATTTAGGATTATTTGGCACACTAGTTGGTAGAATCATATGCATTAGGTTGTATAAATGTTAGTTGCATCATGGCATATAGTTGCATTTAGGATAAATTTTGTGAAACCATCTATTTGGGAAGCTTGATAAGTGTATATAAGACCCTTGTAGATACTTTTTCTTCTTAAGACTTTGCTTGTTAGAATACTTATAAAACACCCTAGGATGTGTCATGCTAGTATCCTTTGACCCATGGATTAAAGCCTAGTCAAGAGTACCTTGTGGTGTGAGAACTCCTTGGCTACCGTTTATTCCAAGGTGACCCTTGCAACCATGCAACCATCATCCATATTCTACCACATTTTTGTCATCAAAGGGAATGGGCACAAAAATTGTTCAAAATTTGAGTTCAAGAATTGAAATGAAAATAAAAAAGTTTGCAGTTGCATCAAAAGAAAACAGGAGTAACAAAAATGAAAACTCATATGCTTCAAAAATAAGCACCCTCACTACAAATGGGGTGACTTTGAAAATGTTCAAAATAAATGTAAGAAAAAGTTGAAATTGTCAAGTGTTAAAAATGCCAAACATCAAAGAAATGGCAAAAGAAATGTTCTCAAAATGTCAAATGCCACAAATTGGGGGGAAAAACAACAACAAAGTAAACTCCCACATGAAACTCAAATATTATTTATCCCTTTTCCATCGTATCCACTTTTGTGCATGGTAGAGAGGGGACGACCTTTCTTCTTGTCTAGGCAAGAAGGGGAATTCCACGATCCTCCAGTGTTTCTAACACCATAGGGAGTCTACTCTTGACGAAAGCATTTAACGATTGAGGACAAAGGTACCCTAGCTAGACACAACTTAGAGGTGATTCATTGGTATCCTTTTAGGCTTAGTAGTTTGAAGAAACTGTATCTATAATGGAATGTGTACCCTTAGATTGCTTCCCTTGTAGATAATTTCCACCACTTAGACGAGGAAAGTGGCTATTCATTTTTGTAGATTCATCCATTACTTGTTTTGTGTGCTTTAATGCTTGGATGTGTCGCCATTTTGGCAAGCCCCACCCTGCCTTACAAGAAGGCACCCTACCTCATGGTTGTCTTGTTGTGAGTTGAAGGGGCGGAGTGAGACTCGCTAATTGTCTCACATCGGCTATATTAGTAGGTTAGTTTGAATAAGGGTCCTAGTTTTGTCACCTCTTTACTCGGGACGAGCAAAGGTTCGGTTTGGGGATATTTGATATGACTCATATTTGAGCATATTTAGTCCCCGAATTAGCCTCGTTCCTATGCGTTTTAGTGCATAGTTGGGTCATTTACTATCCTTAGCTTCCCATTTTTCATATTCTTTGAGGTTTTGTTTCTTTGGTAGGAGAGGAGTGCAAACCTTGCATTTTTATGGCAAAATGGAGCTAAACTGATCGAATTCAATGACCAAGCATCAAAGGGAAGACGATACTAGAAGCCTTATGTAGATAATAAAGTAGATTGGGCAATGATGAAGGATCCTTGCATCCTCAACAAGATCCCCGAGGATTGTTGAGGAAAGAAGAAAAGAGAAGTGCCTGACCCAGGATCCGAGCGGCTTCCTGCCAATCCGAGCGTCTCTCTTCCCACCAATCCGAGCGTCCCGTTGCCAAGACGCTCGTCTTGAAGCCAACCAATCCGAGCGTCTCTCCCCTGATCCGCTCGGATTCCCTTGCAGACTCCACCGTGCCTACTGCCTAGATGCTCGAGACGAGCATATTCTCTAGGGACTAGCAAAAAGGAGATGAGCATCTCCTTGGAGAGGAGCACTTCCTCAACTTTTCTTAAGGGTCTTAATAGTCATTTAAGCCCTTAGTAACTCTAATCCTTATACCTAATCTTTAGTATAAATACCCCATTGTTCTACTTAGATTAGAATCAAGTCTTAATACTATTTTATCCCATCTTAATACTCTCTTAATCTTGTAACCAACTCTTAATTTAGCATTAATACAAATCTCATTTCTTAATCTTTCTTTAATTTCTCTATTGTTCATCATTTATTTTGGTAATTAGAAGATTATTTGGGTTTATTTGGAGGATTGACAACCTTCCATCAATCATCAAGTTTTCTTCTATTATTCTTTGCTTTATTATTTGGAATCATCTTTGATACTGTCGTTTTGTACCAAAAATAAATACCTAAGTTACTACTAACAGAAGTCAGCGGTAAGTAGGGTCGATCTCCACAGGGAGGCTAAGTTGCTATCTATCTGTTTAATTCGGTCTGTTAGGGTGTCACAGAAATGGGGGTTTTGATTGATTTAACTAAACTAGAGATTAAGGCGAGGGAAATGAATAAGAGAATTAACAGTAAGAGAAAGGAGTATGCTAAGAGTCGGTCCACCGTGGCAGCTATCAGATCTTATACTATCGGGAATACTAAGGCGATTAGACTATTGATAAGAAGAGCTATGGTCGTCACCTTTCGGTCCTTAAACCGCCCTAGAGCGTAAACAGCTTAACTTTCGCCCTCACTGCGATACCCTATTGTAATTAAGCAAGCCTTCCCTTCCAATCTTTCGATCTAGGTCGGGGTTAACTAAATTTATGGTCTCTTGCATGCATTCATTCGACCAGATAACAATTAAATTGCCTAATACAATTCCTATCGCAAGACTAATCTATATAAGTCAATTAAAACATCGCTACCACGGCTTCCCTAATCCTAACATACTAAGGGAATTAGCTACGCATAATTAAAGGGAAACAAGAGTAATAGAAATAAGAACAATAAATAAACATTAAAAAGAAAGAGAAAAGGGAGAGAAACAATTACTGAATTAAATAGTCCGGAAATGGACGAACAAAACAACAGTGTAAAAGTGACAGAGTATTAAGAGTAATTCGAGAGGTGAAGAGGGAGTGCCCTAACGTATGTTCTACCCCTTTTTATTTATAGCCTAAAAACATAAAACCTAATCTAAGCTTAACGTAAATTGAGGCCCAATAGCTTGTAATTGCTCGATCGAACAGTTAAGTCACTCGATCGAACAGTTCCTGCGTCTGTTTACTCGATCGACCAAAGATAAGGCTCGATCGAACAGTTGGCCACTCGATCGAACAGTTCCTTCGTCTGTTTACTCGATCGACCAAAAGAAACTGCTCGATCGAGTGGTTCCTGGTTCCAGCTCGTGATGGTCTTGTAATTTGGTCTTTGACTTGGTCTTTTAGCTCCCGAAATAGCTTCACGCATCCCAAGACAGCAATATTTCCCGCTCCAAACTATCTCTTCCTCCAAATGCATGCTAAACGGACGGTAAATAGCTTGATTTCACTACTTTCGGATCCATACCTGCAAATAAGACATAATAACCCAAAGTAGCATATTCGGGGCATTTCGTAGCATAAAACCACGATAAAAGCATAGAAATACGTGCATAGAATAGGCTAAAAAGACTATATAAAATGCACGTATCAATCTTTATAGGTATAATTCTCTCTTAATCCCTTTTTAATTATTGTTAATCATCTTCATTTGTTCATCATTTTTTGCCTTGCTAGTATGATTGACAACCTTGTTAGCATGTTAAGCTTGATAATGAGTGAGTAGTTTCCTTAACTAGGGTTAATGGGAAATTAGGGGAAACCAACATGGGGATTGATTCATGCTTAATCTAATATGTTTTCATAAATAATTTGCTTGCTTGTTGTGATTTCAACTTATGCACATGTTATGTTTGATGAAATGCGAGCCTATGAATCCTTGCATTTTTTACCCATCACTTACCTTTTCAATGAGACTTGTAAGACATAAACCAACTCGAGTCTCATTAGACCATGCATATAGTTGGATAGGGAGGATTAAGTCGACTTGTAGGTGTTGTACAATCTAATCGATTCGGCTCCGGGACCCAAACTTTCTTAGGGATTGTAAGACATAAACCAACTTGATCCCATCACAACAATAAGTGCTTGCATCTAGTAGAAAACATGTTTGTATGATAAAATCCCATGAATCCCCTATGAACCCATGACACCCTAGTGCTTTTAATCAATTGTTTACATCTCATTTAAATCATCTTGCTTGTTTTCATTACTTTATTTACATTGTTGATTAGTTTAGTTGATCTTCTATCTCAACCCAAATTGTGACACCCTTAGACACAACCATTTGCAATAGAAAATCCTACATCAATACCCGTTCCTTGGGATCCGACCTTTACTTACCTCTTTACTAAGAGTAGAGTAGTTTGTGAATTTATAAATATTGTTTTGGTTAAGGTAACTTTTGACGAAAAGTAACAAAACATTCCAATGTGAATTATGAATGAATCCAAAAAATAAACACTATATCTATAACTCAAAAATTACACTTTTAAGTTGACTTTATTGTAGAATCAATAACAAATCAGTCCGAAATAGAAATCAGTGGAACAAAATCAGAAATTAAAACCTTCATTTGAATCAATAACTTATTGCATATTATAAATTCATCAAACTAGGTTTCAAATTAAATAATCTCTATTAATGATTTGATTCGGAGTAAAATCAAAATAGATAAATGAATCAGAAATTAAAGTGAGTAAAAGATAGAACATGTGAGTTTATAAATATTCAAGTGACAGTGTATGTCGATGAATTGGGCAATAAGGGAGATGAAATGCTATACTTTTATTCGACATTGTCGTAGAAAATTGTCACACTTTGCCTTAGATTTGCGCACTACTATTACAAGCCACCTCACAAGATGACTCCGACAAGTTTTCGACGTTGGTGATAATGACCACCCAATTCGATGTTTATTCTTTTCGCCGGTGGTACGTCGGTGCGTGCACAAGGTTGAAGACGAGGAGAGACAAAGGAGAAGGGGAGACGAGGTGTCAGTGACTGGGAAAAATTCACTGGCGTATATATATATATATATAGAGAGAGGTAAGATCCGGTGAGTCCACCTATATTTTTGAGTCCCATGAGTCCATTTATATATCACACGCTGTACACAAGAATATCACGAAAATAACATCACAGAACACCTCTTTCTCTTTTATTCACAACACGAGCAGTACGAGCACAAAACTGAGACTAAAATTAAACACAGCCGAGTTTTAACGTACCTTCTCAAATACTCTTCCTTCAAACTTGACACTAAAGTGGGGTAACATATTTGGTTTCGTTGAGAAATAGACAGCCGAAACCAATATTGAAGAAATCACCGCCTTTGAGTTCTCCTCCCTTGCCAAACAATGACTCCGAGTCGTATTTACATGCCCTAGTACAGTCTGGGCAATACGTCACCTATATACAAGCCAAGACCATTCATTATACTCCGATCAACCTTGCAAGCATGATCATCATATATTCATTCTAAGCTAACAAAGTAATTATCTTTTTCATGAACTTGGCCTCAACAGTGGCGCTTAGAAATGTCAAAATGAGATGTAGGATCTTTGGAATTGACCGGCTTTTGCTAAGACATGTTATATTCAATCAGTTTTCTATGTCAGAGTCCCATATTACCAAAATGTGAGATCAACCCCATTCAACTAAACAAAGTCCCATATTATCTTTTTCATGAACTTTGCCTAAACAAAGTAATTATCTTTTTGTATTTTTTTTATATTTATGCATATTATATAAATACATTAGTTAGTATATACTATGATAATCCTCTTGTCTTCTTATCTCTCTCTATTCTCTAATGGGGTTGAGCTATATAACAGAGGAGACACAAATAATGGCGGATTACAATGATGGACAAGATGACTTGCAATGAAGATGGTGAAAGGCGGAGTTAGGTTTAGTGGTGTGATATTGTATGGTATAACTCGTGATACTATTTAGTACAACCAGTGGTATTGTTTATTGTAAGGTGTGATATTGTTTTGTATAAATTATGATACTCTTTACTGGACTCACAAACTCAGATACAATATCACAGGTAAAGCTAAACAATATCACGGCTTAGACATAAAAAAAAAATTATACATAAAAAAAAAAATTATTCATAAAAAAAATCGTGATATTTTTGTGTTGAGTGTGTGATACATAAGTGGACTCACGGGACTCAAAAAGATAGGGTGGACTCATGTGATCCTATATATATATATATATATATATATATATATATATATATATATATATATATATATATATATATATATATATATATATATATATGTATGTATATATATATATATATATATATATATATATATATATATATATGTATATATATATATATATATATGTATATATATATATATATATATATATGTATATATATATATATATGAGATCATGTGAGTATGGCTCATATATTTGAGGACTGAGGATTAATACTAGCCGCCAGATCTAAGAGATCAACGTCCATATTTAACGCATATAATTAAGGGTAATATGGTAATTTCATCACGTGCATATAAATACTCCTTATTCCGTCGAAATTCATTCATTCTCGCCCAAAGCCTTTCTCTCTCTACCTTCTATCTTCTTTGACGCTTAATCTACAGAATCCCTAATTTTTTTGACGATTTCTATGTTTCGAATTCAATCTCAGCTCAATCATTTGTCGTTCTTCTATTTCTTATCAACGATCATACTTTTTCAATTGAAATCGCGATGTTAGGTACATCTACATTATCTTTAATTTGTAATTTCGGTTTTATTTTCATGTAATTCTTGTTTTTGCTACATATATTTGCAATTACTAGTCATCTTACTGCGTTTATTATGTTTCGTTTATTAGATTGTTTACTGCAGTTGATTTCCCTATTTTTCAAGTGATTTACATGTTTTCATTTTACTGTGCGATTTTCTAGGGTTTGTATGTTCACTTCTTTTATTAACTGCAAAAACTTGTTTAGATCTTCAATTGTTGGTGGTTAATCATAGATTGAGTAAATTTCTTATGTTTATGCTTTCTATTTGTTTAACTCATGTAATTTTTATTGTTCTTCATTATATTGAGGTACACAGGTCACCATAATTCATGTAAATTACTTAAAAATTCATGACTTGCAGGTTACTGTTCCGTCATATGTTCGTTCGTTATTCCCTGAGTTTTTGCTCACAGGTCACCGTAGTTCATTGTCATTATCTTTTGGAGAATCTTGGTTACATTTTGGAATAACCTAGCACTATGATGCATCATATTGATTGTTTCCATGCTTTTGTCATTCTAATTTTTTTTATGTGCGAATTCAGAAGGTTGATTTCTGGCTTATATGGAATTACTTTAATTTGATTTTTGTGTTCGATTTGAGTTTTTATCGGTACAAATAATGGTCTAAAGGTTAACTTGGAGTACATCGATGGATATTGTCCGACACAAGAACATCAGTCATGAATCGAGAACTACTAGGGATGACGTCCTGGATGCTGAAAATTATGCCGAAAATTCAAAATTTAAATTTGTGCCAGATTGATTTACATCTGTTTTACATTGTTACTCTTTAATGTTAGCTAGTAGTAGTATACATTTAGCCGATTTAGGCTCTAAATTGTTTGACATCTTATAAATATCACATATTTGCTGCTAAAGTTGTTGGAGTTAGTGTCCTCCACAATAGTGCGTTAACATAATAAATCTCATTAATGGAATATCATCAGATATTTAATTATTTGATCCTCGTCAGTTGATTAACGTAAATCGATAACGGTTGGCTGACTAGAGTTTGACATTATTGTCGTGAGACGGCGGTGATCAACTGACCCCTTTCGGTCACACCTGAAGGAACGAACCCCAATTGATAACTAATTAATTGTATGAGATACAATTTGTTTAGTCCCTTGATTTATAGACTAAGAGGTTAGTCGATTATTTTTAGAGAGATTTCGAGTTGCGAACTCGAGGAGCGGCAGTTATTATTTAATTATGCGATAATTAAATAATAAGTTTTGGGAAACGGGTTTTAGTTAATTAAGTGTTAATTTACTAAAATTGTACTAATTGATTAATGTGATTAATATTAATACGTAAATAATATGTGTAGTGGTACACGTATATTTACGGAGTGAATTGGACGAATTAATTATGGAAGTATTTAAACATGATACGATGTTTAAAATAAAAATTACACGGATTTGTGCGACAAATATAAGAACCAACATGGACCCGTAAATGGTCAAGTGGATCGTGTAAAATAAGTGTAGTGGATGATTACTCACATAATCATTTTACCTTATTTTGTATACTACCATAATTTATCTTATACAAGATTTTGCACGTGATGTAAGAAAAAATATAAGACAAAATTGTCCACTACCACACTCCACCTACCCGCCACTTTCCCCCTATATACTCCATCAATTGTTCACATTTTTACTCTACCTTACTTAAACACTCTACATACTTGCATGTGAACATTTTTTCTCCATCTCTCTATAATAATAATCATCTCTACTAAGCTTGTTAGTAAGAACATAAATAATATTACTAAGACTAGTTAATTAGTAATATTTCTAATAATAATCAAGGGTACAATATTAATAAGTTCTAGTTCATACTTGTTAATATTTTTGGGTTAGTTCTTGGGTGCAACAAGAAGGAGATCTTCTTATTGAAGATTTGCAAGGAGGATCTTCCATTTGGTTTAAGCTCAAGAACAAGCTAGTAAGGTGAACTAGCTTGTGCCCTTTTTACCACAAATTCAATGTAAGGAAATTGTTTTTCCTTATACTTTCTTTTTATGCTTTCATATTAGCATGCATGTTACATAGATCACCTAAATGACAATTTATGAGATAAATTAATTTTATTAGAGAGTCTAATATGAATCTATGATCTTTCAAGTGGTATCAGAGCTTAGGCTTGTAATTTGTATGTTGATTTTAAGCATTTTAATGAATTATGAGATAATTTGTAAAAACTCAAAAATGGTGTTAGAAGAGGTTCTAGCACGAAATTTTTGGGACATGCATACCTACTGATCTCAAAAGGATTCCCTGAATTTTTTGGTGATTTTTGAAGTTATTTTGCTATTTTTAATGTTTTTTGGTAGAAAACCGAGTCAAAATGTCGCATTTTAGTGAAAAATTGACTAAAAATAATTAAAAGTTGATTCGGTGCATGGATTTTTTATGGTAGTTCATGCATGTTTTCTACTGATTGTATGCAAAAAGTTGAAGGTTGGTTCGAATTTTTGCATGTTTATTGATTTTTTGAGTAAAAAGTCGATAAAAGTGAAATTAATTAATCATAATTTCGAAACTTTTGATTCTGCCCATGATAAATTTATGTACATTTAAGAATATTATTTAAATGTTAAAAGTGATTTTGCATATGTGTTTTCACTTTGTTTTGATGTTTATTGGTTTTAGTGGTTAAAAACCGATAAATATCGATCTTTTTCTTCACAAAATTTATCCGGATTTTTTGGGCAATTTTTCTGACATTTTGGTATTCTTGGGAGTGTTCCAGAATACTAAAAATTTTTGTTTCAATTATTTGGGTAATTTTTCAATTATTTTGAATTTTTACTTAAATATTATGATTTTATCGATTAAATTAACAAATTATCACCAAATCAAACTAATAATTTATCATAAAATTAGTGAGGACTAATTTTGAGGTTCAAAACAGTTTGGACAATTAGTTTTGACATAAATGAGATTTAAGAGTTAATTATTGATTTTTACATGTTAAAAATCGATTAAATCCACAAAAACCGAGATGGATACCAATGAATGATAGATAGGGCGATTTTGGCATCATTTTTACAGCATTTTAAGCATATTTATTTAAGTTGAATGAATGATTGTCATTTTTTAAAGTATTTATCTTATTGTACCTAGTATGGCCTAGTTAATTTTAATCGTTATTACCCGAAATGAATGAGAATATCGATTTGTTTGTAATTAAATACGATCTCGTATCGTCGGTTTGTAATTAATTAATAGTTTTATTTTATTTTATTAATTAATGTGTAATAGGAATAGCTATGTAATTCATTTGTAATAGTTATTTTTACCGGCGTTTTCCAAAAGACGGATTACAACGAGACGGAGTCTATTTTTGGAAGGTGTTCCAAATCCCACAAGGAAGAGCCACTTATGGAATGAAGAGGCAAGGGACCAAGGAGTTGGTTTCCGAAATGTAATAGACTAGTTTTTTATTAACTAGGTGGCCATACTAGGATTTATTCATATGCTTACATGTTTGCTTGTTTTATTTTCGCGCATGCCAAAATCGCCATTCACATGCATTTTATTTTCGCGGTTGTAAATTCACGTCATTTACATTCACCGAATTAATTCACTTATAAGGAATTTATGACTAAATTGACAAGATCTCTCACATAACTAAAATTGAGATTAGCCTTACCAATTAGTAACACCTATGAATCTCTTGTTCATTAGAGCCACGCTCGCCCAAGCGGGGTGTTCTCTTTTTACCTTGGGTAAGTAGGGTGGTAAACGGTTATCACACGCTAAAATTGGTTGGACTCAACGGGATATAAGACGGTCTTGTGTTCCGGGGCTAGTAGATGAATTTGAGGAAATTCGTCGACCAAGAGTTCTAGAGGTAGAATTAGTCAACGTGACTTACCGAATTTACGCAATTATGGGATGTTTCGCCCAAGCGATGTTCATTTTTGTTTAATATTTGGGTCTTGGAATCATTTATATAATTTAGTGGGAGATCATTATATAAATGCTAAAACTTGCTAAACATGTTTTTACAAGTAATTTTTAAAACAGTGAATGTTAATTTTTCCTTTTTGTTGTAGCATTTTAATTCGCAATGGCAACTTCATCAACTCCATCGACTAATTCACTAGGCAAAGATTCATGGCTAAGGTCCGTAATGGACAAATGTATTTTAAAAGATGACGGTAGTAACTTTCTTGAATGGGAATCCAACATCAAAAGTGCCGCGTTGTCCGATAATGTGCTCACTTACTTGACCGATGCTCCTCCAATCGAGCCCGGTGCAAGAGCTTCATCGGCGGTGCGGACCGCCTATGATGACTATGTGAGGATGTTGAATGATATCAAGAATGTGTTGATATGGTCAATATCCCCAAAGCTCAAGCTATCATGCATTTCATTAAATGCTTACGAGATTTTCACTCGTATGATTACTATGTTTTCACAAACACCAAAAGTCCGTCAATACGATGCGGCGGCACGCTTCTTTGAAGCTAAGCTTGAGAGGGGCGAAAAGGTTGGTCCCCATGTACTCAAAATGGTCGAATATGTTGACATCCTAGAGCGTCTAAGGTGTAAGATTCCTAAGACTCTTGTGGTGGATCATATCCTTCACTCACTCCCCACCAAGTTTGCCCACTTTAGGGTAAACTACAACATGAATGACATGGATAAGAGTTACCATGAAATTCATGCACTCCTCTCCCAAGCGGAGAGGGATATGGAGGCTAGTGGGAGTGAAAAGGGTGATGTTTTAACCATGAAGTTAAAGAACATGTCTCTTGGAGTCAAGAAAGGAAAAGGGAAAGAAAAGTCCCAATTCAAGAAATCGTCAAAGAAACATGACAAGGGAAAGGGGAAGGCCGTTGAGAATGGCAATCCCAAGGCAAAAAGTGTCAAGCTCTCCGAGGCCGAATGTTTCCATTGTAATGGGAAGGGGCATTATAGGAGGAGTTGTCCCAAATACTTGGAGGATCTCAAGGAAGGGCGTGTGATGCCTATTGGTATGATTTCCTCTCTCTATGTGATAGACGTTAATTATGATTGTACTTCCACTTGGGTACTTGATACCGGATGTGGCTCTCACCTTTGTAACCATTTGCAGGGTATGAGGGACATGCAAGCACTAGCAAAAGGTGATGTGGATCTCCGCATGGGCAATGGAGCTAGAGTAGCCGCCATTGCCGTAGGGACCCATGTGCTCACTTGAGCTAGTGGTTTAGAGTTGTATTTAAATAAGTGTTATTTTGTACCAACTTTAACTAAGAACATCATCTCCATTTCCGCGTTAGACGCGGAAGGCTTTTGTTTTATGATTAAGGATAAGTGTTGTACTTTTTCTTTTAATGATGTGGTTTATGACAAGGCCATTTCAATTGGAGGCATTTATGTTTTAAATGATGTTAATGACGTTTATCATATGGAAACTAAAAAGCTGAAAAAGGGTGATCCAAACGAATCCTACCTTTGGCATTGTCGTTTAAGCCACATAAACGAAAGACGCATTAAGAAAATTGCTTCATCAAAAGTGGTCAAAACATTTGGTTTCGAATCTTATGGTACATGCTAGTCTTGCCTTTTAGGCAAGATGACTCGTGCACCTTTTGCGGGAAAAGGGACACGTGCTAGTGAGGTTTTGGCTATCATACACACGGATGTGTGTGGACCATTAACCATCACCGCTAGAGGAGGTTTTCACTACTTCATTACTTTTACTGATGACTTAAGTAGATATGGGTATGTCTACTTAATGAAGAACAAGAGTGAAGCCTTTGACAAGTTCAAAGAGTTTCAAAAAGAAGTAGAGAACCAATTGGATAAAAAGATAAAGACTCTACGGTCCGACCGTGGTGGTGAGTATCTAAATATTGAATTTGATTCACACCTAAAAGATTGTGGTATAGTATCACAATGGACTCCTCCCGGCACACCGCAATTAAATGGTGTGGCCGAAAGGAGAAACCGAACTTTACTTGATATGGTTCGGTCAATGATGAGTCTAACTGAGCTTCCTAGTTCATTTTGGGGTTTTGCCCTCTTGTCTGCAGTATTTTCACTAAATCGAAGCCCGACTAAAGCGGCCGAGAAGACTCCATATGAGATATAGACAGGGAAAGTCCCTCATTTGTCATTCATGCGTATTTGGGGTTGCGAAGCGTACGTTAAGATCAAGTCTGACAATAAGCTTGCACCCAGGTCTGACAAATGTCTTTTTGTAGGATATCCAAGGGAAACACGTGGCTATTACTTCTACAATAAACACGAGAACAAAGTGTTTGTGGCTCGTGATGTTGTCTTCCTATAAAAGGAATTTATTTCTAGGAGACAGAGTGGGAGAAAATTTGAACTTGAAGAAGTTCGAGAGCCACAACCGAGAATGAGGTAGAGGAGAACGTGGAGGATAGCATTCCCTCTTCCTCTGAAACGGTAATTATTCCTAGAAAGTCAAGTAGGATTTCTAATCCACCTGATCGCTACCTTGGTAACATCGAAGAGGATGGTGTTTTGTTACTTTTTGAAAGTGATGAACCCACTACCTACAAATCGGCCATGTCTAGTCCCGACTCCTCGCGTTGGCTAGAAGCCATGCGGTCCGAAATGGATTCCATGTACGAGAACCAAGTATGGGACTTGGTGGATTTACCTGAGGGAGTGCGACCCCTTCAGTGTAAATGGATATATAAAATTAAGCTCGGCGTGGATAAACATTTGGATGTTTACAAAGCTAGATTGGTGGCAAAAGGTTTCACCCAAGTTCATGGTTTACACTATGACGAAACCTTCGCTCCAGTCGCTATGCTTAGGTCCATTAGGATAATATTAGCGGTTGCCGCATTTCATGATTATGAGATTTGGCAAATGGATGTCAAAACGCCTTCTTGAATGGGATTCTAGAAGAAGAGGTGTACATGATACAACCTGAAGGTTTTGTTGATACATCTAACCCTAAGAAAGTGTGTAAGCTCAAGAAGTTCATTTATGGTCTTAAGCAAGCATCTAGGAGTTGGAATCATCGCTTTGATCATGTTATTAAACAATACGGTTTCACTAGAAGTGTGGAAGAACCGTGTTTATACATGAAGTTTAGTGGGAGTAAGGTTGCATTCCTTGTCCTATATGTGGATGACATATTCCTCATTGGGAATGATGTTCCATCACTCACTTCCGTTAGGAGTGGCTAGGGAAACACTTCCAAATGAAGGACTTGGGAGAGGCACAACGAATCTTAGGTATCCGGATCTATAGGGATAGGTCCAAGAGGATACTAGCATTGAGTCAAGAAGCTTATATTGACAAAGTTCTTGACCGGTTCAATATGAAAGACTCCAAGAGAGGATTTCTACCTATGGGCCAAGGGATTACTTTGAGCAAGTCACAGTCTCCCTCCACCCCTAAGGAAATTGAACACATGAAGACCGTCCCTTATGCTTCCGCTGTTAGGTCTATCATGTATGCTATGATTTGCACTCGTCCCGACGTTGCGTATGCCTTGAGCATGACAAGTCGGTATCAAGCCAAACCTGGTGAGAGTCACTGGATAGCCGTAAAGAACATCCTTAAGTACTTGAGAAGGACTAAGGATTCGTTCTTAGTGTTTGGAGGAGAAATTGAGTTGCTAGTAAGAGGTTACACGGACGCAACTTTCCAAACCGATCGGGATGACATGAAATCCCAATCCGGCTACGTGTTTATGCTAAATGGAGGAGCTGTTTGCTGGAAGAGCTTCAAGCAAAGTGTTACTGCGGATTCTACAACAGAGGCTGAGTACCTTGCAGCGTCCGAGGCCGCGAAGGAATTTGTTTGGATTAGGCAATTCATGGAGGGGCTAGGAGTAGTCCATTCCGCCAAAGATCCTATCACTCTATATTGTGATAACAGTGGAGCTATTTTTCAAGCCAAAGAGCCTAAGTCTAGTAACAAATCTAGACACATTGAAAGGAAATACCATGTAATTAGACTTTATGTGGAAAGGAAGGAAATTGACATTTGTAAGGTTGGGACAGATGATAATATTGCTGATCCTTTAACCAAGTCTTTATCAAAGGCTAAGCATGATGGTCATGTCGTCGCTATGGGATTGAGACGAGTACCAGATTTTCTTTAGATTATGGATATGTAATAATTGGATAATGTATCTTTTATTATATATATATGATAATCACATTCATTGTTTTCGCATTCATTTCTTTTATGAATCTTTTATTTAGTGTGACTAAATTTTAATACCTTGTTTATCTGAATAAGTTGTGGAGACAATGTTGAACACTATTCAAATGAATAAGATGAACATTGTATTTTGTCCCTAGTCACTTAATGAGGTGACGTCTCGGAGTGACTAGGTTGTAAGTCGATTGATGGTTGTTCAACACCATAAGGTCATATGTGATGACTGGTCGATTACATATGCAGAGTGTGTGACACTTTGCCGGACAGTGACCATTTAGAGAGTCCCTAAGTTCTATTATAGACGCCTGGTCATGGCGGGGATCTCTAAGATGTTGTAATGAGTCGATTCTTTTGACTGGAGACTATTATCTGAGCAAGTGCAGTTTCCGAGTGACTTTGGTTTTTATCCTAGGTCGTGCCATGAAAGAAGGCCAAAAGGGCACTTACTAGGTCATGGTGAGCTGTATTGTGCAATAGGATAGATAGGGCATACAGGAATTGTCCACCCACGTTGGGTAACTATATCTCAAGGCCACTCGAGGAGTTAATGACTACAAATGCGTGGCCACGCTCGGAAGTAATCTGTGAGAGATTTTTCCGGTCAGGTAGTCACACTCCCGATCGAGAAAACCACTCGCGATGTGTTCATGTGCAAGTGCGACCTGAAAGACACCTTGCATTGAGTGGGAGATTAAAACGGACAAGAGAATTGGTAGCGCACACCTTGTGTCAGACAAGTGGGAGATTGTTGGAGTTAGTGTCCTCCACAATAGTGCGTTAACATAATAAATCTCATTAATGGAATATCATCAGATATTTAATTATTTGATCCTCGTCAGTTGATTAACGTAAATCGATAACGGTTGGCTGACTAGAGTTTGACGTTATTGTCGTGAGACGGCGGTGATCAACTGACCCCTTTCGGTCACACCTAAAGGAACGAACCCCAATTGATAACTAATTAATTGTATGAGACACAATTTGTTTAGTCCCTTGATTTATAGACTAAGAGGTTAGTCGATTATTTTTAGAGAGATTTCGAGTTGCGAACTCGAGGAGCGGCAGTTATTATTTAATTATGCGATAATTAAATAATAAGTTTTGGGAAACGGGTTTTAGTTAATTAAGTGTTAATTTACTAAAATTGTACTAATTGATTAATGTGATTAATATTAGTACATAAATAATATGTGTAGTGGTACACGTATATTTACGGAGTGAATTGGACGAATTAATTATGGAAGTATTTAAACATGATACGATGTTTAAAATAAAAATTACACGGATTTGTGCGACAAATATAAGAACCAACATGGACCCGTAAATGGTCAAGTGGAGCGTGTAAAATAAGTGTAGTGAATGATTACTCACATAATCATTTTACCTTATTTTGTATACTACCATAATTTATCTTATACAAGATTTTGCACGTGATGTAAGATAAAAATATAAGACAAAATTGTCCACTGCCACACTCCACCTACCCGCCACTTTCCCCCTATATACTCCATCAATTGTTCACATTTTTACTCTATCTTACTTAAACACTCTACATACTTGCATGTGAACATTTTTTCTCCATCTCTCTATAATAATAATCATCTCTACTAAGCTTGTTAGTAAGAACATAAATAATATTACTATGACTAGTTAGTAATATTTCTAATAATAATCAAGGGTACAATATTAATAAGTTCTAGTTCATACTTGTTAATATTTTTGGGTTAGTTCTTGGGTGCAACAAGAAGGAGATCTTCTTATTGAAGATTTGCAAGGAGGATCTTCCATTTGGTTTAATCTCAAGAACAAGCTAGTAAGGTGAACTAGCTTGTGCCCTTTTTACCACAAATTCAATGTAAGGAAATTGTTTTTCCTTATACTTTCTTTTTATGCTTTCATATTAGCATGCATGTTACATAGATCACCTAAATGACAATTTATGAGATAAATTAATTTTATTAGAGAGTCTAATATGGATCTATGATCTTTCAAAAGTATCACATATTTAGCAGCAAATGTGTGATATTTATAAGATGTCAACAAAGTATGAATTAGGATGCCGTAAGTATAGTAGGTGCCTGGTCTAGAAGTTTGGATATAAAGTGATGCTAAGTCGCTAATAGCACAACGCTTGTTTGATTATTTTGGAGGCTCTTTGCTGGACTGTGACTTATTTGCTCGGCTACTCGAGTATCAAGTTGATTACTGCATATTCTTGATAATCTCTTGATGTGTGTATTCATTAGGTCTAGACTCTAGAGCTAGACTATCGGCTAATTTATCGTACTATCTATTATTGTGATTCTACTTTTGTTGTGACAATGTCATCCCTCTTATAGCCTTATATGAGAAGCTTCTCTATCAATGTGGGCAAGACTCAAAGTTTCAGACTTTAGTATGCGGTTATCAAGGTCGTATTGTCTAGCTGACCCTCGTTCATAGTTGTCATGATTATCTAGTACGGAGTAATTAGCTATTTGCGGCGCCTTTGGTAAATTAGCATGTTTCAAGGTAACTTTTAAGAATAGTAGTGCCCAAACCACTGTTTAAGGCTTCAAGTTTGCATCTTGCACTTACTTCCATCAGGAGAACATGCTAGGGTCTTGGGATGTAGCGTTCCGTAAAGATCTTGTTTTTACTGCTTCTGATCGCCATTTTTATGTGCTCAAAGTTGGTTGTCTCCCTGAAATCCAATTTTGTGCATCTAAATATTTATACTAATTTATTATGTTTGGTATCTTGTTGAAAACTTATTAACTAAGGAGATCTAGCTGATTATGGTGAGGTAACGTGCGAAGCCTGGTTGGCTTATCCGTTTTTTTTTTTTTTGCTCAAATCATGTTGTCTATTTTTTAGCATAACAATTGAATAACACAGAGTATTAATGTTAATTTGTCAACTTTTAGCTCAAAAGGGAGAGCATGTGCTATTGCACAAGACGTGGGTTCGAACCCCACAAAGATGAGCTAATGTAATTATATAATTTAAAATAGTATTGTTAGACGTGTGATATTTTATTGTATACGTTGTGATATTGTATTGGATATGTATTCTTTACAATACAATATCACAACATATCCATTATAATATCACATTTGTCTCATATAAATATCAGAAGTTTCTAAAAGAAGTATCCCACTAATTACATTATAGTAACACATTATATTCTTTACAATATCACAATGTATTCAATACAATACCACAAAGTATTCAATACAATATCTCACTTTTTGGGAAATAATCATTTTTGTTTTAGTATTACAATATCAGACGTTTTGTAATAAAATGTCACAAAATATACAATACAATATCACAACTTTTCAAATAGTCTTTGTCAGTCAACAATGAATGTTATCTCAGTATTAAAATATCAACTGTTTGCAATACAGTATCACAAGATATACAATACGATTTCACACTTTTTCAACTAGTCTTTGTCAGTCAAGGTAGAACATTGATTGTTCTCTTAGTGTTACAATATCAACTGTTTTACATTACAATATCACAAAATGTTCAATACAATATCAAACTTTTTTTCCAAATAATCTCCGTCAGTCAGATTGTTTTTTGGTATTACAATATCACATGTCTAACAATACAATATCACAACATATCCAATATAATATCACAACTGTTTTTATAAATTTCGTCATTAGCCTTGCTCAACTACTGTTGGATTTTAGTTACAATATCACAATTTATGTAATACAATATCACAGTGCACTGAATACAATATCACACATGTTTACTGTAATAGAAATAACACATGTAAGATGAAGAAATAGCGGAAGGAACCCTTTGAAATATTACAAAAATGCTAATGAAATTGTACTTTGAAATAGGAGTTTAGCAGTAGCCTGTGTGGGACTTGAACCCACATTCTTTGCGCATTGCACAATGCTCTACTGATTGAGCTAATAGGCTTTTATGATGAGGCGTTATAAAATGTAGCCACAGAGTATAAGAAAAATTGATAACACATTAATAACAAAAATGTGATATTGTTTCTAAGGACTTGTGGTATTTTATTTTAATGGTTCTGATATTATTTCATAGTATCACAAAATTAAAGAGTCATTTAAAGCTAGCTCGAGCACACTCACTAGGAGTAGACGCGTAGTCAATTAACATCCTTTTTGCGTGCACTGAACTAATTGAAAAACATATCAGAGTATGATATGATTAAGCTATAATTGCGTTAATGCTATGGCAATTGTGTACACAATATTATTGAAATATAATTTCTTTAAGAAATTTTTATGGTTATCAAGTACACATAAAAAGAGTAATTACCCTTATTTGTACGGCAAACAAACTTCCAATGTCAGTTCTCAGGTCAGGAACAATAATAGCTAGTGAATGACTCTTTAGTATCTTTTGTATGACTAGCAGCAATCTTTTTAGTGTCTATATCATTTCAGTTACTAGGCGGAGGTCATGGTCATCATTTAGCATACTAAATTAACATCAGCTTAATGCAATATCAAATCATAATCTGATTAAGCCTATACTAATAATAAAACATGCCTTGCTTAATCTATGTTTTTAACTATAGGTAGATAAAATTTCTAGCATAATTGATAAATGCAATCAAAATTTCCATATCAGGAACAAAGTAAAATATGAACTTCTCTTTACTCTACTTTGTCCTCTACGACAATATGACTGCCTATCCTTGTTTGCTCTATATCAAATCATTAACTAGAGCTAGCTCGAGCACACTCACTATGCGTAGACGCGTAGTCAATTAACATCCTTTTTGCGTGCACTGAACTCATTGAAAATCATATCATAGTATGATATGATTAAGCTATAATAACATTAGAACAAACCTCGCCCAAAAACGCTCGTTTCCTATTTGAGCTTCATTATTCTGATCACTTGCTACAGAATGCCTCTATCTTATCCAGAAACTAGCATCACAAAAGCCTACTTACTTGTAATTTGGCAAAAACACATTGATCTTTACATATCATCAATCAATTAATCGAATAAATGTAAAATGAAGAAAATCAACAAAAAATTGAGGGAGTAAACAACTAGTACGTTACGTTTTGGAATGCAAGCATTTAGCATAGAATTAGATGAAAGAGCAAAGGATAAAATGAAAAAACCTGGAGCATCTCCTAAGAACAACATTAGCAAGAGAAGTGAGTTTGGGAATCCAGTTGTTTCCGACAATAGGAGTGTTGGTGATATCGCGGAGCTCGTCTTTGAAGGAATCCCGACTTCCTTCTAACCATTTAAGTGAACCTTCCCTGACGAAATCCTCCAATATATTTCTCGTCTTATTCGCCATTGTCATCTTCTTCTCTAGTTGTCTATCTTTTCTAAAAGAACTACACAATTTTTTTTAAAACCCTAACTTTAATAATTCGAATTTTAACCAAATAATATATGCATTCAAAGTTACAAACAACATCTAAAACAAAAAATTCATAACATTATTTATAGAAATATAAGCAATAATATAAAATGTATTGTGTAATTAATCGATTTTAACAATTTTTCCCCCAAATATACCTAATTTCAAAAATTCGAAACCATTAAGCCTATAGTCCTTATTGAAAACTAAAGCGCTTTTTCGAGAAATACGAGACATCTAAGTCACAAAAGCCGGCTAACGGGGGTATTCCTGAGGAGAAACTTTTACCATTCAAGAAAGATTTAACTAAGCAGCAGGAATTCGAGCAACTTCTTGGTTGCCCCGCCAGTGACGAGGTAACAATACTTCCACCAAAATAATCCAAAAACAAAGGCAGCGGTAAAAGAATGGTGTCAGCTAAGGCTAAAGCCATTGCCTTAGCTTGTAAGCCAAAGCGCATGTGTAATAACTATAAACAAATGGCACACCACGATAAACGGAACTGCCCTAACCCATTTTCTGAGCATCCACCGTCTTCACCAGCATCTGAAGGAGTAGAAGAAGAGGAAGAAGAAGAAGAAGAAGAAGAAGAAGAAGAAGAAGAAGAAGAAGAAGAAGAAGAAGAAGAAGAAGAAGAAGAAGAAGAAGAAGAAGAAGAATAGAGAAACTTAACATGCTGTAGTAGTAGAAAAATACCTCCGTCTCAACAAATTATTTACAATCTTTTTTTCTTTAAAAGGTAAAAAATCTGGTGAGACGGAAGGGGTATTCAGTAGCTAGCTTTTGTCTATTTTGATTGGGGTTTGCACTTAAATGATGTAATTTGGTAACTTCACCTTCCAGATTGTATAACTTTAGTAATATGATTGTATAACTCTTTTACACAATTTGGATGACCTTTGTTCATGGCAAAAAATCCAATATTTAAAAGTTTGATAAAGAACGAATTACAACTTCAGTGGTTTTAACTAAAACTCTTACCCATATATGGATAATTGTACTTCACAGAGTGAATAACTCTTATAGTTATCTGTATAACACTTCTAATTATGTGTATCTTTTGCCCTTGTTTCTATAATTGTTTATATATTTCACTAAAGTCATGTGTTGTATGACTCTTGTACACAATTTGTATAACTCTTGTTATTTTTTGAATAACTCATAACTGTCTAATAAATTTTGCCTTTTTCATAACTGCAGTCATGTGTTGTATAACTCTTGTACACAATTTGTATAACTCTTGTTATTTTTTGTATAACTCATAACTGTAATAAATTTTGCCTTTTACATGACTGCAGTCAGATGTTGTATAACTCCTGTACACAATTTGTATAACTTTACTTCACAGAGTGTATAACTCTAATTCTTATCTGTATAACTTGGATTTTAATTATGACAGACCAAGATGATATAATAACAATCTATTCCAAAAAAGTTGTCAGAGTTGTTAAGGAGTTTCTTGACAACATACTAGAGTTGCAAAATCAGAGAGTACAAAATGAATGGAAATACATTCTATTTTTTCGCTGGCTTTTTATCTGCTTTCCGCGCGTTTTTTCGTCTGGCTTCTACTTGCTTCGGGATCTGGTCTTTCTCGCCAATGAAACCGTTGACCTTGGACAGAACTCCTTGCCCGATGATGTTCATGTCAGCTAGGACAAGCGTCGCTGCCAACTGGATCACCAAATATCGACGGTTCACCTTCCTCTCGAGATCAACGTGACCAAAACTATCACCCTCGTACATTAACATGTGCATCATGGTGAACAAGCCAGACTCGGTGTCGTTTATCGTTTGCTTATGCCAGGCAAACTGGATCTGACGAAACTGGAACTCCGGTATGTCTTTCCCTCTGTTCTTATCCTCGTCCCTAGACTCCAGATAGTCGCTCATGAGGCTCGCCTGGCACAGACAAGAACGTCAAAAAGTGAAATTGTAAAGCGGTGATAACACTTTTGAGTTGAACGTAATTACAATTTAATTCCACTTACAATTACGTGACACGCTTTGCATATCTCCGACTGGCCCGGACTTGAGTAGTACTTATTGTCCAGAAGATCAATCGTACGCGAATTAAAGTTGATACACGCACATGCATAATGGGCTTCAATCTTAATGGGTACGAAGATTAAATCAGACTTCAAGCTGAAATCTTTTCCACTGTCGACTCTGAAGACGTCCCACACATTGTACAACCTTTCGGTGTCCGGTGTTTGTTGGACAGGGTTTCGTACAAGGTTCAAGATTATTTCCTGCTCAAGTAGAAGTATATGTATGAGAATACCAGAAGAGTTATAGGGGTTGTGCAAAGGAGTTGCACAGTAACTCTTATAGCATATTGAAGTATGCCTAAGTTCATACTGGCTGTTAATAACTTCTCAAAACAAAATGTGCAACTCCATAGAGGGTATGTATAACTTTAGTCTTATTTTCCACTGAAAGTTTTAAATATCATACCTTCAAAGTATAACTCTAAAGAGGGTATGTGAAATTCTTATATCATATTAAAGGATTGATTACAACCATACCATATGACGGATACCGAAGTAAGACGAACGAAAAATCGCGCACTCCTCTGCCTCCAAACGATTGAGCAACAAGGACCAACACTCAATCACTTTTTCATCCATTGGCGTCTCAGGGAGCATGGACAACATTTGCAACCTATAAATTGTTGCATGCCGCGAAAAGTTCACAAGTAGTTCACTGTGGTTCAGGCAGCAGGTGTTAGTCAGGCTATAACGTCGACTAAATGGGAAGGTAACTGCTATTAAAATGACTGCATAACTTCAGTGATGAAACATATAACTGCAGATTAGGAATGTGTAACTCCATCAACGAAATGTATAACTTTAGTTGGTAAAGTTATACATTTCATAACTGAAGTTATACAAAGCAGAAAATAGTACTCAAGTGGTTCTGTTGATTTTGGACAGCTTACTCATTTGGAAACTTGTAGTCATCAAGGAAAGCGTAATCAGCCACTTGTTTGCGATACACCGGGATATCCCTAATTAATGCCTTGTTTAACTTCAGCATCTTGGCGACCAATGGAAGGTCGGCGTCTGGTTTTCCGCAATATGTGGTGCAACCAAGGCCATCGCCCTTACCCCGGGAGCGGCTATTAACCGGTGAGAGGGCCCGAGTAGACGGCGTCTGGCCCAGGGCTACTTGGGGAGGTGGAGTCCGATAGGTTGAACTGACTTTGGAGCAAGGGCGTTTAGCAGAACTGTTCTCTCCAGCAACTCCGGCACCTCTTTTCCTTCCACTTGTGTTGCCGGCTAGCTTCTGTGACTCACGCAGCTCCTCCATTTCACGGTTTATAACCTCCTTAAAAGCTGTTACCCTAGATAACACAGCTTCCCTATCCACGTTAATGTCACTGAGAACAAGGGTGGCAGCAAATTCCGCTCGCATTAGGTCATTGCTTTCCTTTATCCCTATGGTACACTCGAATGGCTCTCCACGGTACAACAGCATATGAACCATGACGTAAAGACCACAGTCATTGTCAGTATACCCTGCTCCCTGCCAGTTGAATTTAATGTTTACAAAAGGAGACCCTTCAACTTTCTTCCCTTTGTCGAGCCCTTTGGAGACCATATACTTTCCCATAGCATCAGCCTGGCAGAAGTTAGGAAAGGCGTTTAAAAGGGGAAGACCAATTAACAAAACAATAGAGGATCAAATTAATAAGTCTTACAGTAATACGCGCAATCCCTCCATATGGTAATTTCAGAAGATCGTCCTCGTACGAACGATTATCAAGGTACTCGATCTGCTCAGAGAGGAAATTTATGCAAATGCAAGCGTAGTGATCTTGATCGCCAGTGCTTACCGGGACGAAAACCTACAAACATGCACCAAATTTCTAAGAGTTATAAAACATAATTAGAAGCTTAGAGGTATACATATTGTGCGTAATTGGAGTTATACATTCTATGGTTAGAGTTATACTGTAATACTACGTATTTATGAGTCTCTGGGTACTCTATCGAGTAGGCCTTACTCTGTCGAGTAAGGGCGAGTTGCAGTTTAAAATAGTTTCTGACCTGTTGGATACTCGATTGAGTAACGCAGATACTCGATCGAGTAAGGGGGCACTCGATCGAGTACCTCAGCTACTCGATCGAGTAGCCGGTTTACGGGGGCTGTTTTCTCGGGTTTTGTTAATAATGCGATTAAGTATATAATAACTTCCGTCATTGTTCTTTAAACACTTTTAAAATCTAATTACTGTGAAAAGAGAAATCAAACTACGTCATTCGCTTTAATCGCATTGTTTGCAAATCCCGGAGTTTGGAAGGTCGTATTTCACCTTTCTTTGTACCGTTGTGATCCTTGCGTCGAGGGTAAGATCTACATACTGTTTTTATAGTATTTCCTTAAGGTTGGTTAAACCCTAATATTGGGAATTGGGGGTTTTATTGTATTGTATGATTGGTAGTGATTATATGTTTGTATGTTAGGAGGAGGATTCGTAGAGGAAGCGTTTTGATATCAGCTGTGAGATCGTCTGATTGTGTTGTGTTTTCCAGGTAGGGTTTCCCTACTCAGTATTAATTACATAATGTGTGGTGACTGTGCTATAGTTAGTGATTGTTGATTGATTCAGACGGTTGTTGATGTTGTATTGTGATTGCTGATTGTTTGTCTCTGGTTCTCGAGATGCGTTCTCGACTGAGTGGAGTCACTTGCGGGAGTGGCTTCACGCCCTAGTTTCGCCCTCCGTGGAACCCGCCACGGGGGGGATGTGCACATTAATGGGACAGGGTTATCGCTCGGTATGATGAGCGGGGATTTGGTGGGTACGGCCATTTGCGGTCCCCCACTGGCAGGGCTGGTCCAGTGGACAGTCGGTGACGGAGATTGATTGGAGTGGGTGATTGTGTGTGACTGTTTGAGCTGTATTGTTTCCTGTGTTGTTGGTTTACTTAGATTGTGTGATTAGTACTGACCCCGTTTAATGTTTTAAAAATTGTGGTGATCCATTCGGGGATGGTGAGCAGTTATTGAGCAGGTATGAGTCGAGTTACTGGGATAGCTGGGATGTGCCACCGTCTGATGATAGAAGTCTTCCGCTGTAGCTTAGTAGTTTTCATAAACATTTCAGTTAGCTCAGTAGACAGTTGGTTTGAGAACATGTATTCGTATTTTGGTTTGGTTTTTGGATTGTAACCTTTCACTAAAGTATTTCTATTTAAACGTTGTTTCATTATTGTTTATTTGATTATCATTGCCTCGGGTAACCGAGATGGTAGCATCCTTATACCTGGGTGGTCCTGGTAAGGCACTTGGAGTATGGGGGTGTTACAAAATGGTATCAGAGCGACGATCCTGAAACCTGTAACCAATGAACCTAATGAACATAGAGAGTCAATTAAAATGAACCCGGGGTAAAAGTTGTATGTGCTAATGCAAAGGCTTGGGAGACATCCTAAAGTCGCGAACTCGCCCTACAATTTTGAACCGGTCACATGGGGGGTATATGTCAAGGTCGTATGTGTTGTTTGTTAGTTTGTATATGAATGTGGCGATGTATGTTGTAATTGTTGGATGTTTGGAGTAGAAGGTTGAGATTGTGAATGAAAGATTGGTGAAGTATATAGAACTGTCGTTTGAACAAGAAGCATGTTGGATGTTTACTGTGTGGCGTTTGATAATATGATATAGTTGTTTGGTTGATCATATGAAAAGCTTGGTAGAATTGCATGCTTAGCTCTATTATATGTTGAGTTTATAATGTTGCTTAGTATGTTGGGATATGTGAGATAACATGCGGGTAGTATATGCGAGTCAACATGACTCGATCGAGTAGGTGAGATACTCGGTCGAGTGGGTCTGACTCGATCGAGTGGGTATTTGACGATTTTGAATCCAGAATCGTGTTTTTGGGCACTCGATCGAGTACCTCGGGCACTCGATCGAGTAGGGGGTCACTCGATCGAGTAGCCGGGCTACTCGATCGAGTATGTTAGAGGTCAGAAGGTCTGTGTGGGTTCTGAGGTCGAGGCACTCGATCGAGTATGTTGGGCACTCGATCGAGTAGCCTCTTA
The DNA here is from genome assembly GCF_048544455.1 of Silene latifolia. NCBI lineage: Eukaryota > Viridiplantae > Streptophyta > Magnoliopsida > Caryophyllales > Caryophyllaceae > Silene > Silene latifolia. The sequence continues at coordinate 77,335,167 of NC_133528.1, forward strand.
CTCGATCGAGTAGGTTTGGGTACTCGATCGAGTGTGTTCTGGGCAGCCTGTTTTCGTGTTTTGAGGTTTTAGTGCGTATGTTTATATCTACCCTTTCATATATAGTTTCAAGATGCTGCCCAAGAGAAACGCTTTGTATGCGAGAGCTGAGACCATGAATATAGATGATATCGTTAAGATGTTGGAGCATCAGGATGCTCTTACAGAGGCCTTAAAGAAAGTGGGAAAGGAAAAGGAGGTTGATCACTCTAAGATCAGCCTTTATATAGCGAGGTTTAACCCAAAAGAGTACACGGGAACCGGGGAACCAAACCTTCTTGACAACTGGCATCGTGAGATGGAGAACATGCTAGACCTGGTTCACTGTCCTGATGAGATGAGAGTAGAACAAGCTGCGTTCTACCTGAGGGAAGCAGCTGGTAAGTGGTGGGATACGGTGAAGGTGGGTGCTAGGGAGATGTATGCGAACCAGGGCTTACCTGCTATACCTTGGGAAGAGTTTTAGAGGGCTATGAGGAAAGAGTTTGTACCGGAGCATGTGAGGAGTAAGCTGAGGGAGGAGTTTGATGGGTTTAAGATGACATCTGATATGTCAGTTGCTGAGTACTACAAGCAGTTTAATGAGAAGTCTAGGTATGCTGAGGATATGGGTTTGAGTGAGGAGAACCTGGCGCTGAGGTTTGAGAGAGGGTTGACACCCAAGATTATGGATAAGTTACCCGTGGGAGTCCTTACCTATGTTAAGGAAGCTTGTGAGAGGGCTAGGAGAGCTGAGAGGTTGGTGGAGATGGCTCAGGAGAGAGTGAGTGAGAAAAGAAAGGCTGAGAGTGAGGGTGGTGGCCAATCTAGTCATAAGAAAGGCAACCAAACCCAAGCTAGAGGGTTTTCTTCTGGGTCAGGATTCAGTGCTAGGGCTTCCTTTGGGCGTGGCCGTGTGAGTGGTAGCGGTAGTTGGGGGATGACCTGCTATGGCTGTGGCGGTGTAGGCCACAAGAGACATGAGTGCACGAGTGCACCATGAGCTTTTCAGGGATCGGCTCGGGGGAGCTATTCTCAGGGACCTGCACAGAGTTATGCGAGTAATAGACCGTCTGGGTCATGGTCTAACCGGGGAAGTCAGAGCTATCAGGGTGGAGGTAACTGCAATGGCGGTAATTCTTATCAGAAACCAGCTACGAACAACAACAACAATCGGGGGTCGGGTGCTAAGCCGACCACATCACCAAGATCTTGTCCGGGAGGTGGACGGAAGACCGATGGAAAGTCGTTTCGATGGACAAGAAAGCAGCTGAGGATGATGCACATGTTATCACTGGTACTTTTCTTGTTAACGGTATTCATACCTTTGTTTTGTTTGATTCGGGGGCGTCTCAGTCATTTGTATCTTCGAGTCATGTTAAACGGTTGGGTTTGAGGGTATAAGAGTCTGTAAGTGAGAAAGTTTTTATACCTTCGGGTGAGTCTGTATCATGTGGGAGGTTGTTTAAAGATGTATCTATGATAGTTGGGCAAGTTGATCTACCTGTAGACTTGCTAGAGTTTCCTTTTGACGGTTTTGAGATAATAGTCGGGATGGACTGGTTAGGAAAGTACAAAGCTAAGATAGACTGTCATCAAAAGAAAGTGTCTTTGAGAGGGCCTAGGGGTGTTAGTGTGTCTTATCGTGGGTTTGTGGTCAGACCCAAAGTTAAGTTGATTGCAGCTGTCACCTTGAAGTCTTATCTGAGGAAGGGATGCCCTTTGATCTTATGCCATGTGAGAGATGACCGGATAGAGAGTCCGACAGTTGATCAGATACCAGTGGTGGGAGAGTTTGCAGATGTTTTTCCAGAGGAGATTCCGGGGTTGCCACCGAAGAGGGAGATAGATTTCACAGTTGAGTTAAAGCCGGGGACGGGGCCAATCTCTAAGGCACCGTACCGGATGGGTCCCAAAGAGATGGAGGAGCTCAGGAAACAGTTAGATGATCTGATAGAGAAGGGATACATTAGACCTAGTGTATCACCGTGGGGAGCACCAGTTCTTTTTGTGAAGAAGAAAGATGGGAGTTTGCGGTTGTGCATAGACTACAGGGAGCTGAACCGAGTGACGGTGAAGAACAAGTATCCTTTGCCAAGGATAGATGACCTGTTTGATCAGTTGAGTGGTGCATCAGTCTTTTCCAAGATTGATTTGAGGTCGGGGTACCATCAGGTGAAGATTAGAGAGATGGACATACCAAATACAGCTTTCACGTCGAGGTTGAAAGAAATCTACATCTCATTATTAACATATTCATATATGTTCTAATTAATTTAGTCATAAAATTAATTACTAAATCTTATGCATGCAAACTAAAATAAAAGAAGATAAGAAAACATTTTCTCACCATATGAATTTCGGTCAAATGGGCACCAACAAGATCTCCTTCTTGTTAGTTCTTGAGCTTTCCAATATTGGATGAACATACATGACCTCAAAATAGAAGCCCTCCAATTAGTTGCACCCAAGACTATCCCTTAATCCCACAAACTAACATGTACTAGATGTTTGTAATGTAGTTTACCTTAAAATCTATTACTAATACTCTTATACTACTTCTAGTATTATTAGTGTTTGATTTAAACAAATTAGATTCACAAAAATGAATTTTGTGAAGAACAAGAGAGAAGTTTTTATGTTTTCTTAGAACATGAGAGAGTGATCAAAAATAGAGGAAAAACTCTCTAATAATCCTCACAAAAACCGGTGGCCTCTAGTGGTAATAGACCATGATTATTTTTCTTTTTGTCTTCACAAGACAAATAGGTGTAAGTTTTTTGCATTGTCATGTCACTATCATGCAATTTGGACAAATGAATAAGACAAATGGAAAAAGATAAAACATCTCACAATGCCCACCAATTTCGGTTTATGTGTGTAATATGGAGTCCATTTTATTTTTGTCAATTGTACAATTGTATGTCATGTGACATGTGACATGTCTTATGTCATGTTTTAATTTAAAATGCATATTTAACAAATTAAATATCATTTACAAATTAAATAAATCATATTTAACAAATTGACTAGTAATATAAAATTACTTTCTCATAAAATGGTCATTTAATTACTAGTTAGTATAATTCACAATATCTTGTAATTATAACTAACTTATCATTCTCATCTCGCGTGTTTCGCAAACACCGATTAATATTAGTAATATAACTTCTTAAATTACTAAATAAAATCTCATTTAATCACATTATAATAAGATGTCACTTTTCTCTCTTATGATAATAATTTGTTCAATTTTAAGGAATTAATTAATCTGTATCGGTATACAATTAATTAACCTTTTCAATTAAGGGAATCGTCCTTTAGGTGTGACCTCAAGGGATCAACTGGTCACCACCGTCGCATTTACGTAATGTGAACTCTAGCTTGACCAATCATTACCGATATGTGTGGACCAGTTGACTATATATATTATGTATCATCCCTTCCGTATTCTTGTAATGAGATTTAATAATGATATTTAAATCATGTGATCGCAGTATTGTTGAGGACACATTTCCCAACAATCTCCCACTTGTCCTCGACAAGTGTGCGTCACCAATTCTCTTGTCCTATTACTATCTCCCACTCAATGCAAGGTGTCTTTCGGGTCGTACTTGTAAGTGATCATATCGAGAGTGGTTTCCTCGATCTGGAGAATAACTGATTGACCGGATTCATCTATCATAGATACGTTCCGAGCGTGGCCACGCATTTCCAGTTCATTACTCCTCGAGTGGCCCTGAGATATTGTTTTAACCCTGACAAGGGGGTGGACAATTCCTATCGCACATATTCCCTTCGACTAGCCACAGCCATCATAACCCAAAATATGCCCATTTGACCCCATTTACGAAGGTCGTAGTAACACAAATCAAAGTTAATCTGAAACTGTGCCATCTTAGGTGAACAGTCTTTAGTCAAAAGAATCGACTCATTAAAATACTATAGTAGCTCTCGCCACGACCAGGCTATAAATTTGCCAGAACTCTATAAGCGGTCACTGCCCGACAAAGTGTTCCTAGCAGTCTGCCTATGTGATCGACTAGTCATCTCCCATGACTCTATGGCACTTGAACTTGCCATCAATCGCATCACACTCTAGTCACTTCGAGACGTCACCTCATGTAAGTGACTATGGGCTAATACTATGTTAATCCGGGTTCACTTTAACGGGGTTCAATGTTATCTCTACAACCCGTTTGGATGTAACAAAGTATAAAAGGAGTTTTAAAGTAAAAACTCGAACGACAAATGCGATTATCACACATGAATAGTCAATGCCTGATTACTATTTCATGTTCTATAATCTAATTTGATCTTATATGTAGTTGTTCATTTCAATTTAATTGAAACGTCATGACTCATCATGTTTAGCCTATGAGAAGGCTTTGGTTAGTAGGTTTTATCAACTTCTTGTACCTTACTCAACCTTACTACATACTCGTTTTTCCTTTGTAATGTATACATTTACATCACAAAACTTTCTGAGTACGTGTCGAGATCTAATCAAGACATAGGCCCTCTAACCTAAGAATAGCTCCCACTGTTTTCACAGTGTTCGGGACTCATCCTCTTGCACATCTCATGATTCCAAGTGTACTCAATTTCCGTTATAAATATCTCCTATTGTTCTTTATTGCCTAGAACGATTCTAGAAAATCTATTTCTTAAATAACATAGCCACGATGGTATCTTAACCATCCTAATGTGTTTTGATTATGGTTTTGTCGGAAACCATGCGCAATCTCAATTGTCAATTGTCATTTGTGTAACACCCTTACACAAAAATTGCATCATAAACACTTTGCTTTTCTTCCTTAATGCTTCTGCAAGCACTTAAGGGTAATCTTTATGGCTTACTTGGTAAAGATTACTTAAATTCGATTTTGAAAACAATTCATCATACTCAAAGTATATGAAGTGTTTATACATCATTACTTATTTAATTGATCCGGCAGCGGAAGCAAATGGAATCAATCAAATATGTTCAATTTTATTGAACTAGTCATGAATCTTATTAACATGAGACTTCTTATTGACGCTAATATCATGTGGATTTATCTTCATAAATCTGGATATTTAAAGATGTATTATAATACTCCAAAAGTCTTAAATCATTCTCAATGATCAATATGTCATTCACATATAAGACTAATTAAAATTTTCGTAACTCCCACTAAACTTCATGTATAAACACAACTTCTCGACTTATCGAGAAATGTTTTATCACATGATCAAAATGTTGATTCCAACTCATTGATGTCCTACTTAAGACCCTTTCTTAAGTTTCACATTATCTTAGGATTGCAAGAATCTTCAAAACTTAATACATGTATTGAATACATTCCTTCTAATTGAAGAAGTGGGTTTTAGATTCACTTGCTGTATGTGTATCCTCATAATGAAACACAATCCCTAAGAAGATCCAAATAGACTTAAGCATCTCAATTAGTGCAAAACCCTTTGCAACCAATCAAGCTTTGAAATCTCTCTTTATTAGTGCAAAACCCTATGTCACTAATCAAGCCTTTTAGTTTCGGATTTTCATGGCTCTAAGCCTTGTATTGAGTTGTGACTTTAAACACTCTCATGTAAGTCATATGTTCATTACTTTCTAGAAGTAATCAACTTGAATCAAACGATTTCTTTTGTAAGTTATAAGCTCTTTACTTTCATAAAAGTAGCATGAATTCATCATCTTTAACAAGTGACGAATTTAACCTCCTAGGTTATAAAGAAACAATGTCTTACACAAAACGTCTCATGTAGCCAAGAAAGACCAGTTTCTTGCGACATAACATTCTCTTAACATTCTTTGTGGCTCTTGAATAATTTCTCCCACTCTGTCGTCTAGAAATAAACTTGTATTTTAGAAAGACAGTTTCACGAGCCGCAAACCCGTCGTTCTCGTGATAATTGAAAGGGAAAAATGAGCATTTGTTTCTTGTGAAAACTTACAAATATGGTAACCTACCATTTCATATCTCATATGATTCGTTTTAGATTTAGTGGAAAAATAATTTAGACAAAATGATAAAATCCCCAAAAGGATCAAGTGACTCAAAGTAACTTGATCGAAGTTCAAACCATATCGAATAGCGTTTGAATTCTTATCCAATCACACATTATTCCATAATGCGTGCTAAGAGAGATTAACTTGTGATACTATATCATATTTCCTTTGGCTTATATCAAAGTCTTCACTTTGATAATCCCATCACGACTAAATAATCGTGCTTCTTTGAATTTTTGAACTTCTTCAAAGATTTCTCTATTTACCTTATTAAGTGAACACATTAGTGTCAACCTAAATCGTTGGTAAAAGAAAATGATCAACCTATTTTGGATCAATGATTTACAACCTCAATCTCCTTTTCAACCAAAAGGCACGAGATATCTTGCTTTGAATATAAGATACGCATAAACCATTAACAATCTAATGGCTTCAAGAGTACTCGATAACTCTTTGCGTTAATCATTTCAGAATTTAAGGTTTAATCTTGGGTTACCAATTTGAGTCTTGCATCATCTTCATGATATATCATTCTAGTTTGGTTTAGAATATAATCACCTTGACAATGGGCTAGCCATACATCAAATCGTGGTGTATAGGGTCACAAAAGTGAAACCTCTTTTGTATCTTAACAAGTTTGTATTCTTATTTAGAGTTTATGTACTTAATAGTCACAATTAAGTACAACTTCAAACCCAAAAACTAGATTTAGTACACAATGACTCTATCTCTCGACTTCATTGTTGCTAGTCGTCAAATTCTAATCATCCTATGTATCAAGTACAAATGATGAAAACCACCACCGGTTTCTAATATTGACGAAGTAGTACTAGCAAAATTGATGTCAATCATATAAACATTTAAAGAAGAAGATCCTATTAGATGTCCCACAACTAATTTGTTGATTCTTCAATAATTTGGGGTAGTTTCCTTTCTAGTGTCCAACATTTAAGACAATGAAAACTTTATTGGTCGGAATTGATAGGTTTAGTATCGTCATTCTGAACAACTTTACCTTTAACATTACCTTGTATCAATTCCATTCTAATTTTACTTCTTGAACCTCGTCCTTTTCTTAACGGTTTAAGAGAATGCTCCCACTCATTTCAATGAGTCTTTGCTTTGAGAAGCAAAATTGAATTCATGAAGATTACTCTTCATTTGTTCGTTTTAGTCTTAAAACTTTCATTGAAGTGGTTGCGTTATTTTGGTCAATTTTGATTTCCAACAAATCTAGTTACCAAAATTAGAAACAATTCATTGTAAGTAGATGTGTTAGTCAAGAATCAAAAACCTGTTTGATAATGAATAACTTTTATCTATACTCTTTACAAGAGATCCTTAGCAATGGTTCATTTGAGGTTTTAGAAGCAAATTCATATTTGTCTTTAGTTACGATGTTTTAAAGGAGATTTGAATCAAAAATCGAAATGATATCGTATATGAATTGTGGTAAAGAAATAGAACAATAACATAACGGAATAGTGGAAAACTTAACATTTATCGTTATAATAATACTTGTAAACAAGTATAGCATTTACATAGTGACCTCTACCCAACTATGATAAATGATTCCAAGAACCAAATTCATATTAACTTGGGCACGGTGTGGCCGATACATCCCTTATCAATATAACTCGGTGGATTAACTCTTTAATCGATTCTACTTTTAGAACTCTTGGTCGATAAAATTACATTAACATTTATCTTTAGCCCAAAACACATCCGACAAGGGCACGGTGTGGCCGATACATCCCTTATCAAAAACTTTTGTTGAGTTCAACCCAAATTTCGAATAAATGTGTCCATGATCCAAATCCACATCAACTTGGGCACGGTGTGGCCGATACATCCCTTATCAACATGAATTCGGTGGATAGACATTTATCACCCACTTCCCCTACGTAACAAGGTTTGTACCCCGATGTGGCTGAGCGCACTCCCTCACGAAATAGGTTTTCATGGTTTCTATTCTTTGGTAAGGCTAAGTCTCAATTGTTTATTTTAGCGAGAGGTCATGTCAATTTATTATCTATCACGTTTTAAGTGAACTAAAGCGGTGAACTACGATAATTATAATTGACACGGTCGATAAACTCGATAAAAATGACAACGCATGTTTTAGTTATGGTGATTTAGCGATACATGCGACATATAAATTAAATGCAAAGCATAAAAATAAATCCTAGTATGGCCTTCCTAAAATAGAAAATCTAATTAACTATTACATATTCGGAAACCAACTCCATTGGTCCCTTGAACTTCGGTTGTGGCACGCATCTCGAGGTAACACCGTCTTTGTGAATCGCCATCTTGAAGAAATCCGTCTTTGGGAACTCCGGAATAAATAAATTACATAACAAATTACATAATTTCCTATTATACATTTGTAATTAAAATAAAATAAATCTATTAAATTACAAAACGGTGATACGAGATCACAATAAATTACAACCGAATCGATATTCCCATACATTTCGGGTAATACCAATAAAAAAACTAAGGCCATACTAAGTAAAATTACATAATTCAAAAATTACATAAAATAAAATTATAACAATCATAAATAAAATGCAGCATAATAATATGTATGAACATAATTTTATGCTAAATCGCCTTTAAGGAGCCAATATCGTATATTAAACGGTTTTTATGGATTTGCGTGATTCAACCTTTTAAAATCACAAAAATTACATAAATTCATATTTATGCACAAGTTAATTACCCTAACCTTTTAGGACTCAAAATTAGTCTTCACTAATTACTTGACTATAATTAACTCATATTTCTTAAAATTGTTCATTAATGGACCCAAAATTACAATAAAATGCAATAAACTTCAAATAAATCACAAAAATTTCAAATAAATTTGAAATTTGAAATTTAAACTCATGAACATTCTGGAAAAATACCATGACACTCATAATGTTCAAAAAAATTAGGTTAAAAATTTCGAAATTTATCCGGAAAAACTATGTTGCGGTTTATCGGATTTATCAATAAAAATCATAAAAACATGAGAAAAATTATATTCATCAACTTTTCAATTTTAGATCTGAAAAATATAATAAAATGCAACATGTGACGTTTTTCCTTAGTCATGGAGTATGTTTTAGCAATTAATATTTCACTAATTAAGTCACTATTTATGTTATTTTTCTTCAAAAATCCATAAATCATGCAAAAAGACTTCAATATAGCCTATTATTTTACACACATCTTGTAAAATTTCATGTGACAACATACTAAATTTCTATGACCAGATTCGAAATTTATCTCATATTAACCTATTTTTCACTTAAATCCGATTTTAATGATGAAAAATTATGAAAATTTACAGGTCATATCAAAATAATATATGTGATAACATATCTAAAAATCACTGGAAAATTCAAAGTTTAGCTCATTTTCGTCCAAAAATGACATTTTTATCATAAAAATCACATTTTAATGTCAATATTAAATAAAATGAACAATAAAATCCATAAATTAACCAAAATATCCTAAATACATTTTAGGATCAGAAACTTTAACATGCAAAAAAAAATTATTTTCGTGATATATCATAATAACACAAATTTACAAGTTTTATATGTTAATTGTATAACTCGGAAAAACTATAACCGATTTGCATGCAAACAACCTTGTGCTCATGATACCGATTGAAAGAAATCTACATCTCATTATTAACATATTCATATATGTTCTAATTAATTTAGTCATAAAATTAATTACTAAATCTTATGCATGCAAACTAAAATAAAAGAAGATAAGAAAACATTTTCTCACCATATGAATTTCGGTCAAATGGGCACCAACAAGATCTCCTTCTTGTTAGTTCTTGAGTTTTCCAATATTGGATGAACATACATGACCTCAAAATAGAAGCCCTCCAATTAGTTGCACCCAAGACTATCCCTTAATCCCACAAACTAACATGTACTAGATGTTTGTAATGTAGTTTACCTTCAAATCTATTACTAATACTCTTATACTACTTCTAGTATTATTAGTGTTTGATTTAAACAAATTAGATTCACAAAAATGAATTTTGTGAAGAACAAGAGAGAAGTTTTTATGTTTTCTTAGAACATGAGAGAGTGATCAAAAATAGAGGAAAAACTCTCTAATAATCCTCACAAAAACCGGTGGCCTCTAGTGGTAATAGACCATGATTATTTTTCTTTTTGTCTTCACAAGACAAATAGGTGTAAGTCTTTTGCATTGTCATGTCACTATCATGCAATTTGGACAAGTGAATAAGACAAATGGAAAAAGATAAAACATCTCACAATGCCCACCAATTTCGGTTTATGTGTGTAATATGGAGTCCATTTTATTTTTGTCAATTGTACAATTGTATGTCATGTGACATGTCTTATGTCATGTTTTAATTTAAAATGCATATTTAACAAATTAAATATCATTTACAAATTAAATAAATCATATTTAACAAATTGACTAGTAATATAAAATTACTTTCTCATAAAATGGTCATTTAATTACTAGTTAGTATAATTCACAATATCTTGTAATTATAACTAACTTATCATTCTCATCTCGCGTGTTTCGCAAACACCGATTAATATTAGTAATATAACTTCTTAAATTACTAAATAAAATCTCATTTAATCACATTATAATAAGATGTCACTTTTCTCTCTTATGATAATAATTTGTTCAATTTTAAGGAATTAATTAATCTGTATCGGTATACAATTAATTAACCTTTTCAATTAAGGGAATCGTCCTTTAGGTGTGACCTCAAGGGATCAACTGGTCACCACCGTCGTACGACAGTAATGTGAAACTCTAGCCAGCCAATCATTACCAATTTGTGTGGACCAGTTGACTATATATATTATGTATCATCCCTTCCGTATTCTTGTAATGAGATTTAATAATGATATTTAAATCATGTGATCGCACTATTGTTGAGGACACATTTCCCAACAGAGGTATGGTCATTATGAGTACGTGGTGATGCCGTTTGGGTTATCTAATGCACCGGCTGTGTTTATGGACTTGATGAACAGAATCTTCAGACAGTTGTTGGACAAGTTTGTGGTGGTGTTTATCGATGACATCTTAGTCTACTCCAAGACTAAGGAGGAGCATGAGGAGTATCTGAGGATTGTGTTGCAGACTTTGAGGGAGCATGAGTTATATGCTAAGTTGTCCAAGTGTGAGTTCTGGTTAGAGAAAGTTGCTTTTCTGGGGCATGTGATCTCTAAGGAGGGAGTAGTTGTGGATCCGGCAAAGATTGAGGCAGTGACAAAGTGGGAAGTACCAAAGAATGTTGCTGAGATCAGGAGTTTCTTGGGTTTAGCTGGATACTACAGACGGTTTGTGAAATATTTCTCCAAGATAGCTAGACCTATGACAGCCTTGATGAGGAAAGAGAACAGGTTTCGTTGGGATGAGAGTTGTGAGACGGCGTTCCAAACATTAAAGGAGCGTCTGACCACGGCTCCTATCTTAGCATTGCCTGAAGGGATCGAGAACTTTGAGGTTTATACAGATGCCTCAAAGAATGGGTTAGGATGTGTGTTGATGCAGAACGGTAAGGTGATTGCCTATGCTTCTAGGCAATTGAAGCCGTATGAGGAGAACTACCCTACACATGATCTAGAGTTGGGTGCGGTGGTGTTTGCTCTCAAGATATGGAGACATTACCTTTATGGGGCGACCTTTAAGGTATTTTCGGATCAAAAGAGTCTCAAGTACATCTTCACTCAAAAGGAGTTGAACATGAGACAGAGGAGGTGGATGGAGCTGATTGGCGATTATGACATGGATATTATCTACCATGAAGGGAAAGCCAATGTTGTTGCAGATGCTTTGAGTAGGAAGAGTGTACATTCCTTGTGTACAGCTCTATCTTTGATGAGGTTGAGAGATGAGGTGGGGAAGTTTGGGATACATATGATGCAGAGAGGGGATGCTGTGGGAGATTTGACAGTGCAGCCTGATCTTTGTGATGATATTCGAGGTAAACATGCTTTGGATCCTAAGATGGTTGAGTGGAGAGCTGGAGTAGAGAAAGGGACAGTGTCTCGATTCTCTCTTCATACAGATGGTAGTTTGAGGTTCGATGGTAGGTGGTGTGTCCCTAATGATGAGGAGCTGAAAAAGACAATCATGACAGAGGCACATTGCACACCTTATTCAGTACATACAAGTGGTGACAAGCTATATAAGGACTTGAAGAACACATTTTGGTGGCCTGGGATGAAGAAAGAAACAGCTGAGTTTGTGGCCCGTTGTTTGACATGTCAGAGAGTTAAAGGGGAACAGCGACGACCACAAGGTAAGATTCAGTCTTTAGAGGTACCTGAGTGGAAGTGGGAATCCATTTATATGGATTTTATCGTGGGTTTGCCAAAGAGTCAACAGGGTAACAACATGATATGGGTGATAGTGGATCGACTGACCAAGTCAGCTCACTTTGTGCCAATGAAAGATACATGGACTAAAGCACAATTAGCTATGGCTTATCGGAAGAATGTGCTTAAGTTACATGGAGTCCCTAAGGACATAGTGTCTGACAGAGATGCAAGATTTATCTCAAGGTTTTGGAAAGAGTTGCAGGAATCTTTGGGAACAAAGTTAAAGATAAGTAGAGCATTTCATCCTGCGACAGACGGTCAGACTGAGAGAACGATCAAGACTCTTGAGGATATGTTGCGAGCTTGTGTGATGGACTTTGGTGGTAGCTGGGAACAGTGGTTGGATTTGATAGAGTTTTCTTACAAAAACAGCTATCACACTAGTATCGGCATGGCACCGTTTGAGGCTTTATATGGGAGGAGGTGTAGGAGTCCGATATGTTGGGACGACAGTGCTGAGGCAATGGTTCTAGGACCAGAGATGGTACATGAGATGGTTGAACAGATAAAGATGATCAGGGAACGGATGAGAGCAGCTCAGGATAGGCAAAAGAGTTATGCATATTTACATCGCTGGGATATAGAGTTTCAGGTTGGGGATAAGGTTCTTCTGAAAGTGTCTCCTATGCGTGGGGTTATGAGATTTGGGAGGAAAGGCAAGCTGAGTCAGAAGTTCATCGGGCCTTATGAGATCTTAGAGCGAGTTGGGGAGGTTGCATATCGTCTGGCTTTACCGGCTACGTTAGAAAGAGTGCATAATGTGTTTCATGTATCGCAGCTGCGGAGGTACGTGAGTGACCCATCACATGTGTTAGAGGCAGAGAGCTTAGAGCTAGATGAGTCTTTATCATATCTTGAGGTACCTAAGCAGATTCTTGACCGGAAGGTTAGGAAGACTAGGAGTGGTGAGACAGTTTTGCTTAAGATCCTTTGGTCTAACCACGAGACTGAGGAAGCTACATGGGAGGCAGAGGATGCCATGAGAGAGCGTTACCCTTTCCTTTTTTATCAGGTATGTATGGTTACGGGGACGTAACCTTGTTTCTTTTAGGGGGGGTAGGAGATGATCGCAAAGAGTTTTTAAACGTTTTTATACCTTTTTTATGTTGTGTCGGTATGGTTGTTGTCGTTGAGTCGGGTTGAGTTTGGGTTAGTAACATGTTTTATGTTGAATTTTGTTTTGGTTGTTGAGTCGGGAGTGCGTAGTGTGTGTCTTTGTTTTGTTGTGGTTTGAACTTCGGGGACGAAGTTCTTTTTAAGGAGGGAAGACTGTAATACTACGTACTTATGAGTCTCTGGGTACTCTATCGAGTAGGCCTTACTCTGTTGAGTAAGGGCGAGTTGCAGTTTAAAATAGTTTCTGACCTGTTGGGTACTCGATCGAGTAACGCAGATACTCGATCGAGTAAGGGGGCACTCGATCGAGTACCTCGGCTACTCGATCGAGTAGCCGGTTTACGGGGGATGTTTTCTCGGGTTTTGTTAATAATGCGATTAAGTATATAATAACTTCCGTCATTGTTCTTTAAACACTTTTAAAACCTAAATACTGTGAAAAGAGAAATCAAACTACGTCATTCGCTTTAATCGCATTGTTGGCAAATCCCGGAGTTTGGAAGGTCGGATTTCACCTTTCTTTGTACCGTTGTGATCCTTGCGTCGAGGGTAAGATCTACATACTGTTTTTATAGTATTTCCTTAAGGTTGGTTAAACCCTAATATTGGGAATTGGGGGTTTTGTTGTATTGTATGATTGGTAGTGATTATATGTTTGTATGTTAGGAGGAGGATTCGTAGAGGAAGCGTTTTGATATCAGCTGTGAGATCGTCTGATTGTGTTGTGCTTTCCAGGTAGGGTTTCCCTACTCAGTATTAATTACATAATGTGTGGTGACTGTGCTGTAGTTAGTGATTGTTGATTGATTCAGACGGTTGTTGATGTTGTATTGTGATTCGATTGTTTTTCTCTCGGTTCTCGAGATGCGTTCTCGGTGAGTGGAGTCACTTGCGGGAGTGGCTTCACGCCCTAGTTTCGCCCTCCGTGGAACCCGCCACGGGAGGGGATGTGCACATTAATGGGACAGGGTTATCGCTCGGTATGATGAGCGGGGATTTGGTGGGTACGGTGCGGTCCCCCCTGGCGGTGGTGGTCCAGTGGATAGTCGGTGACGGAGATTGATTGAAGTGAGTGATTGTGTGATTTGTTTGAGAAATTTGTATTGTTTCTTGTCTTTGTTGGTTTACTTAGATTGTGTGATTAGTACTGACCCCGTTTAATGTTTTAAAAACTGTGGTGATCCATTCGGGGATGGTGAGCAGTTATTGAGCACGATCGGTCGATTCTTGGGATAGTGGGATGTGCCACCGTCGATGATAGAAGTCTTTTTGTAGCTTAGTAGTTTTCATAAACATTTCGATTAGCTCGATGAGACAGTTGGTTTGAGAACATGTATTCGTATTTTGGTTTGGTTTTTGGATTGTAACCTTTCACTAAAGTATTTCTATTTAAACGTTGTTTCATTATTGTTTATTTGATTATCATTGCCTCGGGTAACCGAGATGGTAGCATCCTTATACCTGGGTGGTCCTGGTAAGGCACTTGGAGTATGGGGGTGTTATATATACATTATACGTCTAGAGTTATACATTGTATGGATAGAGTTATACATTGTATGCAGTGAGTTATACATTCTATGGATAAAGTTATACATTCTATGCCTAGAGTTATGGAATGAAGTTAGTCACTCATCAAAACTCTAAGCATACACTGTATAACTCTAGGCAAATAATGTATAACTCTATCCATAGAATGTATAACTCTAGCCGTTCTGAAAACTAAAATTATATAATGTATAACTCTAGCCATATAATGTATAACTCTAGCCATAAAATGTATAACTGTAAGCATATACATTATATAACTCCAGGCATCTAATGTGTAACTCCAAAGTATATATTGTATAACTCTAAGCACATACTGTATAACTCTAGACAAACAATGTATAACTCCAGTATGGAAATGTCACTATATTGATATCTGAGCTCACCATATCAGAGTCCAGTTGGAATGGACTAGAACACGACTCTTGCCACATGTCCCACGAGGCACAAAAGCCTTCAGAATTATCAACAACCAAGTTTTTTTTCCTGCCTTGCCAAATTGCAATTGCTAGGTCCTATAAAAATGATAGACGGGGGTTGGCAGCTTATTTCACAACTTGCGTACATTTTGTCACAAAACAACTTGCGGAGTTCGAGCACACTTACAGCGTGACCTAGGCCAAAGAAATAGCGCGAACTTGCTACAGCTGCGGTGTTCGCGTGTGTAAGTTGATTGAGCAGTACAGACCAGCAGTCGATGACATTGGCCATAATCTGAGAACCGGGCATCAACGTCCGGAGATCAATACGCGTTATGCAATTTGGGCAGTTATATGTGACCAATTGTTCCCTACAAAGGATTAGCAAAATGAGACACGCAGCAAGTGTTGTTCATGACCTGTTTCACTGTCGTATTGAAATATAGGTAAAACTTAACTTTTACTTACTCTTTATTATGGTCGTGGAATTGATCAAAGACATAATCCATTACATCCTTCCTCACCCTGAACACCGTTCTGAAACGTTCCTTGTTAAATCGCAGCAACTGTGAGCATACGTGCTGGTCAGGTTCGGGTGCCCCGCATTCCTTAGAACAACCTAGGTTCTCGGGTACAATGTCCATGCATGGAAGGGGGACAGTTGAATGTAGTAAGAAAGGATGGTGGATCATGTCACATCGCGGCACATAAATAGGGGGGGGGGGGTGGTGCA
The DNA here is from genome assembly GCF_048544455.1 of Silene latifolia. Taxonomy (NCBI): domain Eukaryota; kingdom Viridiplantae; phylum Streptophyta; class Magnoliopsida; order Caryophyllales; family Caryophyllaceae; genus Silene; species Silene latifolia. The sequence goes on from NC_133528.1 coordinate 77,351,400, forward strand.
ACCGGCTCAACCCTACCACCAGCGATTCCAACTACCACACCTTCTTTGGCCGCACTGATCGCTCGCTCATCAACCCCGGCAAATGCCTCATTCACATCTGCAGTGCTCATGAAAGCCAGAGGGATTTGATTTCCACTCCATTTCGTTGAAGGATCCCCCAGGGTGACCTCCGCACCATCGACAACAACTACATTTTCACCCCTGTTGTTAGAATGTTGTTCAACATTCTCAATTACATTCTTTAGTACAGTGGCCTGAATGAAAAATAATAAAATTAAACACCATGCTTTTGTATCCAAAAAATCCCAGGTATAACTCTAAAAGTGATACAAAGAGGTCACAGAGTTACAGAAACAATGAATTACAGTTATACATAGAAGGGCAAGAGTTATACACATGTGTGAAGTATTACAAATATGTTATAAGAGTTATACATATTTGAGTTAGAGTTATACCATATATGGTTAAGAGTTGTACCAGACGGCCGTTGCAGTTGTACAGTTGAAAGATAGAGTTATACAAAGAGGCACTACAGTTACAAGGCCTCATCATAAGTTTCAACAAAGTTATACTTTATCTACTTAGAGTTATACACGACCAATACAAAAAAAAAAAAAAACAAATGTATAACAAGTATAAGTCAGCAAATTAACAAACTTACCTCGCCACCAGGACCACTCCCGTCCGCTGGAAGTCCACATAAAGCTTCCTTGATTTCAGCAGTAGAAAACATACCCTCCATCAATTCTTGTGTATCCATTGCCATTGATGGGACCGTAGATTTTTCCATCTCCTTATCTAACGGTTGATTGTCTGACAATCTTTCAACATTTTCTTTCAATCCCTCCCCGTGAACTTGCTCATGCACCTCATCACCATCCCCGGGCCGAGTTTCAGCATCCTCTTCCCGTCCGTAAACTTGGTCAATTTCCTCCACGGTATAGTTCGCCTCCAACAACAGCTCTCTGACAGTTTGGACAGGGGTGCACACAACTTGATCCTCTAACCCTGGGCTAGCATCTTTCAATGGATTAGAAACCACTGTATCACCTCCCACTTCCTCCATAATCTTTGACCATGAAACTGCAACTGATTTCGATGGCGCGTCAGCTTTGTCCAACTCTCCACGCGGCTCAACACAAGGCTTACAACCCCTGCCACCCCCATCATTGGCGAGACTAGACAGAACTTCACTTATTTGACGCGTAGATGCATCGATGCCGTCATTTTTTTGGGGGGGGGCTCACTAATTACCTCTCCAAATACAGGAGCGTTACCAACAGAAACCTTGACCTTTTCGCAATGCATTGCGCTCGGCGACGACGTACTTTTGAATCTTTTCACCCTCAAAGAATTCTTGAGAGGCCTGACTAGGATGTAGGCCCGTCAGATCACTAGTTACAGCTTTGATCCTTGCGGTTACATCTGCGTACCATGAATAGAACACAACAGCGTTCCTTTGCATCTGTAGATAAAGCTCGTGAGTACCCTGCATTGAAGAAGTCCAGTAAGTTAGTTATATTATAATAGATGGGTACGTTCAACGGAAACAGAATCAATCTACAAAATATATAATAGTTTGAACTTACATCGACAGCCCTAGCTTTCAATTCCTGGTCATCCTCGACACCTGCTGGTAATTCGATCTGAATGAACTTCTTCTCAGAAGTTGAGCAGGAGAGAGGGGGTGGGGGGCTGATAGCAACAGTAGTTTGGGTTCACGAGGGTCGCTGAGGGTGATAATGTCCAAACTCTTAATATAAGAGGGATCTTGAAGGCACCTCGGATACTTAGTCTTAGACAAGGTTAAACTACCCAATCCCTCTTGAGCCACCTCAAATTTTAGCCTTTCTACAAGCGAGGGTTCTTCCCAATGCTTAATCAAAGGTAGATCGTGGAGGCACGGACTACCCTTGTAATCATATCGCTGAAAGTAGGTTATTCATGAGGAAGGGGATACAGCCGCCCAACATCGTTACCCCCTTTTTACAGTCTGTCCCCGCTTTAACCATAATTTCCAAAATATAGGAGCACCAGTCAAAATGCGGAATGGCTTTAGGGTCTTCTACAGCCCTTAAAAGCTTCAAATCTATCCCGTTGTTTGGGGTGGGTGCGAGGAATAAAGACATAGAGAACAAAACAAATAACCGACAAAAATGATCGTCCGCCTCCTCGTACTCCATAAGTTCCTTGTGAACTTTCCCTAAACTTATTGAACTATTTGCTTTCTCCACTCCGTAAGCTTGCCGCCATTTGTCCTTGAGCTCCTTATTTTCAGGATCATTGGACCCCTTCTGCGAACTAGTAGGTACCAACGGGAGACGGTTGGGTCCAAAAGGTATCAAAAAGCAGTCATGGACGTCATGCTTATTGATCATAAACTCCTTCTTCCGAGAAGCCCTAAACACATATGACCCATCAGAGAAGGACTCCAAGAATAGGCGAACGTGTGCAAGTGGGAAGCTGCTAATCTTAAGCTCCAAAAGGCCACCAAACCCAATTTTCTTAACAGCAGCCACCTGATCCTCATTAAGCTTTTCAATGAGAGAGACAAGCCTTTGAGGTCGACACGAAACCGTGATTTCATGCACCCTCTTTACCCTTGGCTTGGCGTCAGCCATCTGGGGAAAAACAAGGACAACACACAAAATTAGACATACTGTAGTTACAATTAGAGATATTTGCAAGAAAAATATAGACATACTGTGAATTAAAGTTATACAAGAAATAGTCAGAGTTATACAAAATATAAGTAAAGTTATACATTCTGATAGTAGAGTTAGTCAGAAAATATCAAGAGTTATAAATTCTGACAACAGAAGTTATTCAAAATGTAATCAGAGTTATACAACAAATGACTGCAATTATAAAAAAGTCAAACTTTGAACCTTGGAATCAGGTCCCTTCTCAATACTTCGTACATCATCCATCTGTAGGTGACAAACAATAGGGATTCAGATTATGTATAACCAAAATTCTGTAAAATCAAATTTCTGTAAAATCCAAAATTCTTTTCACTATTCAAAAGAACAGATAATCAGGAGAGTTATACAGACAAAAGTAGAGTTATACATATATTGACAAAAGTTATACAATCGAAACTAAAGTTATATAATGTGTAACTCTAGCCATAGAATGTATAACTCTTTTAATAAAATGTATAACTCCAAGTATATCTTTGTAAAACTCTAGGCATATCTTGTATAACTCTAGACATATATTGTATAACTCCAGGTATAAAATGTACAACTCTAGGCATATATTGTATAACTCCAGTTATACATTATGACATGATAGAAGTTATTCAACATCTAATCGAGTTATACAACAAATGACTGCAGATTATAATGAAGTCAAACTTTTAACCTTGGAATCGGCTCCCTTGTCAATACTTGGTACATCATCCATCTCTAGGTGACAAACAATAGGGATTTGATTATGCATATATTTAGTATTACTCCAGGCATCTAATGTATAACTCCAAAGTATATATTGTATAACTCCAGGCGTCTAATGTATAACTCCAAAGTATAACTCTAGGTATAACTCTAGGTATAACTCCAGGCATCTAATGTATAACTCCAAAGTATATATTGTATAACTCCAGGCATCAAATGTGTAACTCCAAGTATATATTGTATAACTCCAGGTATAAAATGTATAACTCTAGGTATATATTGTATAACTCTAGGTATAAAATGTATAACTCTAGGCATATATTGTATAACTCTAGGCATAGAAACTAAATAGAAGTAGAGTTGTACAATATATATCTAGAGTTATACATTTTATACCTGGAGTTATACAATATATACTTGGAGTTATACAATATATAACCAGAGTTCTACAATTTTATACTGAGTTATACAATATATAACCGTGAGTTATACAAATTGAGTACTAAAGTTATTCAAAACGTAAAAAGAGTTATACAACGATCGATCATGCAGATAAATAAAAGTCAAAACTTTTAACCTGGATATCAAGTCCCTTGTCAATACTTTCTACAACATCCATCTGTAGATGACAAAGAATTGGGATTAAAATTATGCATATATTTAATTGAAGTTATACATCATTCTATAAGTGTTATACCAACAAGACGAGATTTTTTACCTTTGATTCAGATTTCTTGGAAGTTTTCTTGGCATTTTTCTTGGCAAAAACCATTGTTAATTATCAATTGAACTCGTATTTGATCTGCACAACCATAATTAACAATTGAACAAATCAACATCAGCAAATCCATAATTGAAAATTGAAAATCAAATGAACTCTTTTTATGATAGTTTAACAAAGGCTATAATTAACAAAAAACAAAGTACAAATCACCAAATAAGGAATACCTTATAAAAAAATGGAGACAGGCGTGTTTGCAGGCGAGTTGGAATTGATTGCAAGTGATGAAAATGGCGTCTGTTGAGTTTGGATTAATTGGTAGTGATGAAAATAGCGTCTGTTTAGTTGGAATTAGTTGGTAGTGATGAAAATGGAGTTATCAGCAATGTGAAGAAAGAAAAGGAAGACGAAATGACAGGAAGTAGAGGGAAAAAAAACCGCAAGTTGTTTTGAATTATGTGGAAAATGAGGAGGGAAATCATGAAAGACTGATGGACATAACAGTGCATGCATGGGTTAGTGGGTAAGAGGAGAGAGGTAAATCAAAAATATAAGTTGAGTGGGGTTTTACTGCCACTTTTATGTGCAATCTTAGCCATTGGTTTGCTTGATCCAACAGCCCACATTAAGACTTATGGACTTAATATGATATAATGGCCTTAGTTGATCTCTTCTCTCTCTCTCTCTCTCTCTCTCTCTCTCTCTCTCTCTCTCTCTCTCTCTCTCTCTCTCTCTCTATATATATATATATATATATATATATATATATATATATATATATATATATATATATATATATATATATATATATATATAGAGGCAAGATCCGGTGAGTCCACCTATATATTTGAGTCCATGAGTCCATAAAACAATATCATGCACTATACAAAACAATATCACGAATTTTTTTTTTCAATTTTTTTTTTTCAATTTTTTTTTTTCGGAATTTTTTTTTTCAAATTTTTTTTTTCGAAAAAGTTTTTTTTTGTTTTTTTTTTTTTATGTAAGTTGTGATATTGTATTAAAAAACAATATCACGTTTTTTTGTTTCGAATTTTTTTTTTCAAAATTTTTTTTTTGAAAAGTTTTTTTTTTAATGTAAGCTGTGATATTGTTTAGTATAACGTGTGATATTGTATTACAAAATAATATCACGAATTTTTTTTTTTGGAGTATAAGCCGTGATATTGTTTAATATAACGTGTGATATTGTATCATGGACTCACGGACTCAAAAAGATAGGGTGGACTCATGTGATCCTAATTCTATATATATATATATATATATATATATATATATAGTGTTAAGATCATTTGAGTCCACCTCTTACACATGAGTCCATAAGTCCTCCTTATAGCCCTTGGATGAAGAAAATAAAAGGCTGAGATTTACACACAAAAAAGGAGATTAAAGCTAACAAATCCCACTCTCTCACTACCACACTAATTAATCCTAATTATTCACTAATTTAATATATATACCTTTTTCCTCCCACCTACTTATCTCTCATCCACACAATATCCTTTCACACTCTCTCTCAAAACCTCTCCCTCTCAAAAACCCTAAAATTCAAAAAAAAAAAAAAATCCCGCCTACCCCCACGACCACCACCCAGCCCCACACCATCACCACAACCCCACCATGGCACAACGACACCCCCTTTACCACCGACCACAACACACCATTCTCGCCACCTCCCCGACACCACCACCGCACCAACTTTACCACCTTTACCACCGCACAACGACACCACCACCGCACCAACTTTACCACCGCACAACGACACCACCACCGCACCAACTTTACCACCTTTACCACCGCACAACGACACCACCACCGCAACTTTACCACCGACACCTTTACCACCGCACCTTTACCCCGACACCACCACCGCACAACGACACCCCCTTTACCACCTCCCCGACACCAACTCAGCCGCACCAACAACAACAACACCGCACCAACACCATCTCAGCCGCACCAACACCACCGCACAACAACAAGACCCGCCCTCCCACAACCACCAACAGCCGCACCCTATCCCACGAAAATCACGAGAACCCGTATTCCGTCGACTCTCCGGCTCGTTTCAGATCTTAGGGGCTTATGTGTTCTTTTATCCATTTTTTTTCTTCTTTTTTTTGAGTCCATTTCTCTGCCTCAATACCAACCTCCTATTTGCTTTTTGATTTTTTGTATTTTTGTCTTCTTCCACTGTCTCTCTATCTCGTTTACTTTAGTTGTTTTAATTTTTTTTATTTTTTTCCTGTGTTTTTGGTTTGTGTGTGTTTTTGGTATGTCTGTCGTTTTTTTTTGTTTTTTCTTCTTTTTTTTTTTTTTTTTTTTTTTTTTTTCTTTTGTTTTTACATGTTTTTTTTTTTTTTTTATTATGAACTAGCTATTTTAAATTTTTAGATCTCACATAATATCTAGTTTTAAAAATTTAAGATTTCAAAGTTTTGTTGTTGTTGTTGTTGTGAATTGTTATTATAAATTATATTTTGATTTTAATATTAAATCTACTAAATATGAAATATTTTCTTTATATTTTTTTTCTTAGTTCTTATTTTTATTTTGTGAGATATTTTTATTTTAGTTTTAGATGTACAAAATAGATCTAAGATTATTTGTTGATTTTAATCTTAGATATATTTAAAATATAGTCTTATTTTTAAGGTATTACACTTTTTCCATTAAAATTACACTTTCTTTTGCTAGAATAACACTTTTTTCGGCTAGAATAACACTTTTTTCTGCTAGAATAACACTTTTTTCGACTAAAATTACACTTTTTCTGCTAAAATTACATTTTTTTGTTGTTGTTAGAATTACACCTTTTTTCATTAAAATCACACTTTTCTCCATTAAAATTACACTTTTTTCTGTTAAAATTATACATTTTTTTGCTAGAATAACACTTTTTTCGGCTAAAATTACACTTTTTGTTGTTAGAATTACACTTTTTTCTGTTGAAATTATACCTTTTTTTTGCTAAAATAACACTTTGTTCGGCTAAAATTACACTTTTTTGTTGTTAGAATTACACTTTTTTCGGTTAAAATTACACTTTTTTTTGCTAGAATAACACTTTTTTCGGCTAAAATCACACTTTTTGTTGTTAGAATTACACTTTTTGTTGTTGGAATTACACTTTTTTCGGTTAAAATTACACTTACCTCTATTGGACTAATGTTACACTCTCATTGGACTTGGTCATATTCTCATATTCTCATTGGACTAATGTTACATTCTCAATGGACTAAAATTACATTCTCGGTGGATTTGAAATTATACTTTTCGGACTAAAATTACACTTTTTTGGACTAAAATTACATTCTCCTTGACTAAAAATAACAATCTCATTGGACTGAAATTACACTTACCTGGACTAAAATAACACTTTTTGTCATTAGAATAACACTCGTAAAATGCTAAATTACAATAACTTGTGATAAAATGACAAAAATTCAAAATATTATTCGTTAAAATCACTCGAAAAAAATTGAAGTTAAACTTGTAAAACGCTAAATTCTCGAAAATATTTCTTAAAATTACACTTTTTTCTGTTAGAATTACACTTGTAAAATCCTAAAATGTCGAAAACTTGTCTCGAAAAAAAAAAAAAAAAACGAAACAGTCGAAAACTTGTCTCGAAAAAAAAAAACGAAAAAAATACCGAAACAGGAAAAATGTTAACAAAATTTTCATAAACTTTGAAGTATAAGACAAAATATGGTGTTAATTGTGTATAATAATGAATTAGTGAGTGTATTATTAAAACTAGAGAGAGAAGTGAATTAATTAGTGTTAAGTGTGTTTTTTGCTTTCAATCTCAACCTTCCACCATGCATGATCCAAGGGTTGTGGGAGGGACTTATGGACTCAAAAAAAAAAAAAGAGACTTAGAAGAACTTTGCTCTCTCTCTCTATATATATATATATATATATATATATATATATATATATATATATATATATAGAGGCGGGATCCGGTGAGTCCACCTAAGTATTTGAGTCCGTGAGTCCAACAAATGTATCAGGCACTATACAAAAAAATATCACTCATAAAATTGACAAATAAAACTCGCCAAAACCTTCTAAAACAAACCAAAACATCCAGTTAAACAAAGCACTTACTTTCTCTCTCTAAACCTACCCAAATACCTTGAAAAATCTCAAAAAAAAAAATCATCTGATTTCTGCTAATTTAATCAACTTCATTATTAATTCGATCTCTACAAGCAAATAGTATCACTATATTTCTCTCAAATCTCACACAGGTACATTCATATTTCATTATTAATGCGAAATACAAAAATGTTCTAATTTTTGTCATTTTAGTATAGCTTATTCTGATGTTGATTTTGTTCTAAATTAGTATGTGTATGTTGAATTAGAAGAATATAATAGGATTTTAACAAAAATATCGAGCTAATTGTTGAGTGATATGTGGTACTTCCATGTTCTTACTTTAAATTTGTAAATATGTTAGTTATAGATGATTTTAAACGTTTTTGGTGATTATTTCAGTATATCGAACTAATTATGTATCATTAGTTGTATGTTGTAGGTGTTTATTGAATGTTTTTTTTGTTTAATTGCGAAAATTAGGGTTTAATATTATTTAACTTAAAAAATTAGGGGTTTCATATTATTAAGTTGAATTTGTTTGACAATGTAGTTGATAAATTGAGACTTAGCCAGTGTTCATTGAATGATTAAAGTAGGTATACCGTATACGTGTTTGTTATTGCACTCTCCTTAAGTTATAGACGATACTTTTTAGAAGATAAGTCCTAGTATAGTCATGTCTTTTTGTTCTTCCAGTTGCTTACAATGATTTGTCATTTCTAGGTATTGTCAGTTTGTTCATCTAAGATATACTTGTACAATTCCATGAACTATGATGTCGTCTTTCCTATTTTGATATCTGAACTACTTTGCTTGTAGTTCTATCCAGGAATCCGATAAGTAAGATGGGTAATGTATTTGCTAAGCTGAAATCAATTATAAAGGTGAGCATTTTATAGAAAGATAATTACTGAATGTGAAAGTACAAATGCTAATACGTCTGCTTCTTATGTTAGAACGCTTTAGATTTCCCTCTCCAACTGCCAGCTAGAAGCGATTGATGCATCAATCAAGACGTGTATTGAACTAGAACAACTACGTCTATCTCACAACAATATTAAGGTTTGCGTTCGACTTTTTTTTCCTTACTCCACCCGTAATTTCATTTTCATCCTTATCACCCGTAAAATGTACAACTCTAGGCATATATTGTATAACTCCAGTTATACATTATGACAGTAGAAGTTATTCAACATCTAATCAGAGTTATACAACAAATGACTGCAGTTATAACAAAAGTCAAACTTTTAACCTTGGAATCAGCTCCCTTGTCAATACTTGGTACATCATCCATCTCTAGGTGACAAACAATAGGGATTCAGATTATGCATATATTTAGTATTACTCCAGGCATCTAATGTATAACTCCAAAGTATATATTGTATAACTCCAGGCGTCTAATGTATAACTCCAAAGTATAACTCTAGGTATAACTCTAGGTATAACTCCAGGCATCTAATGTATAACTCCAAAGTATATATTGTATAACTCCAGGCATCTAATGTATAACTCCAAAGTATATATTGTATAACTCCAGGCATCTAATGTGTAACTCCAAGTATATATTGTATAACTCCAGGTATAAAATGTATAACTCTAGGTATATATTGTATAACTCTAGGTATAAAATGTATAACTCTAGGCATATATTGTATAACTCTAGGCATAGAAACTAAATAGAAGTAGAGTTGTACAATATATATCTAGAGTTATACATTTTATACCTGGAGTTATACAATATATACTTGGAGTTATACAATATATAACCAGAGTTCTACAATTTTATACCTGGAGTTATACAATATATAACCAGAGTTATACAAATTGAGTACTAAAGTTATTCAAAACGTAGAAAGAGTTATACAACGACTGACTGCAGATAAATAAAAGTCAAAACTTTTAACCTGGATATCAAGTCCCTTGTCAATACTTTCTACAACATCCATCTGTAGATGACAAAGAATTGGGATTAAAATTATGCATATATTTAATTGAAGTTATACATCATTCTATAAGTGTTATACCAACAAGACGAGATTTTTTACCTTTGATTCAGATTTCTTGGAAGTTTTCTTGGCATTTTTCTTGGCAAAAACCATTGTTAATTATCAATTGAACTCGTATTTGATCTGCACAACCATAATTAACAATTGAACAAATCAACATCAGCAAATCCATAATTGAAAATTGAAAATCAAATGAACTCTTTTTATGATAGTTTAACAAAGGCTATAATTAACAAAAAACAAAGTACAAATCACCAAATAAGGAATACCTTATAAAAAAATGGAGACAGGCGTGTTTGCAGGCGAGTTGGAATTGATTGCAAGTGATGAAAATGGCGTCTGTTGAGTTTGGATTAATTGGTAGTGATGAAAATAGCGTCTGTTTAGTTGGAATTAGTTGGTAGTGATGAAAATGGAGTTATCAAAGAATGTGAAGAAAGAAAAGGAAGACGAAATGACAGGAAGTAGAGGGAAAAAAACCGCAAGTTGTTTTGAATTATGTGGAAAATGAGGAGGGAAATCATGAAAGATCGATGGACATAACGGTGCATGCATGGGTTAGTGGGTAAGAGGAGAGAGGTAAATCAAAAATATAAGTTGAGTGGGGTTTTTCGCCACTTTTATGTGCAATCTTAGCCATTGGTTTGCTTGATCCAACAGCCCACATTAAGACTTATGGACTTAATATGATATAATGGCCTTAGTTGATCTCTCTCTCTCTCTCTCTCTCTCTCTCTCTCTCTCTCTCTCTATATATATATATATATATATATATATATATATATATATATAGAGGCAAGATCCGGTGAGTCCACCTATATATTTGAGTCCATGAGTCCATAAAACAATATCACGCACTATACAAAACAATATCACGAATTTTTTTTTTCAAATTTTTTTTTCGGAATTTTTTTTTTTTTTTTTTAAGCTGTGATATTGTTTAGTATAACGTGTGATATTGTATTACAAAACAATGTCACGATTTTTTTTTTCGAAAAAGTTTTTTTTTTTTTTTTTTATGTAAGATGTGATATTGTTTAGTATAACGTGTGATATTGTATTACAAAACAATATCACGACTTTTTTTTCGAATTTTTTTTGTTCAAATTTTTTTTTTCAAATTTTTTTTTCGATTTTTTTTTTTTAATATAAGCTGTGATATTGTTTAATATAAAGTGTGATATTGTATCAGGGACTCACGGACTCAAAAAGATAGGGTGGACTCATGTGATCCTAATTCTATATATATATATATATATATATATATATATATATATATATATATATAGAGGTGGAATCCGGTGAGAACGATCAGTCGGTGAGAACGAACATATACCCAACCATAACTAACTGACCCGCTAAAAAAACTCACGGTAATTATTATACCCACGCTTAACTTATTACTCCTCCCCCAACTTTTCTAATCATCATCATCATTGCACATCCCCACACTCTTACTAGTATTGCTGCCGATGAACTCCGGCAACACCGACCAACATCACCACCGACCTGCACAAGCGACGACAGTTAAATACGCCAGCGAATTTTTCCCAGTCACTGACACCTCGTCTCCCCTTCCCCTTTGTCTCTCCTCGTCTTCAACCTTGTGCACGCACCGACGTACCAACGGCGAAAAGAATAGACATCGAATTGGGTGGTCGTTATCACCCACGTCGAAAACTTGTCGGAGTCATCTGGTGAGGTGGCTTGTAATAGTAGCGCGCAAATTTGAGGCAAAGTGTGACAATTTTCTACGACAATGTCTAATAAAAGTGTAGCATTTCATCTCCCTCATTGCCCAATTCATCGACATACACTGTCACTTGAATATTTGTACTCACATGTTCTATCTTTTACTCACTTTTAATTTCTGATTCATTTTTCTATTTGGATTTTACTCTGTATCAAATCAATAATAGAGATTATTTAATTTGAAACCTAGTTTGCTGAATTTATAATATGCAATAAGTTATTGATTCAAATGAAGGTTTTAATTTCTGATTTTGTTCCACTGATTTCTATGTCGGACTGATTTGTTATTGATTCTACAATAAGGTCAACTTAAAAGTGTAATTTTTGAGTTACAGATATAGTGTTATACATTAAATATATTTTCAAATGATTTTTTTCATTTTAGATACATTTGATATTTTATATTAGACACATTAAGCATATAACTTGAGCTATATGGACATGATATTGTGATGATTTAAAAGCCATTGTTTAGCTAAGACCCCGAGCTTTCTATTAACATAGATATCATGGGTAGCCAACAAGTAGAGAGCGAGATATAGATTTTTGAACACAGCCTTTCACAGCTCAAATCTGGCAGAATGTGTTTCGAATTTGCCTCTAGTGCATTCAAAACGTGAGACTTACTACTTAAATAGCCCGAATGACTACTGTTTTCTTAGCATGAAAATGAGGATCTCATGCCTTGACTCCTGTTGCAATAACTATGGATGTCAACTTCCTACAGATATTGCTTTAATCATATATGGAGTAATAAATAAATAAATAAGATAGGCATAGTCTACAATATACAAAAAAAAAACATAAAATAAAAGAGTAAGAGAGGTCTCGTAATAAGCTTATTGTAAAACCGTCTAAAATTAGAATTAGTGATAAAAATTTACGTGGACTTCAGGTTCATGTTTTCAATTTCCATTAGATTGAAAGTCTCACCTATTATTCGGTTTGGAATATCAAGTTAACAGTGCAATAGACTTCCAACATGTTTTATCAATCTGTATCCAGGCACCAGAGTTCTTAATGATTTGTTGTTTGCTCTCGATGTGTCACATTATTACTTCTATGCTTTTGTTCTTCAATTGAGCGTAGTTTGCAGCTATAAATGATTTTTTTTTATCGTTTTAGGTTTTTTATGAAACTATTTATTGCTTTAGCTTTCATTTCAGACTAGTTTTCGCCAATGAGTCTACGTCATCGTCTTTTCATTTTTCTGATTTCTGGAAGTAGGCCGCTACTTTAAGTAGCCGCTTCTATATTTAATTTCTTTTTTTTCCCCAAAATTTTATTTAGGACTACAGCCGTTATTTCAAGTAGCGGCTTATTAAGAAATCGAAATAGGTGAGAATTTGATAATGTAGACCCATTGACGAGAAAGTAACAAGGCAGACGAGTTCTTTCCGTACATAATCCATTAAGCTTCACGATACCGTCAATGTTATTCACCTCCGAAGTGACACCTGTTACGATGGGCCAAAGTATCAACCAATGTTGAGGATAAAGTAGGCGACGTTATACTGGTGAAGAAGATGTACAACTAAGAAACTTTTGAATAAGTACTTGAGTCAATCATTTTTAACCAAGTCGATCGATCGACCACGAGGTATGTGTCAATTAACCATCATTGAGTGTGCACAGAAATTAACAGACTCAATGTATAATTCGCTTGGAAAGGAGAAAGTTTTAGAATCTCTTACTTGAAAAGAAATGGACCTCCATTACTTTCGAACGGCCCGGATTAAATCTTGGGACGATCTAATGGTTGTAATTATTTCATAAAAGTAATGTTTTAATGAATGTAAAGAGAAAATATATTAGAATAGGAGTGTATTAGAGAGGAAATGGAGAGGATCTAAATATATTTTAGGGTTATTTGATGTGAATAATCCAAACTATTGCTGACCTTCTCACAATAATCCCAACTATAGTTTAACCCATATTAATCTAATGTTTGCTATCATTTTTCTTTTGTTGCACCTGTCTTAGTTGTGACTTGTTATTACCGGTTAATTGAGAATTTTTGTGGGTTACCTTTATTTTCTATACCAATCTTCATCTTCTTCGTTGGTCTTCATCTTATTCCTTGGTCATTTGCTACAAAATTTTTTTCTCTCTTACTTCCTCCATTTATTTCCATTTATTTTCAAACTTGGATAAACCCTCCATCTTTCATAAGTTCAAACCTTCTCTTTCTTTTTTTTCCTCTCCACCAATTCGAAATATAAATCAATTAAACATCTAATGCTTCCATTGTTTAGCACCAATTCAACAATATGAGCTCAAAAAGATCCATAATTTTATGGGTTTTACTCAAATCAAGTACACCCAAAAATATGTATAGCACCCGATTGAAAAAAAAACCCATAAAAATTGTGTGTATTCTAAGCAAAGTAACTTGATTAATTTCACAAAAAGTATTGAATATATTAGGGTTTAATTTGCGGAGATGGGAAATTAATGGAGGAGCAATCTCGGAGAGGAGCAACCCCAGGAACCTGGATTTGTTTCTTTTGATTATATCAAGGGGTAAATGATGCCATGTGCTTGACTAAATCAAGTGGCAATCTACCGCTGTCGCCATGTGCTTGACTAATCAAGTGGTAAAAGAGCTTGATTCTACTGGATTTAGTGGGTTGTTTTCACAGATCTTATAACCAGTGTTATGCATTTATGAATAATCGAATTCAACTCTATAATCGATCTTCGTCAATCTCGGTTTCAGCAAAAATTGATACTAGGGGCGAATTAGGTACTCCTCCTACACCATTTCTACACCACACAGAAAAAAGGGAGATCTAGAACGATATGAAAGCAGAACATTGGAAGATAAAGAAGGAAGATGATAATGGATGAAGAAAGAAGAGGTAATGGAAAGATGAAAGAGCAAGCAATATATTTGGTGAAAATTAAACAAACACTAAAGAAAGGTGGGTAATGGCGTTTAACATAACAGTTGGTATATGGTAACCTGTTCAGCAGGTTGTACTTCCAAAATATCAATATAAGATAAATGAGTACAAAGATCAGATTATTACGACTTAAAATATAGTTAAGATTAATTTGATAAGGTGGAGCATAGCTTGTATTATTCACATCAAATAACCCTATATTTTATGCAAGTACTATTTTATGTTAAGTTCTTTAAGGAATCCATTGAGTCGTAAAAGATCGTTAATATCGGTGGAGTCAATTGCTTTTACCGGGTAGTGTAATATACTCCTACAAAATACCCCGTTATTCAAACGTAATTTGATACCCTAGATTTATCTTTTTTATTATTCGAGACTTGACGCAGAAATTGAAGGGAGGTATATTACTCCCAATTCCAATTAGAAAATGAGTGATAAACGATCTCACAAATAAAAGAGTGCGGAATATTATAAAGTGGTATCTCAAATAATATAGTGAGAAATGGGAATGTTTTTTTTCCAAAATGGGGTTTTCTAACAAACAAATTAGCGAAATGGGTTGATTTTGAAAGTATTTTCCCAAAATGGGTCCACGTAGGATCGGATTTGGCGAAGTTGGGTTAAGAATTCAAGTCGCTGTGTCGGTGAGCGGTTTTACGTTAAATCGCTCAGCCACTGAGCGACCATAGTGAACGCCAAAAAAAATGAGGATAACTAGAGTCGAACCCCAGACCTTTTGCTCAGGTTAGGGATGTAATGTGTACTACGAATTTACCAATGATAAACGAGTGTTTTTATGCTGAAATGTAGCGCTTAAATAATTTGATACCATAATTATTTGCATTAAATATTTAACTTAAATGCCTAAATATGTCACAATATTTGGCTTTGCCTTGTGGTTAATTCATGAATGGTTTGGAGAAGAAGTCGGGTGTTCGACTCACAACAACACCATTATTCATTTATTTTACGGAATTACTTTTTCACATACGGATTTTACTTTTTCACATACATTTTTAATTGTCTTTCCATCTAATACCATTTCTACTTAGCCCTAATCAATTCACCTCTTCTACCAATTTTTTCCCCTAAAATGTAATCAAATTGCTTCAAGAACTTGAAAAATAAATTACAAATTATCCAATTATTGAAGCATTTTACCAATTTTATGCTATACATCCATTTAGTGCTTTATATCAATAACAATTACTGAAAACCACCTTTTGGCACTCGTCTTCGAATGATTGCAATTTGCAGAAAGTGAGTATATATGTATCTCGTGCTGAAAGGTCAACTTTGGTACCCAAAAAACTTGGATTCATTCATTTAGTTGATAATTCATTTACATAGATTGTTTTAATTATTCCCGTTTGTTAGCTTATGGTCTCTCTTAAGTTTATGCGGTGGGCAAGGGTGTCCGTATGGAGTTCGTGGTGGCATGGTTGGTGGTGGATAGGGACGGAAAAGAAGGGATGCAAGAGGGAGGGTGATGCGAGTTGTGTTTTGGTCATCTGGATTTGGCGCGAGTGGTGGATGAAGCGAAGGGTGGTGGTCGGCTGGAACTCGCGTGACAGTCTCGCTGGTGTTTTGGCATAGGGTGGCCGGCTGGGAAGGTGGTGGCGGACGCTTGGTTTAGCGGTTTTGTCCTTTTTTTTAAATAATACTCCTAATTGGTTTTGAATGAGAGAGTTGGAAAAAATGAGAAGGTTAAAATCGTAAAAATTGTATGTGAAAGAGTAAAATTCGTATGTGAAAAAGCACAACCTTTTTTTTATTGCAAAAGTATTTTAATAAGAGAAAAAGTCGCTGGGCCCCTAAGCGATTTGGGCTCAAGTCGCTGGGCCCCTAAGCGACTTGGGCTAAGATCAATGTTCCTTAAAAGTAATTGTATTTTCATACCAACCAAGATATAGTCGCTTAGCGGGAAAGCGACTTGAATACAACTCTAACTTCGAGTATGACGTGGACCCATTTTGAGTAATAACTTTCAACAAACCCCCATTTTGTTAATTTCTTTGATTTTAAGCCCTATTTTTGAAAAAAAATTCGAGATGGTCCCTCCAAAATTTTAGGGGGTGTTTGGTTCACTCAATATAAGTATAAGATATGGGGTTGGAATAAACCAAACCCATACCATGTGTTTGCTTGACGAAAATGAAGGTTTCATACCCGTACCTCAAACCCATGAGGTATTGGTTTCTCATACCCTGGGAGGGGGTGGGTATGAGATTGATGCAAGTAATTCTAAAGATGCGGGGGACTTAATTGAGGGAAGATATTCACACACACACATATACATATATATATATATATATATATATATATATATATATATATATATATATATATATATATATATGGACGTCATGTGTTGTCCACACTCTTAATCTTGCTTTTAAAAACATTTATGCAGCTAGAAACACTAATAATAATGAAGAAACTTATATGAGTGTCATTGGATAACGGAGATTCATGTAGATGCTTTATTTATAAAGTACTACATAATGACCCATGGCATGAGGCTTGCAATTTTCAATAAGTTTTCTCCTTTGAAATTGTTTTCCGTTGCCGACATAAGATTTGCTTCTATTGTTGTGATGCTTAAAAGAATGAAACTTATTAAAACCTCCTTGCAATCAATGGTAGTTAGTGAGGCGTGGACTACTTATCGTGAAGATCATCATGGGCAAGCTGTACTTGTAAGGGAAAAGATCTTAGATGATGGTTGGTGGGACAAAGTTGATTATATCCTTGAGTTCACACGTCCTATCTATAACATGATAAGAGATTGTGACACGGATAGGTCTTCACTTCATTTGGTATATAAGAGGTGGGAGGGTATGTCTTTCAAGGTCAAAGAGGCTATATACAAGCATGAGCATAAAAGTGCAAGTGAAGAGTCCACTTTTTTCAAGGTGGTGGAAAGCATTCTTACAAGTCGTTGGAGTAAAACTAGCACTCCTCTACATAGCTTGGCACATTCTTTGGTTCCAAGGTAACTATAGTAATTTATTTTGTTTTTTTATACAAGCATGAGATTTATGTCAACTGCACACGTCTTAGGTTTACTGCCATTTTTTCTACAAGTCATTAGTTTGGATCTTAACTTACCTGTTTACTGCCATTTTCTAAACTTTAAGCTGGCCATTTTCTAAACTATTAGCTAGCCATTATTTTCTAAGTTGCCTATTTTCTACTTCTACTGAACAATTGATGCAACTGGCCATTTTCGTCCGTAATTAATTTTGTTGTCATAATCCATAAACTTGTTTTATTTTGTAATATCCCTAATTTCCGTAATATAATTCTTTAATTTTATTTTCCCATTTTTCATATTTTATTTTCTGGGAAAATATCCGTCTCTTGTCTTTTTAGCTCGTTGGGTTCGAAAACGGTGAAGACCCGCTCTTTCCTTGGGTATCATACTATCATGTGATTATGGAGCAACATGGGTGAGTTTTGGGCCTAAGCTTGAAATAAACCCATGAATTCTTCTATATATATGAAGGGAAACCAAACCCTTGCAATTCTTTTCTCTTATTTCTCACAAAACCCTAGACCTAGTTTCTCTCCTCTCTTCTCTCCCCTTGTGTCGTGTGCCTCCGCCCACTCTAGGGTTTCGTGCCATGCCATCTTCCTCCTCTTTTCATCATCTTTCGTGCTTAGATCGATCCTACTCCTTGGATCTATCTATCTTCTTCGTAAGTTTTTTATGTTTCGCGTAGTTTTTATAGTTTTATAGTTTTTTTATATATATATATATATATATATATATATATATATATATATATATATATATATATTAGTATATTTATTAGATTCGTTATCTTTGGCACGTGGACGATTCGATAAAGGCGTGGAGACCGCACCTGGAGAAGACGTTTATATCGTTGAAGACGACCTCTAGGATTATTTGCTTAAAAAGGTAACTAGGTATTTTCCTTTAATTGTGTTTATGCCAATTGATGTAATCTAAATTATTTAATAATTGATTTGTGAAACTAGAACGTGTTTGATTGTTTATTATCATGTTTAATTGTGTTTGTGTGTTTACGTATGCGTTTTATTGTTTAAATTGCATAACGTGTCTTGCCTATGCTCCGTTTGAGTGTTTGGGCGTGTGGCTAGGGTTCCCAATGGAAACCCTAGTGGCGGCTTGGTGGGTGTTTATGAGAAGGCCTAGAGTTATAGCTAAACTAGTATAACTTTGAGATTATGGCTCAATGTTATAGCTGTTGGAGTATGTGTCCTTAACAATAGTGCGATCACATTATTAAAACTCATGATAAGCATACATAAAGGGATGATTCATTTTTATACGTCAACTGATCAACATTAATCGGTAATGATTGGCTGACTAGAGTTTGACATTACTGTCGTTTGACGGTGGTGATCAGTTGATCCCTTAAGGTCACACCCAAAGGACGATTCCCTTAATAGATAAATTAATTAATTGCATACTGATACAGATTAATTCATTCATTAAAATTGAACAGTTTACATATGTAAGTGAGAATATGAATCTTATTGTAATTCGATTAAATGAGATTCGTTTTAGTAAATAAAATGTTATATATTACTAAAACTTTGTTTATGAAACAATTAAATTAAGAATGATTGGTTAATTATAATTACAATCTGCTGTAGATTATATTAACATGAACCATTTTATATACTTGTAACAATGAATTACTAGTCAATTGTTATATATAATTGTATTAATATATGTAATGATATTTAATTGTTAAATATGCATTAATATTATTAATAACATGTTACATGTTACATGTTACACATTATATGACAAAGTGACAATTGACAAAAATAAAATGGACTCCATATTACATAGAGGCACCGATTATAGAGGGGTGTTTAGGGAGAAATGGTTAAATTGTTTTTAATTATAGAAAACACAATGATTACCATTTAACCTAATCTACACTCTAGCTTGTTTTTGAGAAGAACAAATTGCAAAAGTGAAAGGGCATGCATTGGCTCCCCAAGCCACTCTCTTCCACCGGTTTTTCCACCCTCCTCTACAAGAATAAGATTTGTTCTTATTCTTATAATTAGACATTCTTACATTTTTGATAATAATTTTCTCACCTCTCTCATCTTCTCTCTAAAATAAGTTTTAGTATAATATTGTTCAAAAATCTTATATTTAGATTACTAAAGGTAGTAATAGAAATAATATTAAGATTATATTTTAAGGTTTCTAATTAATATATCTAGTTAATATATAATTAGAATTAAGGGGTAGTCTTGGTGCCATCAAGAGGAGGATCTCTACTATTGGGATTTTGGAAGATCATCCATTTATTTGTAGCTCAAGAACAAGTGATGGAAGGAGTCCTTACTTGTGCCCTTAGACCGATTTTTAATAATGTAAGGAACATTATTCATACTTTTCTATTTATATTTTTGTTATGCATGCACTAGATCAACATCTTATTTATGAGAAATTTAGATCTATAATTAAAGAGTTTAATTAGAGGGTTATTGAATCTTTTCAAGTGGTATCATGAGCATAAGTTGTTGCATGCATAATCGGTTTATAGTTTTTCCAAGTTAAATAAATAACATATAAAACTAGAGATTTTGTAATTTATATTATAAAATCATGAAAATTTTTTGCATGTTATATATTCTGGTTCTAAAATATATTTAGGTCATTTTGATGATTTATGGTAATTTTTGGCTCACTTTAATGATTTTTAGTGATTTTATTACATTTTAATGAATAACATGGTATTTAAAATGCTAAAAATAGTTAGACTTAGTTTCTGACCTTGAATTTTTTATATGACCTCACATGCATATTTTACTTATTGTATGTAAAATTTCGTAAAAATTTGATTTATTTTGCATGATTTATAATTTTTATGAGATAAAAATGAAATAAATGGATGTAAAATGGTTAAAATTAGTTAAACTTCGAAACATGCCATGAAATTTTAATATGTTGTCACATGCATATTTTACTTACTGTGTGTAAAATTTTAGATAAACTTGATTAATTTTGCATGATTTATGAATTTTTTAGTGTAAAAATGACATAAATAGTGACTATTTTAGCAAAAATAGCTAAAACAAATTTCATGGCATGAGAAAATTATTTTAGGTTGCATAATTACATATCAGATCTAAAGTTGGAACATTGATTAGATTAATTTTTATATGTTTTAGATGTTTTATTTGATAAAACCGATAAATTGCAACTATATTTTTCTCGAAATAAATTCGAAAATTTTAACCTTGATTTTTGATATTATGAGTGTCATGGAATTATTCCGAAATGTTAAAAAATTTAAAATTCAAATTTTGAAATTATTGTAATTAAATTTGGATTTATTTCATAAAAGGTTCTGATTTTAAGGTAAAAAATGAGCATAAATGTTAAATCAAGTTGAATTATTGTCAAAAATTGAGTAATGACTAATTTTTGAGTCCTAAGAGGTTAGGATAATTAACTTGGACTTAAATTTGAATTTAGTATTATTTTGTGATTTTAATAAGTTAAAGATCGCGAATATCCATAAAACCGGATTATATACGATATAAGATTTAAGTAGGGCAATTTGGCACATTAATTTTGCATGTTAGACACATATATTTGATACGAGTACGGATACGAGTCTATGGAGGCTGATTCTACACGTTCCAAATAATGGCTAGTTTAAATGCTAGTCTTAAGTAGTCTTATTTAGTCTTTTAATTAACTTATTAGTAGTACTAATAAAGCATGTAATTATTGAAGTCCTTTCATTTTACTTGTTCTTAATGATTGTAATAAGTGAAGTAGTGATGTCAACTGTTCACTTGGCTAGGAGTTTCGGTTATGGCTGCCCATATAAGGCCATGAGTTTTCATAAAAATAAAAAAACCAGAAATATATGAAAGATTAAGAAAAGAAAACACTTGTGTTTTTGTTGTTTTTGTGTATGTAGTTTACATACCAAAAATCGTTAGAGTTTGACGCGATCAAGCTTTAGCCCAAGTAATATTCAATAGGTCTTGAGTATTCTCACCCATTACTCGTGTTATAGGTTTAGCACCGAGTAAATATCCTATTGACTTGAATTCGACACATGAGTTCAAGGCAAATACCCTTTTGTTTTATTTTTCTGTTAATCCGCTTCCGCATTTTCGCATCATATGGTATCAGAGCTTCGGCTCTTGATTTTCCTAAATCTAGACGGTCCAAGGCGTGTCAAAGCCAACTTTTTAGTTGAATTTCCGATTGCGATTGGAGTTCAAAGGTTAAACTCAAGCAGGTAGTTTGAGGGTTAATCGGTTTTGCATCTCAGGGGCGAGTTTCTAGTGATTTTTATACCAAGCGTGGCAAAAAAGAAAAAAAGGAAAAAAAAAAAAAAAAAACTACTGTTCACGTTAGTGGCAATGTTCGTCCAAAAAAAAAAAAAAAAAAAACATTGTTTTTGGTTGAATTCAAGACGGTCCTAAGGCGCGATTGGAATTCAAAGGTTAAACTCGAGCAAGGTAGTTCGAGGGTTGATCGACTTTTGATAACCCATATCATAGGTCCAAGAATCGGGACGATTCTTTTTGAAGAAAGGGCGGATGATACGAGTACGGATACGAGTCTATGGAGGCTGATTCTACACGTTCCAAATAATGGCTAGTTTAAATGCTAGTCTTAAGTAGTCTTATTTAGTCTTTTAATTAACTTATTAGTAGTACTAATAAAACATGTAATTATTGAAGTCCTTTCATTTTACTTGTTCTTAATGATTGTAATAAGTGAAGTAGTGATGGCAACTGTTCACTTGGCTAGGAGTTTCGGTTATGGCTGCCTATATAAGGCCATGAGTTTTCATAATAATAAAAAAACCAGAAATATATGAAAGATTAAGAAAAGAAAACACTTGTGTTTTGGTTGTTTTTGTGTATGTAGTTTACATACCAAAAATCGTTAGAGTTTGACGCGATCAAGCTTTAGCCCGAGTAATATTCAATAGGTCTTGAGTATTCTCACCCATTACTCGTGTTATAGGTCTAGCACCGAGTAAATATCCTATTGACTTGAATTCGACACATGAGTTCAAGGCAAATATCCTTTTATTTTAATTTGTCTGTTAATCCGCTTCCGCATTTTCGCATCAATATTTATGCTGCAATTTTTATTGATGATTGTCATATTTTATTTATATAATTTGAATTATGTAATTTTATCTTAGTATGGCCTTTGTTTTAATCGGTATTACCCGTAATGTAAGGGATTACCGATTAGGTTGTAATTTTATTGTGATCTCGTATCACTTTTATTTTTACTAGTTTTTCATATTACAAATGTATAATAGGAATAGCTATGTATTTTATTATATTTGTAATTCCGGAGTTCCTTCAAGACGGTCCCAATCGGAAAGGCATTCCGATCAAGACGGAGTTCTTGGGAAGCGTGTCACTTGAAGTTCAAGGGACCAATGGAGTTGGTTTCCTAATTTGTAATAGATTATTATATTTTCTATTTTAGGAAAGGACATACTAGGAAATTTATTTATTGCTTTGCATTTTTCTTTATATGTTACATGCATTGCCAAATCGCCATTAACATCACATGCATTTTTTATATATTTATATCGTCTTTTCGACCGTGTCGATTATAATTATCGTTAGTTCACTAATAGAGTTCACTTAAAAGTGATAGATAATAAATCGACAAGACCTCTCACATATTAAAATTGAGATTAGGCTTTCCAAATAGTAGGACCCATGAATCCCTTTGACATTTGGGGTAGATTCGGTTTCCCGGGGTACTTTCATTTTTCATTGGGTAAGTGGGGTAATAACAAGTTATTACACGCGAAATTTGGTTGGACTCAACGGGATATAAAGACTAGTCTTATGTTCTGGGGCTAGAGATGAAATTTATATAATTTCATCGACCGAGAGTTCTAATTGTAGAATCGGTTAAAGTGTTAACCCACCGAGTTATATTAGTGAGGGATGTATCGGTTTCCCCGTGCCCGAATTAATATGGATTTGGATCTCGGAATCATTTATATAATTGGGTGGAGGTCATTATATAAATGCTAAAACATGTTAAAATGTTTTCATATATTAACGATGAATGTTTCTTTTCCCACTATTTCGTTGTTTTGTGATTGTTCTTTATCATTTCTCCTTTTTATATACGATATCAATTCGATTATAACACGAGTTTCCGCTAAACCACTATCACTAACGACAAATAGGATCTCTTTCTAAATCCTCAAATGAACCGAATCATAGGTTATGGACTAACTCCATAGGAATCTTTCTATTCCATAGAACTCGGTAGGAATCATCCTATGCAAATATGAGATTAAAATCTTAGAGTTCCTTACATACCTATCTCTTGTGAAGAGTATGAATAGAAATAATAATTAGTCAAAATAAGTTTTGATGAATTCTTCTATACATTCATGGTTTAAAAATCTTATTACTCAACCTAGACACTTGTCATCAAGCACTTGAGTTGTTAAGAAGATGACAATGTTAAATTGGTAGATTATGTTGTTAGAAAATTTGATTTACCAAATACCACAATAGAGTTAACCCTTGTGAAGGATTAACTAAGAATTTATATGAAGATAAGTCTTCATCAAGTAGAAATTCTTGAAGTTAGTGGGAGCAATAAGAAGTAAGTACCTATCTTAATTGTTAAGGATAGATCTAGGCTCAAAAGAGAAGGTGTTGGACACTAAAATAGATACAAACTCCCAATAAGTAAAGATCAAGGAAGTTGGTCGTGTGACTCCAACATATTCCTTCTCGAATATCTATGACATGACATTGCATTTTTGCTAATTACCACATCATGAGTATTTGATACAAATTTGTGAATCATGTTAGAAATTGCCACATTTCATGATTATGAAATATGGCAAAAGAATGTCAAAACCACCTTTCTAAATGGGTATTTAGAAGAGGATGTGTTCATAACACAATCCGAGGGTTTTATAAATCCTTAGAATCCTAACATTGAATAATCGTATGACGACTAGCATGAATGAAATTGATATGAATGGAACTAAGATAGTTGCCACTTCATCAAAAGACATATAAATATTATAATGTGCTTGATCTAGTTTCCGATTTAGAGATGTACATCAAATAAATGTTATGATGTACAATATGTCTAAATAAGAATATAATTCAAGTTTTTGTATAAAACATAAGGGGTTTCTCAATTATGCAATTAAAATAAGCGTTGTGCCCAATCATACCACGATTAAGTTTATGGTGAGACAATACAAATCAAGGTAATTATATTCAAACTAGAAATAAAATGTCATATATATACAAGACTCGAGTTGGTGATCCCAAATTATTTCTCATTTCTCGATTGAAAGTCACATGAAAACTAGCTTTGACTAGTATCCCACACCATTTGATTGTGAATCTCATGAAATGTGCGAATCTTGTATTCAAAGCAAGATGGTTCATGACTTTTCTTGAAAAGTATAGCGAATAGAATAAGTTATTCACCTAATTGCACTTCAATGTGTATGGTCGAATATATTTTCAATCTGAGAAGGTCATTATTACTTCTTCTCTTTTACCGACGAAATAGGTAGATACTTGGTATCCGCTTAATGAGGTAAGAAGAGAAATTCTTTGAATAAGTTCAATGAATTCTTCTTATGAAGTATAAAATCAAAGTATTATTACTTTGTTAAAATGGGGAACAATAAAGTGATGACTTTTATCTGCACCAAAAGAGAGTGATATGGTATCACAAGTTCACTTTCATTACGATATGATTGAATCTTTACTATAAAGTTGGAAGTAGTTTCTATCACAATTTGTCTAGTATTTATTTATTCCACTAAAACAAAACATAGTTAAAGCAATCAAATACAATTCATATATGATATGATTAGGCATGGTATTTAAGTTGTAGCTTGTTTGGAAACAAAACATATGGCTTTGTAACCCAATTATCACGAGAACAATAAATTTGTGGCTCGTGATACTGTATATTAAAGAAAACAGGATTATTTCTTAAAGACAGAGTGGGAGAAAATGTTCAAGAGCCACAAACTGAGAATAAGACGTAGGAAGATGTTCCTTCTTGGTTAAAATCAGTAATTATTGATTCAAAACCTATAGTGTTGATTCGAAACCTAAGTGGACAGGAGTCATGTTATTTTAAAAGTAACAAACCTGTAACTTATTAAGATGCTTTATCTAGTCTCAACTCCACAAGAGTCCGAAATAAGCATAAAACATGAAAATGTTTATTTAGCTTGGTTGGTTGGTGGCAAAGGGTTTTGCACGCAACAACAACGCTTCATTGTATTCGGATATGATTTGATATAGTTGGATTTTAAAATCATCTTGCATGAGTTTTGAAAATCACAACTATCCTAAGGTAGGATGAAAACTTAAGAAGAAGTCTTAAGTAGATGTTAAGGAGTTAAAGTGTGTATTTTGATCATGTGATAAACCTTTCTCGAGTTGTCGATTAGTTTTGTTTATACATGGAGTTTAGTGGGAGTAATGTGGTGTTACTAGTCTTATATGTAAGCGACATATTGATCATTGTGAATGATGAAAGACTTAGGAGAAGAATAATACATCTCTAAGGTATCCAGACCTATAAAGATAGTTCTAAGAGGATATTAGTGTTAAATGAATATTCTTATGTTAATAAGAATCTTGACAAGTTCAAAAGTATTGAACATGAAGGAATTGAATCCATTTGCTTCCGCTGCGGGATTAATTCATTACGCTAAGATGTATTACCATTCTTAAACCTCGTATACTTGGAGTATGACGAGATGTTACAAATCGAATCCTTGAGAGAAGTCTCTATATAGCCACATAGTTCGTTAGTTAGTACTCAGGAAGTGCTAAAGATATGAAGCTAAGCATTTAGAAATAAAATGGATTTATGTGCAAGGAGTTACACAAAAACCACATTCTAAACACATAAGGATGGTTAGAGAACCATATTGGCTATATTATTTAAGGAAGATATCTGCTAGAAACGTCCTAGGCAGTTGAACAATGAGATATACACAACGAAAATTGAGTACACTTGCAATAATGAGATATGCAAGAAGGAAGGGATGATATTAGGATTTGGTTTTGTGAATTGGAGGAACTATGGTAGTTCGTTCCATTAACCGAAGATCATATCCCTTTCACTGTGAGGACAGTGGGAGCTATCCTAAGGAAAGAGAGCATATGTCTAGATTGGATCTAGACACGTACTCAAGGTTTTTCTAATAAACAAAGGGAAAAAGTATATAGTAAGGTTAGGAAAGTGCAAAGTGTTGCTAAAACTTGCTAACCAAGGCCTTTTCATAGGCTAAGCATGATAAGTCATGCCATTTCAATTGAGTTGAGATGTATAGTTATATACAATATTAAGTATGGATTATAGATTATGTAGTAATTGATATGGTATCAATTTTACATATGTGATAATGCACTCATCGTTTGAGTTTTATTCAAAACTCTTTTCTTATAATACTTTGTTTTCAAAATAGGTTGTCGAGACAATATTGAACCCTATTAAAGTGAACTGGATTAACATAGTATTCGCCCCTACTCACTTATATGAGGTGACGTCTCCTAGTGACTAGAGTGTGAGTCGATTGATGGCAAGTTCAAGTGCCATAGAGTCATAAGAGATGACTAGTCGATCACATAGGCAGACTGTATGAGACACTCTGTCGGGCAGTGACCGCGTATTGAGTTCTGGCAACATTTATATAGCCTGGTCGTGGCGAGAGCTACTATAGTATTCTTTAAAGTCGATTCTTTGACTATAGACTGTTCGCCCCAGTTGGCACAGTTTCTGAGTGACTTTAAATTATGATCTACGACTTTCGTAAATGAAGTCAAATGGGTATCTTTTGGGTCATGATGAGCTGTGGCTAAACAAAGCGAATAGTGCAATAGGAATTGTCCATCCCCTTGTCATGGTTATTTAAAAATCTCAGGGCCACTCGAGGAGTAGTAAACTGAAAATGCGTGGCCACGCTCAGAAGGTATCTATGGTAGATAATTCCGGTCAGACAGTTACTCTCCAGATCGATGAAACCACTCTTGATATGATCACTTGCAAGGAAGACATGCATGACACCTTGCATTGAGTGGGAGATTGTAATAGGACAAGAGAATTGGTGACGCACACTTGTCTCGGACAAGTGGGAGATTGTTGGAGTATGTGTCCTTAACAATAGTGCGATCACATTATTAAAACTCATGATAAGAATACATGAAGGGATGATTCATTTTTATACGTCAACTGATCAACATTAATCGGTAATGATTGGCTGACTAGAGTTTGACATTACTGTCGTTTGACGGTGGTGATCAGTTGATCCCTTAAGGTCACACCCAAAGGACGATTCCCTTAATAGATAAATTAATTAATTGTATACTGATACAGATTAATTAATTCGTTAAAATTGAACAGTTTACATATGTAAGTGAGAATATAAATCTTATTGTAATTCGATTAAATGAGATTCGTTTTAGTAAATAAAATGTTATATATTACTAAAACTTTGTTTATGAAACAATTAAATTAAGAATGATCGGTTAATTATAATTACAATCTGTTGTAGATTATATTAACATGAACCATTTTATATACCTGTAATCATGAATTACTAGTCAATTGTTATATATAATTGTATTAATATATGTAATGATATTTAATTGTTAAATATGCATTAATATTATTAATAACATGTTACATGTTATATGTTACACATTATATGACAAAGTGACAATTGACAAAAATAAAATGGACTCCATATTACATAGAGACACCGGTTATAGAGGGGTGTTTAGGGAGAAATGGTTAAATTGTTTTTAATTATAGAAAATACAATGATTATCATTTAACATAATCTACACTCTAGCTTGTATTTTAGAAGAACGAATTGCAAAAGTGAAAGGGCATGCATTGGTTCCCCAAGCCACTCCCTTCCACCGATTTTTCCACCCTCCTGTACAAGAATAAGATTTGTTCTTATTCTTAGACATTCTTACATTTTTGATAATAATTTTCTCACTTCTCTCATCTTCTCTCTAAAAGAAGTTTTAGTATAATATTGTTCAAAAATCGTATATTTAGATTACTAAAGGTAGTAATAGAAATAATATTAAGATTATATTTTAAGGTTTCTAATTAATATATCTAGTTAATATATAATTAGAATTAAGGGGTAGTCTTGGTGCCATCAAGAGGAGGATCTCTACTATTGGGATTTTGGAAGATCATCCATTTATTTGTAGCTCAAGAACAAGTGATGGAAGGAGTCCTTACTTGTGCCCTTAGACCGATTTTTAATAATGTAAGGAACATTATTCATACTTTTCTATTTATATTTTTGTTATGCATGCACTAGATCAACATCGTATTTATGAGAAATTTAGATCTATAATTAAAGAGTTTAATTAGAGGGTTATTGAATCCTTTCAAAAGCTAGGTTGGTGATGTGACCATAATTAGAGCATATTTAGTCCCCGAATTAGCCTTGTTCCCATGCTTTTTAGTGCATATTTGGGTCATTTATTGTCTTTAGTTCTTTGTTTTGCATATTCTTTGAGGTTTTGTGTCCTTGGTAGGAAAGGAGTGCAAACCTTGCATTTTCGTGGCAAAACGAGACTAAATTGATTGAATTCAATGACCAAGCATCAAGGAGAGACAAGATTAGAAGGCCTTTGTACATACTATAGTAGATGGGCAATGAATAGAAAAGATCCTTGCATCCCCGAGGAAATCCCCAAGGATTTTATGAAGAAAAGGGAAGAAAAGAAGAAGAAATGAGACTGTCCAGCAATCCGTGCGGATTGTCCTGAAGACGCCCGTCCTCCACCACCACAATCCGAGCGTCTTCTCCACAAGACGCCCGGGCAGCAACCTCAGAAGACGCCCGTCTTCTCCCAAAGACGCCCGGGCAGAGACCCTCGAATCCGCCCGTTCCGTGCCTAAGACGCACGGATTCCCAGACAGACAATTTCGTTTCTTCAAGCTTCGAAGAAAGATGCCCATCCTTCCAAAAATACCGGCATTTCCTTAAGTAGGGACTTAATCGTCAGTTAAGCCCTTAGTTAACCCTAATTCCTACACCTAATCCCCACTATAAATACCCCATTAGTCTAATTAGAAGAGCATGTTCTTCTTAGCAATCTCTAGTGTAGTTAATATCAATCAAATCTCTCTTTAATTTTGTAATCAACAATTAATCAAGTTTTAATACAAGTTTTATTTCCTTAATCTCTCTCTTGTTCATCCTTTATTTTGGGTAATTGAAGATTATTTGGGTTATTATTGGGAGATTAACAACCTCTCAATCAAGCATCAAGTACTTCTTTTATTCTTTGCTTTATTATTGGAATCATTAGTAGGTATAATTTTCTTAATACCTTTTTAATTATTGTTAATTACTTTCATTTATTCATCATGTTTCACTTTGTTGGTATGATTGACAACCTTGCTAGCATGTTCAACATGATAATGAGTGAGTAGTCACTTAGCTAGGGTTAATGGGTAATTAGGGGAAACCAACATGGGGAATGATTCATGCTTAAATTAATATGCTTTCATGGTTTATTTGCTTGCTTGTTATGATCTCAACTCATGCACATGTTATGTTTGATGAAATGTGAGCCTATGAATCCTTACATTTTTTACCCATAACCTATATTTTCAATGAGACTTGTAAGACATAAACCAACTCGAGTCTCATTAGACCATGCATGTTGCTGAGTAGGGAAGACTAAGTCGACTTGTAGGTGTTGTACAATCTAATCGATTCAGCTCCGGGACCCAAACTTTCCTAGGATTGTAAGATATAACCCAACTCAATCCATCACAACAATAATTGCATGCTTATAATTTGAGAACATGTTTGTATGATCAATTCCCATGAATCCCCTATGACCCCATGACACCCTAGTGCTTTTTATCAATTGTTTACAACCCTTTTAATTCATCTTGCTTGTTTACTTTCATTGCTATTTAGTTTAGTGACCTTCTACATCAAACCCCAATTGTGACACCCCTAAGACACCGCTAGTTGCAATAGAAATCTCATCTCAATTCCCGTCCCTTGGGATCTGACCTTTACTTGCCTCTTTACTAATTGTAGAGTTGTTTGTGAAGTTATAAATTGTGTTTTGGTCTAGGTGCTCCTAACGACAAGTTACCGAAAAGATTTAGTCCTGACCAAAAATGGCGCCGTTGCCGGGGACGGTGTTAACTTGATTTAGATTTTCTTATATTGTTATTAGTTGTGTCTTTCTTTGCCTTGGGGAAGTAAAACTCCTCAAGGTTTGTTCTAATTGTTTTTGAGTTGTTTGATATTTTGCATGTCTAGAAGGTCACAAGGTGACTTGTTACCTTTTGATCGTGAAATTGAAAGAACTTTGACAACCAATAGAAGACTTGCTAGGATAAATTTGAGAGGTATTGGTGAGGTTGTAGATATTCAACCAACTATTGAGTTCATCAACCCTTTTGCAAGAGAAGGTGAGGAGAACCCAACACAAAATACAACACAAAATACAACACAAAATCAACCCACAATGCCTAAGTTTTCATCACATTCCGTACCCACCGAGGAGAACCTACCCAATGGTACTCCCACACCACAACATCTAACCGGAAATTTTATTGCCAAATCCGCATTTATCCAATTAATCGAAAGAAGGCAATTTTGGGGGATGCCTAGTGAAGACCCTCATTCTCATATGGAGACCTTTTGTGACTATTGTGATGCGATTTCTCAAACCGGTGTAACTCAAGACCAAATCCGATGGGTCTTATTTCCTTTTTCTCTAATTGGCACCGCGAAACAATGGTTGAAGGGCCTTGATAAGGGTACTCTCGGAATTGATTCTTGGAAGAAGTTGGCTCTAGCTTTCTACAAAAAGTTCTATCCACCGAAAAAGACTAACATGCTAAGAGCTCAAATTACGGGTTTTAAGCAAAGGGATGAAGAATCTTTGTATGAAGCTTGGGAGCGGTTCAAAGGAATTTGTCGCTCATGTCCTCACCATGGACTTAGCGAGTGGTTCTTGGTACAACAATTTTGGAACGGTCTATATGAAGATTCAAGGAACATTCTCAACATGGGATCAAATGGAATGTTCACCGAAGTTGATGACAATCAAACTTGGAACAAAATTGAGGAAATGGCGGTCCATAACTCACAATATAGTAGACCTCGCAAGGCTACTAGAGGAGGAAAGCATGAAGTGGACTCCGTTACTCAATTGGGTGCTCAACTTAGTGCTCACATTGATACAATCAATTTGAAGTTTGAAAAGGCTATGGCTAGACTTGAAGAAGCCTCAAAATCACCAAAGCATCATGTTAATGCCATGACGGCATCTTCATCAATCCCAAGTGGGATATGTGAGAATTGTGGAACTTTGGGACATGACCAAAGTGAATGTAGGGGAACAAATGAACAAGTGAATGCTTTCCAAGCATACAAGAGTGGTACCCCTTATTCTAACTATTACAATGAAAACACAAAATTCCATCTAAATCTCTCATATAAAAGCCAAAATGTTCAAAACCCTCAAACAACATACACCCCACCTCCCATGAGAAACCAAAATCAAAGACCCTTTTACAACCAAAACCAAAGTTACCAAAATCAATCTCCTTACAATCAACAAAATGACCAAGGTTTTGATGTTCAAAAAGCGGTCCTTCAAATGCAAAAGAATCAACAAGAATTTTTCACTCAAATGCAAAAAGATAGTCAAGCAAAGGAAACCACCATCAACAACATCCTAGCTCACACCAAAATCTTGGAAACCCAATTGACTCAACTAGCATCTTCAAGCTCACAAAGACAAAAGGGGCAATTACCACCTCAAAGTAATCCCCCAAGACATGAAACGGTTAGTGTCATTCACTTGAGAAGTGGTACAAGGTATGAAGCACCGAAGAAGCAAGTTGAGGATGAAGTTGTGGAAGCTAGTGACAAGGAAGAAATTGTGCAAAACTCCAAGGATGGAGAACCATCAAAAGAAGAAAATTTCAAAGAAAAATGAAGACAAGGTCAAGGAGAAGGAGTCCATTGTGATTAGACTTCCTTTTCCAAGTCGTCAAGCCAAGCCCAAATTTGATGACCAACTTGGAAAATTTATGGAAATTGTGAAGAATTTGGAAGTCTCAATTCCTTTCACGGAATTAATCAATCACGTGCCGGCCTATGCAAAATACATGAAAGACATCCTCACAAAGAAGAAGTCGATCCGGAAGCTTGAGACTATCGCCTTCACTAAGGTGAGTAGCGCAATACTTCAAGGAAGTTCACCTCCAAAACTCAAAGATCCGGGAAGCTTCTCAATACCGTGTACCATTGGCGACACCGCGATCAACAAAGCCTTATGTGATCTAGGGGCTAGTGTGAGTGTTATGCCGTACTCGGTGAGTAAAAGGTTGGGGATGGGAGAGCTTAAATGCACCAATATCACACTCCAAATGGCCGATAGATCGACGAAGACACCATTAGGGATATGGGAAGATGTTCCCGTACGAATTGAGAAATTTTTGATCCCAGTGGACTTTGTCATTGTTGATATGGAAGAAGATTCCAACATTCCAATCATTCTAGGAAGACCTTTCTTACACACCGCGGGTGCGGTGATTGATATAAAACATGGAGAGCTCACTCTAGAAGTGGGAGATGAGAGCATAACTTTCAATCTTGACAAGACCATGAGAGCTCCCCGTTTGCATGAACCATGTTTTATGATTGATCATTATAGTCGGAAGGATGATAGGAAGAAGTCGGAACTCCAATGGAAGAAGAAAATTGAAGATGCTCCATTCAAAGAGCAAGTTAATTGTAACAAAGAGAACTTGCAAAGCTCATCAAAGTCAAGCAATGAAGAGGATGGCCTCATTGGCCAAGACAAGAAATTGGGAGAGTTGTCTCTATCAACTCAAGAGATCTTTAGTGATCAAGTAGATGAAGTTTGTGGTCTTTGGGACGATGAGTTTGAAGGGATTTTCAATCCCTATATTGGCAATGCTATCGATCAAGACCGACAACAAGGGCAAAGATCTATTGAAGATCTTTATCATGACAATGAACAAGCTTTTGATTACTTCTTCAAGGTGTTGAGAAACATCAACAACACCTTGGACATGCCCCCATGACATCTCACTAAGGATGAGAGTTTGGTGGAATCCTCCCTAAACCACCATTTGTAAATACTTCTAACTCCCTAACACGCATTTTAATTCTCATGTTGCATTTTTGTCATTTTTGGATTTTTATACTATGATCAAGATAATTATCATTTTGAGAGAAGTGAGGGAGGGACTAATGATTTCAATTGATGTGTAGTGCTTTAGCTTAGTGTGGGGATAGCAAATGCCTAGGCTATTCATGCCTTAGTAGTGCCCCCACAATGAAGAACACGAGATTTTGAAGAATGAAAAATGACAAGGGATATGCAAGTACACGGATGGAACTGAATCCGGGTAAAAGGGTAAGAACCCGAGCGGTTTCAAGAGAATCCGCCCGTCTTCAGGCAATCCGGGCGTGTTGGTCAGAATCCGCCCGTCCTTCATGAGCTGAATTTTTGAAATTTTGGGACTGTTAACAAATCCGGGCATCCTGCAATAGAATCCGCCCGTCCTCAGAAAGACGCCCGTCCTGGAAGAAAAGACGCCCGTCTTTTTGGCTGAGAAAAACAAGAAAAATCCCTGGAAAGGAATCCGCCCGTCTTCAGTGAAAGACGCCCGTCCCGCAGTTACAAATCCGAGCGTCTTTGCTGGAAGACGCCCGTCTTTAGGCGAGAATTCCTGAAGCCCATCCATACAGAATCCGGCCGTCCCGAAGGAAAGCCGCCCGTCTTCCCCCTGCATTTCAAATTTTTTGGGTCTTTTATAAACCCCCTCCCACATTCATTTCTTCATTCCTTCATTCAAAACACTACCCATAAACCCCATAAACTCAAAACCCTCATCCTCTCCATCACAAAAACAAGATTTCCTCAACCACATTCATCAAAATCAAATCAAATCATCCTTCTAACAAAAATTAATCACTCCTCTTTCAACAAAAAATCAAACCAAGCACAAAATCTTCAACCTTTGAGTCGACTTTTGAATTTATAAAGGCAAAGCCTTTCATCTTTAAATCGATTTGGGTATACTTGGAAATTGAAGATTTTCACTCTTTTCTTGGTTCAAGCATCAATGGCAAGGACAAAAGGAGCAACAAAGGCACCAAAGGCAAAGGCACTCTCAACAAGACAAAAGAGTCTTCAAGCAAAGAAAGCCTCATTGGCTATGGTGGTAGCTAGCTCAAACTTGGAAGTGCAACAACAACAACCTCCCTTAGAAGCAACAACGTCTAGTACTCCGGAAATTGCTCAACTTTCGAACTATCCGGAGGTAATTTTCATTTCCAAATCCCATAGGGACACTTTTGCCAAGTATGCTAGAAAATCCTTTCTATCCACCAAGTTTATTTGTGAAGATGCCTTAGATAAGTTGGGTGTCCTTGAGCAAACTAGAGCCTTATTTGAAGCCATGGGGTTGGGCAAATTGTTTGATACAAAAGAATTGACATACCCCTCCCTTACCTTAGAATTCTTGAGTTCTTTGAAAGTTAACAAGGTAGAGACTATGGAAAGCATCGAGTTCCGCCTAGCTAATGTTAGTAGGCGCATCTCCTTTGAGGAAATGAGTAAAGCTTTGGGTCTTAGTGATTCACCTAGTTATTTCAAAAATGTTGGCAAATATGATCCCGCTCCACTATGGGAGGCAATTTCCGGAAGAAAATTTGAGAACTATCATGCTAGTCGCGCTCTATTAGTCCACCATCCGGGCATTAGAGTGTGGCACAGGTCATAGGGAATACCATCATTGCAAGAAAAGACACCAACCACTTTACCAAGCTCGATTTTGTTCTTCTTGAGTCGGCCTTAAACATTGGAAGGGAATTCACCAAGCCCTTCAACTCTCTAAGGCTTTTGGTGGATAGATGGCTAAATGTTGATTGTGGGAAGCAAGGCACTACCGTTATTGTGAATGGAGGTCTAGTCACTCTTTTGGCTAAATACTTTGATCCGAACTTCAACAAGGATAGCAAGTATGTGGCGAAAAAGGGTGGTCATCTCATTGATGTGGATACTATGATAAACAAATACAAGTGGGTCTCTCATAACCCTCTTGACACCAAGTATGGGTGGCTCACTAGTGAGGCTAGATCTTTTACTTTGCCTTCGAAGATTTGTCGTTTAAGTGTCCATCGGACCAACTATCTCCTTCCCCTCTCAAAAGAGGCCGAATACATTATCCGACAACAAAGGGATGAAATTGAAATGCCCTCCTCTTCCATTGTCACACCACCCTATCCCTTCAAGTACCAAGAGTTCAAACCCGAAGGTGTTGAAGCAAGCAAAGATTATATGACTCTTCTTATGCAAGAGATGCACAAGCAAGCTTTTAAGGATCGGGAAGATGCTTACTTAGCCCAATATCCACCCCTCCTTCATTTAGCTAGGCAAGGACTACTTGATCCTTCATGTCCTTTGCCTAGTTGGGCGGATAGGGAAGTCTTCTTTCCGAGTGCATCTAGGGGTGAGATTCCGGGTGACGATGAGGTTGTCGGTGATGCGGTTGATGATAGCATTGATGAAGAGGCTAGTGAAAAAGAAGAAGAGGATGATGAACAAAGCGAACAAGAAAGTGAAGAGGGAAGTGGTGATGAGTCCACTTCTATTGAGGAAGATGATGATAGTGATGATATGATGGAAGATTAGCAAGCTTTGGAGGCTCCTACCCTCTTGAGGTTTGTCTACTTATTTGTTTTATTTATTTATCTTGATCATGGTTGGAGTAGTCCTAGCAACATAGAGGACTAACACCTCGGCCCCATTGAGGTGTTCTTATTTTATTGTTCCCACTTTTGAAAATCCAAAATGACAAATTTAGTTTCATGCATTGGATCGTGTGTGCATGAACTACACCCAACCTTAGGACATTAGCAATAATGTCTAACTCGGTTTGGGGAAGTACATGCATACACAACGGGAGGTAATCTAAATTATCCTCTCCGTCATAAACAAAAACCCATGCATCATGTAGTGTAGATTAGTGTAGCTTGCATTTAGTGTAGAAATCATGCATCATGTTTGCATAATTTCCCATCATTTTGGCCATTGAGGACAATGCCCATATTAGTGTGGGGATGGGGAATTCTAACTTAACTTTTATTCAAAAATCCAAAAAAAAAAAAATTGAAAAATTTCGAAAAAACCATCAAAATTTGAAAAATTGAAAAACCAAAAACAAGTTCATTTCCTTTGTAGCATAGTCATGTATATATTATTGTATATATTGTGTTTGTTCTATCCTTGTTCACATTGATCGATTACGCCACATCCGAGACATGAGGATATTGAAGACCGCATGGTATGATCTTTCCAAACTCCTTTTTCCTCTTTATGTTAATGACTATGTGGCTTTATTTTGATTGATGCGGTATAACAATGTGAACTTAGGACTTGCATTTAGTGTATATGTCATATTAGTTGGTAGAATCATTTGCATTAGGATGTTTATATGCTAGTTGCATCATGGCATGTAGTTGCATGTTAGAATAATTTTGTGAAACCGTCTACTTGGGAAGCTTGACAAGTGTATATAGGCCCTTGATACGGTCGTTATGTACCAAAAATAAATACCTAAGTACTACTAACAAAAGTCAGCGGTAAGTAGGGTCGATCTCCACAGGGAGGCTATTTTGCTAATTATCTGTTTAACTCAGTCTGTCAGAATATCACAGAAATGGGGGTTTAAATTATTTTACTAAAACTATTAAGAGATTAAAAGAGAGAAATTAACAGTAAGAGAAGGGAACTAGGATTTCGGGTCATCAATAAACGTCAGTTAATCACAGCTAAGGTCACAGATCAGTCGATGTGTCGGTCTAAGGGGCAACGAATATCTCCTTTCGGTCTCAATTCGCCCTAAAATGCTATTAGCTTAACTTTCGCCCTCACTAAAGCATCATATTGTTCACTGCAGGTCTCACCCCTTCCAACCTTTCGGTCTAGGTCAAGGTTTACCAATATTAAAAGGCTAATTGCTTCGAATCAACTAGCAGGATACAGTTAAAGCAGCGATTAACAACATAAACATAACTACAACGACAGATCTAATAACCTAATTAGCAATTAACATCGGTCTATTGAATCACTTAATCCTAGCAGGAGAATTTAGTTAGACATAATTAAATAAGCAAGAACAAGGGAAAGAATGATGAACATTTAAATAAATTAAAGAGGAAAAGGAAGGGAAAGAAGTTACAGTAGAAAAGGATCCGGAAATTAGAGATGAATAATGTAGCAGAGTAACAGTGTACGGAATTATAAGAGATCCCGAGAGGGGAAGAGAAGAGAGAGTTACAAATGACGTAATACCTTCCTATTTATAAGAAAATAGGAATTATTCAACCTAATGACGGAAATAAACTAAAAAGCCCAAGCCCGTAGGAGAATCCACTCGATCGAGTGATTTAAAACCACTCGATCGAGTAAACTAGAGCTTAAACCACTCGATCGAGTAGAAAATCTACTCGATCGAGTAAATCCTAAAATTCCACTACTCGATCGAGTAGAAAAAGGACTCGATCGAACATAATTCTACTCGATCGAGTACTTTCCAGCAACAATTTCCGGCTTTGC
Source organism: Silene latifolia (assembly GCF_048544455.1). Classification (NCBI taxonomy): domain Eukaryota; kingdom Viridiplantae; phylum Streptophyta; class Magnoliopsida; order Caryophyllales; family Caryophyllaceae; genus Silene; species Silene latifolia. Next base: position 77,390,011 of record NC_133528.1, read on the forward strand.
GCGCTGAACTTCAAACGGCTGCCATTTCTTCGTTACTTGGTCAAACAGGGTGATTCCAGTGGCATTGGAAAGCTAAGAGAACAAACTTTCATATCCAATTAGAATCACCTGAATATCAGTTGTATAACTCGAGATATGGCTCTCCAAAGTAGGCACTAGCAATTTGAAGTTCTTCCTTTGCTCGCCTAGCTATCTTTCTTCTTTGCGCATCTCAAAATAGCTACATTCCCGCTCCAAATTCACTCTTCCTCCAAATGCATGCTAAACGGATGGTAAAAGGCTTGATTTCACTACTTTCTTATTCATTCCTGCAAATAAGACAAAATAATCCAAAGTAGCATATTCGGGGCATTTCGTAGCATAAACTACGATAAAAGCGTAGAAATACGTGCATAAAATAGGCTAAAAAGACTATATAAAATGCACGTATCAAATCTCCCCAAACCAAACCTTTACTCATCCTCGAGTAAACTAAATGCAAACTAATGGAACGGAAAAAGATAACTCAGAGCTAGCTACAAATGCCCACTTAAACCGATTTAATGCAAGCAAACTAACTCTTATAGCAAACAGTCAAATGCAAACAAGTTGTAAGATGTTTATAATAAAGCTGAACTGTCGACCTTGCAAGACCTTTAAAATCGGACTCTCACGGGTCACTCTTCTCTCATGAAGCAAAGGGTAGGCATATATGTATAAGAAAGAAAGAAAAATAGTCGCTCACCTAGACTACGACCCACATAAACATGCATGCACCTAATATGATAAACAATTCTAGCTACCGTACACACATTCCAACCAAACAAGGTCCTGTCACAGCCGAGGGCTTACAAAAATATGGTAAAGTGAGGCAATGTGTAAGAAAAGGCAAAACATTTATGGGAATGTGGAGGTATAGGTGATCAAGCTAGTACCTAAACAGAGCCATATGACAACATCCATTTCCAACTCAATTATGAATTAAGCACATATGCCCTTCATTTGGCACAAAACTCACCAAACCGAACTGAAAATACTCCTCAATAAATGTAAATAAAGTATAGGAGTGAAACCGTCAACCAATCAACATCTTTTTTCTTTCTTTTTCTCATTCTTTTTTTTTTCGGTTTCTTCTTTTTTTTCTTTTCTTTTCCTGTTTTTTTTTTTTTCGAATTCCTTTTTTTTTCAACTTCTTTTATCGTTTCTTTTTCATTCTTTTTTTTCTTCATCCTCCTTTTCCTCATAAATTACCAACTCCGAATCAACAGAATACGAACCAAACTTGGCACAATGAAATATATACCGCAAAACACACACTAAACTAGCTTGACAAGGCAGGCTAAATTTGGGATGTAGCTAAGGGTCAACAGGCAAATTTGGCTAATGTGGAGTTTATGGGTAAAAATGAAAGAAAGGGAAAATTGTAAGCACCTCCCTGCATGTGACACCAACCACTAACCCGAATGTATGAAGGCAAAAAGCAATTGAATTTCATATACGTGCAAATTAATGAACATGTTATGCAAGGAGTAACTACTCACAATCCTACATGAAACTGGTCACAAATGACACCAGTTTATACGGCTCTGATTCCTTAGAAATTATAAGTAGGTTGCCAAAATTTCAGGTCAAGTCTATTCGTTCAGCTAAATTAAACATTAACTCGTAGATATGCAAAAGACAAAGCTAAAAGATAACAGTTTATTGCAAGGCTTAAGCAAAAAGACAAATGCAGTGCAATTTCATCACTGAAATCTACCGTTCCGACTCAACCTATATGCTAAAAATAAACGTGAATTTTTTTTGAATTTTTAAAATTTTCTAATAATTTTTTTTTTTGAGATTTTTAATAAGAATAAACAACAATGCAAACTGAAAATTAAACGTGAAACAGAAATGCAATAAACAACAAAATGCAGACACAGATATGGATGCATAACCTCCCCAAACCAAACCGTACAATGCCCTCATTGTACCAAAACATGGAAAGGAAACGCAAACTAAAAGAGAAAGAGAGTAAATGCGGAAAACTCACAAGATTGCGCGAATAAGGGACCTCCCCAAACCAGCCAGCAACGTGGGAGGTCACTAATAGCTCCGAAACATCGTCATAAGAAGCTATCCAAGCAATGGACGTCCAAAATAGCTCGATCGAGAGGAATAGTGGTCGATCGAGTAAAATTGTGGTCGATCGAGTAAATTTTTTTTTTTTTTTTTTTTAGCAGGTACTCGATCGAGTAGAATAAGTACTCGATCGAGTGATTTGAGCAGCAAAAGCTCTCGATCGAGTACAAAAGGTACTTGATCGAGTGATCCTTAGTACATTCCTGCAAAAGACGCAATAAAAACAGCCCGCAAAACTAACAAAGCAAGCATACTGATATAGTCCATGGTATGAAAACCATTTATTACAACTGAAATGAAATAAAATGAAAAATAAATCTCCGGGTTGCCTCCCGGGTAGCGCTAGCTTCAGTCAGGTCCCAGCTCGACCTTCTTTTCTTCGAGCCTCTCTAATCAGTTATAATCAAAACAGCTCAAAGCGCGCATCATTAAATCATACATCTGCGCATGTGCTACAAAAAAGCATAAGTAGCACCATAGTGGAATAAAAATATAGGAAATAAAAATGTTAAACTGTCTAAGTCTAACTAATTTCCTATGAGAGCTCCTAAATTTATCCACAAAATATAGGAGCGCGGGAGCAATAGACGATAAAATAAGGTCCCGTTTCAGATTAACAATATTGAAATGATAAGGACGACGGAAAATCGTTAAATTATTCGACCTACTGGGAAGGGGCAAAGCATTAGAATGTGCAACGTAAGTGAAACGAGGCAATTTACTATTTAAACAAACAATAAATAAATTATCGTTTACTACCTCGGGTTGGTCGCTCTCATTGACGGAATCATTAACAAAAGAAGATATTACCTCTTCCGCGCTAGGAGCAATCACCGACTCAGCTGCCTCTTCGTCACCCTCCTCAGTGGATATCGTCCCGTAAATCGCAGCCTCTTGTGCATCCGACTCGGCTTTGAATAGGGGAGATTCACCGTATCCATTATCATCGTCAAAATCGTCATCCAAAACAAATCCACATGACGAATCAATGCTCTCGCTGGCCAGTTCAGTCGATCGAGTAGAATTGTTGCTCGATCGACCATTTCCTTCCTGATTTTCACTCGATCGAGTAGAAATATCACTCGATCGAGAACTTTCTTCTGGAAATTCACTCGATCGACTAATATAAGTCACTCGATCGAGTGATTCTTCCTGTACAGCGCTGAAATCTTCGTGTATGCTATTGAAATATGATAGAAATTCGTCATCCGAGTCATAAAGATCATCCTCAGCATTGGGCAACACGGGTTCTTCATGGAAAAAACCGCTCTCAGTAAAGTATACCTCTTCTGTTTGCCAACTATCAGACTCAGCTGCTAACTAAGCTATTATAGACTCGAGCTCATCGATGTGCGCGAAAAACCGTCTATCATGCTCTTGCCTTTTGGAGGCAAGTATCTCTAACAAAGATTTCAGCTCCGCAATCTCTTCTTCTTGTATATCAGGAGGATCTTGTTGCGGTGGCCATTGATGGGGTGGATGTGGCGTAGGAGAAGTGCAGTAATTACCACATCCCCAAGACTTCTTCCTTTCCCAACTAGCAGGTTTTTCAGATTGGGCTTCAAACTGAGCGATTAGTCGGGAGACAGATGTCATCTTGGCAAAAGGGATCGAAGTTACTCAAGCCTTCCCTTCGATAATCTCCCTCGGTAGCCTGTCTAATAAACCTGTAGGCCTATCAAAACAGCACTAAAGAAAAAGATAAGAACAGCCTCAAGGTACTTAGCCTTCCCTTGAGGCGAAAGACAAACAAAATAAAACAGATAAAAAACGTCGCCTCCCCGGCATCGGCGCCAAAATTTGATACGGTCGTTATGTACCAAAAATAAATACCTAAGTACTACTAACAGAAGTCAGCGGTAAGTAGGGTCGATCTCCACAGGGAGGCTATTTTGCTAATTATCTGTTTAACTCAGTCTGTCAGAATATCACAGAAATGGGGGTTTAAATTATTTTACTAAAACTATTAAGAGATTAAAAGAGAGAAATTAACAGTAAGAGAAGGGAACTAGGATTTCGGGTCATCAATAAACGTCAGTTAATCACAGCTAAGGTCACAGATCAGTCGATGTGTCGGTCTAAGGGGCAACGAATATCTCCTTTCGGTCTCAATTCGCCCTAAAATGCTATTAGCTTAACTTTCGCCCTCACTAAAGCATCATATTGTTCACTGCAGGTCTCACCCCTTCCAACCTTTCGGTCCAGGTCAAGGTTTACCAATATTAAAAGGCTAATTGCTTCGAATCAACTAGCAGGATACAGTTAAAGCAGCGATTAACAACATAAACATAACTACAACGACAGATCTAATAACCTAATTAGCAATTAACATCGGTCTATTGAATCACTTAATCCTAGCAGGAGAATTTAGTTAGACATAATTAAATAAGCAAGAACAAGGGAAAGAATGATGAACATTTAAATAAATTAAAGAGGAAAAGGAAGGGAAAGAAGTTACAGTAGAAAAGGATCCGGAAATTAGAGATGAATAATGTAGCAGAGTAACAGTGTACGGAATTATAAGAGATCCCGAGAGGGGAAGAGAAGAGAGAGTTACAAATGACGTAATACCTTCCTATTTATAAGAAAATAGGAATTATTCAACCTAATGACGGAAATAAACTAAAAAGCCCAAGCCCGTAGGAGAATCCACTCGATCGAGTGATTTAAAACCACTCGATCGAGTAAACTAGAGCTTAAACCACTCGATCGAGTAGAAAATCTACTCGATCGAGTAGAAAAAGGACTCGATCGAACATAATTCTACTCGATCGAGTACTTTCCAGCAACAATTTCCTGCTTTGCGCACTGAACTTCAAACGGCTGCCATTTCTTCGTTACTTGGTCAAACAGGGTGATTCAGGTGGCATTGGTAAGTTAAGAGGACAAACTTTCATCTCCAATTGGAATCACCTGAATATCAGTTGTATAAATCGAGATATGGCTCTCCAAAGTAGGCACTAGCAATTTGAAGTTCTTCCTTTGCTCGCCTAGCTATCTTTCTTATTTGCGCATCTCAAAATAGCTACATTCCCGCTCCAAATTCACTCTTCCTCCAAATGCATGCTAAACGGACGGTAAAAGGCTTGATTTCACTACTTTCTGGTTCATTCCTGCAAATAAGACAAAATAATCCAAAGTAGCATATTCGGGGCATTTCGTAGCATAAACTACGATAAAAGCGTAGAAATACGTGCATAAAATAGGCTAAAAAGACTATATAAAATGCACGTATCAGCCCTAGTAGATGCTTTTTGTTCTTAAGACTTTGCTTGTTAGAATACTTGTAAAACACCCTAGGATGTGTCATGCTAGTATCCTTTGACCCATGGATTAAGGCCTAGTCAAGAGTACCTTGTGGTGTGATAACTCCTTGGCTATCGTTTATTCCAAGGTGACCCTTGAAACCATGCATCCATCCATCCATCATCCATGTTCTACCATATTTTTGTCATCAAAGGGAATGGGCACAAAAAGAAATCAATTTGAGTTCAATGAAATGAAAAGTGAAAGAAAGTTTGCAAAAATGCATCAAAAGAAAAGAGGAGCAAAAAAATAGAACTCCTAAAGCTTCAAATATAAGCCACCCTCACTACATATGGGGTGACTTTGAAAATGTTCAAAAGAAATGCAAAAAGTTGAAAAGTTGTCAAGTATTGAATTGCCAAAAATCAAAAGAAATGGCAAGAAAGTGTTCTGAAATGTTATATGCCACATGAAATTGGGGGGAAAAACAACAACAAAAGCAAACTCCCAAAGTGAAACTCAAATACTATTGATCCCTTTATCCATCGTATCCATTTTTGTGCATGGTAGAGAGGGGACGATCCTTCTTCTTGTCTAGGCAAGAGGGGGAATTCCGCGATCCTCCAGTGTTTCTAACACCATAGGGAGTCTACTCTTGACAAAAGCATTTAACGATTGAGGACAAAGGTACCCTAGCTTGACACAACTTGAGGTGATTTATTGGTATCCTTCTAGGCTTAGTAGTTTGAAGAAATTGCATCTATGAAGGAGTGTGTACCCTTGAATTGCTTCCCTTGTAGATAATTTCCGCCACTTCGATGAGGAAATTGGTTATTCTTTTGTAGATGCATCCATTATTTGATTTTGTGTGCTTAATGTTTGGATGTGTCGCCATTTTGGCAAGACCCACCTTGCCTTGCAAGAAGGCATCCTACCTCATGGTTGTCTTGTTGTGAGTTGAACGGGTGGAGTGAGACCCGCTAATTGTCTCATATCGGCTATGTTATTAGGTTAGTTTAAATAATGGTCCTAGTCTTTGTCACCTCTTTACTCGGGACGAGCAAAGGTTCGGTTTGGGGATATTTGATGTGACCATAATTAGAGCATATTTAGTCCCCGAATTAGCCTTGTTCCCATGCTTTTTAGTGCATATTTGGGTCATTTATTGTCTTTAGTTCTTTGTTTTGCATATTCTTTGAGGTTTTGTGTCCTTGGTAGGAAAGGAGTGCAAACCTTGCATTTTCGTGGCAAAACGAGACTAAATTGATTGAATTCAATGACCAAGCATCAAGGAGAGACAAGATTAGAAGGCCTTTGTACATACTATAGTAGATGGGCAATGATGAGAAAAGATCCTTGCATCCCCGAGGAAATCCCCAAGGATTTTATGAAGAAAAGGGAAGAAAAGAAGAAGAAATGAGACTGTCCAGCAATCCGTGCGGATTGTCCTGAAGACGCCCGTCCTCCACCACCACAATCCGAGCGTCTTCTCCACAAGACGCCCGGGCAGCAACCTCAGAAGACGCCCGTCTTCTCCCAAAGACGCCCGGGCAGAGACCCTCGAATCCGCCCGTCCCGTGCCTAAGACGCACGGATTTCCAGACAGACAATTTCATTTCTTCAAGCTTCGAAGAAAGATGCCCATCCTTCCAAAAATACCGGCGTTTTCTTAAGTAGGGACTTAATCGTCATTTAAGCCCTTAGTTAACCCTAATTCCTACACCTAATCCCCACTATAAATACCCCATTAGTCTAATTAGAAGTGCATGTTCTTCTTATCAATCTCTAGTGTAGTTAATATCAATCAAATCTCTCTTTAATTTTGTAATCAACAATTAATCAAGTTTTAATACAAGTTTTATTTCCTTAATCTCTCTCTTGTTCATCCTTTATTTTGGGTAATTGAAGATTATTTGGGTTATTATTGGGAGATTGACAACCTCTCAATCAAGCATCAAGTACTTCTTTTATTCTTTGCTTTATTATTGGAATCATTAGTAGGTATAATTCTCTTAATCTCTTTTTAATTATTGTTAATTACTTTCATTTATTCATCATGTTTCACTTTGTTGGTATGATTGACAACCTTGCTAGCATGTTCAACATGATAATGAGTGAGTAGTCACTTAGCTAGGGTTAATGGGTAATTAGGGGAAACCAACATGGGGAATGATTCATGCTTAAATTAATATGCTTTCATGGTTTATTTGCTTGCTTGTTATAATCTCAACTCATGCACATGTTATGTTTGATGAAATGTGAGCCTATGAATCCTTGCATTTTTTACCCATCACCTATCTTTTCAATGAGACTTGTAAGACATAAACCAACTCGAGTCTCATTAGACCATGCATGTTGTTGAGTAGGGAAGACTAAGTCGACTTGTAGGTGTATTACAATCTAATCGATTCGGCTCCGGGACCCAAACTTTCCTAGGATTGTAAGATATAACCCAACTCAATCCATCACAACAATAATTGCTTGCTTATAATTTGAGAACATGTTTGTATGATCAATTCCCATGAATCCCCTATGACCCCATGACACCCTAGTGCTTTTTATCAATTGTTTACAACCCTTTTAATTCATCTTGCTTGTTTACTTTCATTGCTATTTAGTTTAGTGACCTTCTACATCAAACCCCAATTGTGACACCCCTAAGACACCGCTAGTTGCAATAGAAATCTCATCTCAATTCCCGTCCCTTGGGATCCGACCTTTACTTGCCTCTTTACTAATTGTAGAGTTGTTTGTGAAGTTATAAATTGTGTTTTGGTCTAGGTGCTCCTAACGACAAGTTACCGAAAAGATTTAGTCCCGACCAGTTGGTACAACTTTGAGGTTGTGATAAAGTTATAGGTGAAGCCGTATAACTTTGAGATTATAGCTCAATGTTATAGCTGGGCTACTATAACTTAAGTCATATGTCGATGTTATATCTAAGCTAATGTAACATTAGGATAATGAAGTCAATGTTATAGCTAAAGCTGATATGACATTGGGTTACGAGGTAAGGTTATTGTTAAAGTTATAGTTGAAGTTACTATAACATTGTTCGTATAATGCTTGTTTCACATGTAATGTTGTGTTAAGTTAAGTGATAATACCGTGTTTGCATATTACTTTGGTTACTCTTGTTCATATGATAAGTAGGGTAGTTAGTTATACTATCCCATTAGTGAGTTGTGACGTTGTTCACGTATGGTTGGTACAATAAGTTATATTGTACAATTGTTGTGTGCTAGTTGAATAGATGACGATAGTATCAGTTGTATACTATCGGAATGAACTAACGCTAACCTTCGGCGATTGGTGTATGGTCTATGGTCGGGGGGGGGTGGACACGACCACCGCACGCCCGGCCCGATCTGTGGAGATACAGTGGTCTTTTGAAAGCCACGCTCGGCGGCGTAAAAATGCTTTCGACCAGATCGTTTTAGATCGGTCGGTTTCGTCTCGGCAAGGGTCTCGAAACGATTAGAGATGTTCGGATTCGCCACCATGCATTTGTGGGATGCTTGGAACCCGTTCGAGTCCACTTTATACCTCGGTCAAACGAAGCACAAAGCAGTGTTTGACATAGGTACTAAACATAAGGAATCGTCCCTCTTTAGCATCCTATCTCTAGAATGACTCTCGTACGCCCTGGATAAGGTCGTCCACTATCCAAAGTTTCTGAGTAAGAGGTGAAGGTATGTATTGGGAAGCCCTTTAATCAGACACCCAATCCCGCTCGCGGTAGCGGCCTCTACTGATCGATCTTGGTTGGTTGAATGCAAAAGTTGATAAAACGGTTTAAATGCATGAATGCGCATCCAATAGTTTAAACCTAACATGTGAGAGCTTTCTAAGTCGGTTGATTTAATCCAAGTATCAAGTATAAGATGTCGAGTTAAATTTATGATTGATTTGCATGCAAGACGGAAATTAAACATCCATTTACCGAATTAGGTTTATGGTGCATAACGTGATCCATTTGTCTTAGTAAGGCATTTTGCAAATACGATTTTTGAATGAGCAAGTTAGTCGTCTGATCTGTCCTATATCCGGGTTAGCCGAAGTCGGGATCATCCTAGACTAATTCTGGAAAGGGAACAGACCCTGCACCAGGCAGCCAGATGAGGCGCGAGCCTATTGGCGATATAAGGGGGTCTCCCCTGGTTTTAAAATAGGAAAAGAAATGGCCTGTTTAGGCGCGGGTCAGTCAACGGTATATGACGTGTTCTGACCATTGAAAAACGTTTATAAAACATGTTGAAAAATGGGTATTTGAACCCGTTTTGCTTTGAAAGGACCATTTAGGCCGTATTTGTGTTGATTTGAAGAACGGGACTTGAATAATCATCATTGTTTTGACGGTATTCGATGTCGAGTTCGACTTTGTAAGCTTGACATGAATAGTTTTGAAAAATGAATATGAACTAATTGTTTTAAGTTCATCTGAATATAATTAGTCAATACTCATCATCGTACTCGGGTTAAAATCCGACATGGTATGTAGAACCAAAGATGACTTTGTGTTGGTGACTAATACATTTATTTTGAAAATGTAAAGAAATGACGAAAGGCTTTAAAATACCTTCCAAAATGTAAAGAAATGAAATAAAAGGCTTTAAAATACCTTTTAAATGTAATTAACCAAATATTATCACCGAAACACGGATTAAACCGTCATGGTATTAAGAACCAAGGGTGACAAATATTTTATGGTTAAGAACTTGTAAAAATAAAAAGGATTTGAAAATATTTGAAATGGTAAAAACCGTTTACAAATATGAATATGAAAATAGAAGAAAAGAAGAGACCAAATACGGATTGGAATTAAGGGTGAGCGGGGTGCTTTAGGCGCGAGCCTATGTGCTACGTAAGTAGCCTCTGCCTCAACCAAAAAGTCCGGTTTTGGCTCATTCTTCCCATGTTTTGGACCATGTTATGCATGATTTAGCATGTTATAGTCATGAAACAAGTAAAGACATGATAAAAAGAGGATTTTTACACCCTCATACTTACATGCTTGGCTTATGGCGAGAAACCGACGTAAGTGTATCAACTCGTTTGGTCGGAAAAGACTCGGTTTAAAACCGTTTTAGTAAGTAAAAAGAGTGTTTTATTAAGCTTAGTGATGGTGTAGTGGTCGAGATGGTCGGTCAAGTGCTTTAATGCACGATGACGGTACCAAACAATGTGTAAGGCTTGTCTTTACGATCGGTAGGTCGTAAACACGTGTCGGATTGTGACTTAGGAAGTCGAGTCTAGAATTTTAAGGGATAAAAGAGGGGGTGGACACTCGCGTAAGTTCTCAAATGGTGGCATTTTAGGGGTATTTATAGGAGAATGAGTGGTTGTGTGAATTTTGAGCGACGTGGCCACCTGGGCTGCTCAAAGAGGCGCGAGCCAGGTCGCACGTCTTCGAGGTGTCTTGTCGCTTTCACACAAATGCAATCATGATTTGTTCTATCCTAGGATTTGTATGCACATGTTTGGTACTTGACCATACATAAATCCGGGAAATCTTAACATGGAAGCATTTGAATGGTTTGTTTTTTGTGTTTGACTCGGTTTGACTCGTTGTTGGAGTCGGGATTTGAATTTTGAGTCGGTTTTTGGTCCGGTGTTGGTTTTGACTCTAGTTAGTGTCATTGCGACCCTGTCGTCATGCATTAAACACTCCAGGTACTTTTGAAAAGTTTTGAAATGATTTATTTTCGAAATCGTTTTAAGTTTTCCGACGTAAAGTTGTACACGAACTGTCCATCAAACGCCGCGATTCCAAAGCATGTTGTGGTCCGATAATCATCGGGTGTTTGTTGGAGTCTCAGCATATACCGGATATCTACAGAGCCCCCACTTTGACTGAGGCTTGGACAGGGCGAAAGTCAAAGTAGAACCCCAGGTCAATCGAAGATTACAACCTGGAGACCTAACCGACGTCAAGGCGGCTCGAAAGGATTCGGGCCAAGGACCTGCCGTCGGGAAGGGCGACGCCCAGGCGACTCGAGGGTACGATCCAATGACCTATCGTCGTAAACAGTTTAGAGTATGTCGACTATCCGTGCGGGTCATTTAAAGTCCGTTAGACTACGTACAAAGGCTCGTCGGCCATAAGAAGGAGTCATACCTGATGCATCTTCGGATATGTCCTTGCGTGTTTGCGGACAAAGGCTCGCCAGCTATGGTGCATACATGAGGAGGGCTCGCCAGCCACGGTGCTTTGTAAGGCTCGCCAGCCATGGGACGTACATGAGGAGGTCTCGCCAGCCGTGGTGCGTTGTAAGGCTCGCCAGCCATGGGGCGTACATGAGGAGGGCTCGCCAGCCGCGGTGCGTTATAAGGCTCGCCAGCCATGGGGCGTATATGAGGAGGGCTCGCTAGCCGTGGTGCATTGTAAGGGTCGCCAGCCATGAGGCGTATATGAGGCGGGCTCGCCAGCCGCGGTGCATTGTAAGGCTCGCCAGCCATGGTGCGTATATGAGGAGGACTCGCCAGCCACGGTGCGTTGTAATGCTCGCCAGCCATGGTGCGTATATGAGGAGGGCTCGCCAGCCGTGGTGCATTGTAAGGCTCGTCAGCCATGGTGCGTATATGAGGAGGGCTCGCCATCCGTGGTGCGTTGTAAGGCTCGCCAGCCATGGGGCGTATATGAGGAGGGCTCGCCAGCCGCGGTGCATTGTAAGGCTCGACAGCCATGGTGCGTATATGAGGAGGGCTCGCCAGCCGCGGTGCGTTGTAAGGCTCGCCAGCCATGGTGCGTATATGAGGAGGGCGCACCAGCCGCGGTGCGTTGTAAGGCTCGCCAGCCATAAGGCGTATATGAGGAGGGCTCGCCAGCCGCGGTGCGTTGTAAGGCTCGCCAGCCATGGTGCGTATATGAGGAGGGCTCGCCAGCCGCAGTGCGTTGTAAAGCTCGCCAGCCATGAGGCGTATATGAGGAGGGCTCGCCAGCCGCGGTGCGTTGTAAGGCTCGCCAGCCATGGTGCGTATATGAGGAGGGCTCGCCAGCCACGGTGCGTATATGAGGAGGGCTCGCCAGCCGCGGTGCGTTGTAAGGCTCGCCAGCCATGGTGCGTATATGAGGAGGGCTCGCCAGCCGCGGTGCGTTGTAAGGCTCGCCAGCCATGGTGCGTATATGAGGAGGGCTCGCTAGCCGCAGTGCGTTGTAAGGCTCGCCAGCCATCGGAGGTTCGGTTGATCAACCGTGAGAATAGCCGCGTTGGATGGGCCTGTTTGAAACAGCGGTCTTCGCGAGAAAGCCCCTTGTTGACATTTGAAGGAATAGTGAATTTTGAATTTTCACTATTACTGTATTTGTTTTGGATTTGAAATGGCGGTTCTAATCGCCGTTTATTTGAATTTTAAAGGAAATAGCGAGTTTTGAATTTTCGCTACTACGTTTGAAGTGACGGTTTATGTTGCCGCCGTTGAAATGTACAGGAAATAGTGAATTTTGAATTTACACTATTATTTTTAAGTGACGGTTTATGTTGCCGCCATTGACATATGAAGGAAATAGTGAAATTTGAATTTTCACTATTATGTTTTTGAAAATGACAGTTTTAATCACCGTCGTTCGAAATTTGAAGAAATAGTGAATTTTGAATTTTCACTATTATGTTTTTGAAAATGACGGTTTTAATTACCGTCGTTCGAAATTTGAAGAAATAGTGAATTTTGAATTTTCACTATTATCGTTGAAGTGGAAGTGGCAGTTTTAGTCGCCGTTTGTTTGAATTTTGAAGGAAAATAGTGAATTTTGATTTCACTATTTGTTTTTGTATTTGAAAAATGACGGTCCCTAATGTCGTCATTGAAGATTTAAGGTTTGACGGGAAATTGGGCCAAAGCCCAAAATTCTGCTGAATAGAGCAGGGAGCACCCCATTGAGGCGCGAGCTACTTGGCGAGGTAAGGGGGCTTCCCTATTTTTCTGTAAAAGACGCGAGATTGGTTTGCATACCATTCTCACTTCGTCTTCTTCATCCTCTCGACAAAACAAACAAAAACCACCATTGTTAGTCTTCTTGCTTGCTCCAGTTCGTGTCATCATCAACATGTCATCTCAAGGTATGTATTTCCTCTTGAATCCATTTGAATTTGTTGGTCTTTTGATTGATTGAATTAGGGCGAAATGTTTACCCTTCAAAAAAATCGATTTGGGCGTTTTTGATTGAGCCCATTTCGAGTGAAATTGATGATTGCATTAGGTTAGAAACCTGTTTAGGAGTATAGGGGTGCTTTTAGTTTGTATTTTCGTCCCCGTTTACGTCCCCTATGCTCAAAAAACGTGAGTGAGGCGAGAAACCGTCTCATTTCACAATGCCAAGTTTATTTGCTTGGGTAATGGGTCCCACTAGGTTGCATTGTAGTCGGGAAAGGCTGTATTTGCCATTGTGGACCTTTGTTGGGTATTGTGGGCAAAATTGAAATTTTTGTCTTTTGTGACGGTCTTATGTCTGACAGAATAAGCGCTTGTTTGGGCTTGAATTGAGTCAGTTCGCCTTGAAATGGACCTTATTGGTAGTTTAGGTCGCTTTGAGGCGTGATAAAATCACGTTGCCTTGTTGTGGTCGTATTTTGAAATTTTTATCAGTTTGCGCTCAAATTGGCGTAGAAATTGCCTTTTTGAGTCGTAGAAAAATACCCCATTGCATCGGGATTGTATTTTGGGTTATTGGCGGACCTTGTGTGGGTCTTGAGGTGCCGTTTTTGTTGTGGTTGTTTTGACTCGTCTTTTGCTTGAAAAGAAGGGCGGGTCGTTTTTTTGTGCGTTTTTTTTTTTTTTGTAAATTGTTTTTGTTTGGTTGGATTTGGGCGGGGTTGCCCTTGTTCTGCTTTGCAGGGTTTTTTTTTGGATTTGTCCATTTTATGCCGTCGTAATGCCGAAATTTTGGCTGACATTCTTTGTTTCTAAGAGAGTGTTCGGGACCTGCTGGGTCCCTCGCTGCGACTTTAGAGGACCTGTTTGGGACAGGGCCGGTTAGTACTCCGGCTAGTGCACCTGCCGTGACAGTGGAGGACGCTTCTGAGGAGGAGGGGCCCTCCGAGGAGGCTGTTAGGGCCGAGAGAGCCGCTGAGGTCCGTGAGGAGCCCGTTGTTGGGGCTGTTGGCGTTGAGAGAGCTCAGACAAGGTCTGAGGCTAGTCCCTCCGGGAGGAGGGTTATTAGGAGGAGGCGGGCTCCTCGACCGACCAAACGGACGTTACAGAACGTCACTAGGGTCGTTGAGATGCCTCTTATCCGTCACGTTGAGTCTCGTGGTCAGAAGAGACGGGCAGCACCTGCTTGGGCCGAGGGGTTCGATGGTAGCCAGTTGCTGCTTCGACTGGACAGGCACATCTCCTACCGTGCACATGAGGGCTTGGTAAGGCGTGTCACTTGATTGAACTTTCGTCACTTTTTGAAGTATCAGACCTGAATAGGTGTTCTGACGTTGTTTGTTTTTGATTTCAGGAGATCGGCACCATGAGGACTTTCTCAGATTTCACCACCTGCCTGGGCTTTTACGACGTTCTCCATGCCGGTACGAGGGCGTTGATAGAGAGGTCGGTTTTTGGGCCGTTGGTGGCTGCTTGGCGGGACATTCACAGGTCTTCGATTAGGTCGAACCTGTGTCTAATTCGTGCCATGTTGGATCGGTACTGGGATACGACATCGTCGTTTCACATGGAGTTCGGGGAGGTCGGTGTGACCTTAGAGGATTTCGCCATGATATCCGGCCTCCCTTGTGGTGAGACGCCTGTTGAGTTCACAGACATCGGAGAGGGTGTCTTCTCCTGCGGTTACTCGTCTGATCGATACCGTTTTGCCCGAGCCTTCTGAAGTTACCCTGTACCTGATCGCGAGCTCGTATGTGAGAGACCACTTCAGAGGGAGAGCGGTGGGCTATACTCCGGCGCCGTTGGCGAGTCCGGAGGCTGAGGCTAGAGCTGACGCGCAGGAGGCGCGGTTGTGGTTGTGGTACTTCTTGGGTGCCACGTACTTTGGTGACAAGGGTGAGCGATTGTCGACCAAGGTACTTCCTCTCCTTGCTGACCTTGACACTTTAGGTCAGTTTGATTGGGTTACGCCGGCTTTGGTGAGTTTTACCAGGTACTTGCACGCAGCGGTGCGTCCGGCGGCAGTGGGGGATGGTAGTGCCCCCGCTTTGGTTGGTCTCGGCCTCATCTTGGAGGTACGAGCGTTTTTGTGGTTTTTGTTGAATTTGATTTTGATTTTGGTTTTGATTTTGATTTTGATTTTGGCAATTTAAAAGAAAAAATTGGCTGACTTGTTTTTGCTGTGTTTGGTTACAGGCTTGGTTGTACGCTTACTTCGTCCCTCTGCGCCCGGGGACTACAGGTGGTGTCCCTTCGACTTACCCTGCTGTGAGGGCTTAGACGGTGGCTCGGAAGAAGTCGATTAAGTCGACTTACGAGGACTGCAGGCGTCGTGTGAACGCTCTTTCAGTTGCTGACGTAAGTTGTCATTTCTTATTTCTTCTTCTTTATAGAAATAGATAGAGATAGGATGACTAGGTAGCTTAGGATGCCCCCAGTCGGTTGAGTAGCTTTGTCTTGAGTGCAGTTTGTCGGGTGGCCTTGGGAGCACTACATAGAGGTGTCGGACGTTGTCAGGGAGCGCTTGCGGCCTCGCAGCTCCCAGCGTTTGTACCTTGAGACGGTGATCGAGCCGGTTTGGTACCTGGGCGAGCGTTTAGCTCGTCACTGCTTTACTGAGACTTTCGTGGTACCGGTCGATCCTCCTAGGGTGTTGTTCCAAGAGTCGACCCCCGACGAGGTTGAGGAGCACCTTCACGGTCACGGAGGTGAGGAGCTGTTGGTGCGGGAGGTCGACTACGATACCTTCCGGTTGTCGAGGCTTGCCTGGTACCTGATCGAGGTATGTTTTCCTCTACTCTTTTGTTTTCATTGCCTCTTTTGATAGGAGGGTTTGTTACCTTTGATGTGGACCCAAATTGCAGGGGGTCGACATGCTGATGAGGACTCAGCCCCCAGTTTTCCCGGCGGAGACCACCTTTCAGGGGCCGGGCGGTGAGGAGCTACAGCTGCGCTTGCCAGAGCCTGCGGTTGCTGAGGTGACCGACGTTGGCATGGAGTGGAGGTTGGTCGTTCTGAGGGTGATTTCCTGACTTGAACATTTTTTCTCATTTATGTTTTGCCTTGCAATGTATTGAAGGACCTTCTTGGTTGTAGGTGACGACTGCTAGTCATCAGGCTTTGTGGCGGATGGCTAACCGGGCGTTTGCCGGTGACCTAGCTGTGAGGGAGGCTCGGCTTACTCAGATACTTTTTGTGTGTTATTTCTTTGTATTTTGTGTTGCATTTCACGTTTTTAGACCTTGATGATCTGTATTGTGTTTTACAGGGTACCGCGGATCCGGCGGAGCTTGCTCGGGTCCGTGCTGAGTTGGATACAGCCAGGTCGATGATCGAGGCCCAGGGGTTGGGGATCACCAGTCGTGACCAGGAGTTGAGGCGTCGTGAGGACGTGCTGCGGAGCCGAGATACGGAGATTGCCTCTCTCAAGGCTCAGTTGATTGCAGCGGAGGAGCTTCACGTCGAGATGGAGCACGAGACGCTGGAGAGTTCTCCGGAGAGGGAATCTGAGTATATGGTGGTGTCTGCCTTGGCTGCGACTCCTCGTGAGACCGAGACTGGTCCGACGGGAGGCGCTGAGTAGTCGTACTAGCTTGTCCGTGTCTTGGACTCTTGTTTATACACATTTATATTTTGCATGAGGCGGTTTGTATATATGTGTTTTTGGATTGTGGTTCATTTTGTGATTTTTGGCTTTTTTTGTGTTGTGTTTCGGAGAAGCGTTGTCGGCTGTCAGTTCCCCTTTTGCTTTGCACTAGTTCCTGCATTGTTAGTGTAGAAAACAGGCAACGGGTAGCACATATGCATAAACGCAAACACGTAAAAAGTACTTCCAAGCGAAATTAATCACGGTGACTCAAAGTTAAAATTGAAAATTGAAAATTGAAATGATATTTTTGAAAATTTCGCGACAAGTCGTCACGTTTGGATTTCAAAAGGAATTGATTTGAAAATTGAGCAATTAACTCGTGTCGTGAATTAAATTGCATCGAAATTGTTGAAATTGATTTGTGACTCGAAAGATTCAAACTCAAACCGCGAGGGGTGAATTTTAGAGTAGATTTTTGCGAGTGTATTTGATTTGATTTTTTGTGAGATCAAGACTCGGATTTGTGAGTGCTTGAATTTTTGAGGAAAACTGATGTCGTGTTATCAATTTTCGATTTTTATTTTTGCTGGGAAAAGTGCGAAAAAGCGAAAAATTTCCGGAATTTCGACTGACATGGAAACGATCTGTCGCGGATCGGGGCGACTAGCTGTAGATACCCAGTATCTGCTAAGACTCCAACAAACACCCGATGATTATCGGACTATAACATGCTTTGGAATCGCGGCGTTTGATCGACAGTTTGTGTACAACTTTACGTCGGAAAACTTAAAACGATTTCGAAAATAAAACATTTCAAAACATTTAAAAAATACCTGGAGTGTTTAATGCACGCTGACGGGGTCACAATGACACTAACTAGAGTCAAAACCGACACCGGACCAAATACCGACTCAAAAATTCAAATCCCGACTCCAACAACGAGTCAAACCGAGTCAACCACAAAAAACAAACCATTTCAAACCTTCTATGCTAAGATTTCCCGGATTTATGTTTGGTCAAGTACCAAACATATGACTACAAATCCTAGGATAGAACAAATCATGATTGCTCTTGTGTGAAAGCGACAAGACAACTCGAAGACCCGCGACGTGGCTCGTGCCTCTTTGAGCAGCCCAGGTGGCCACGTCGCTCAAAACTCACACAACCGCTCATTTTCCTATAAATACTCCTCAAATGCCCCCATTTGAGAGTTACGCGAGTGTCTGCCCCCTTTTTTCTCCCTTAAAATTCTCGACTCGACTTCTTAAGTCACAATCCGACGCGTATTTACGACCTACCGATCGTAAATACAAGCCTTACACATTGTTTGGTACCGTCATCGTGCATTAAATCACTTGACCGACCACTTCGACCACTACACCGTCACTAATCTTAAAACACTCTTTTTACTTACCAAAACGGTTTTAAACCGAGTCTTTTCCGACCAAATGAGTTGTTACACTTACGTCGGTTTCTCGCCATAACTAAACATGTAAGTATGAGGGTGTAAAAATCCTTCTTTTATCATGTTTTCATTTGTTTCATGATTATAACATGCTAAAACATGCATAACATGAACCAAAACATAGAATAAACGAGCCAAAACTGATTTTTGGCCTGAGACAGAATCCCCTTGGTTCGTCGGCTTGCCCGCGCCTAAATGGGGTGTCCAGGTCAGAACTCAACCGTGTTTGTTCTCGTCTTTCCCCTTTAATTCATTTTCATATTTACAATCGGTTTTTACCATTTCAAATATTTTCGAACCTTTTTTATTTTATTTCATTTGTTTTAACCATAAAACATTTTTCACCCTTGGTTACTCATACCATGACGGTTAAATCCGTGTTTCGGTAATAATATTTGGTTAATAACACTTAAAAGGTATTTTAAAGCCTTTTATTACATTTTTGGGAGGTATTTTAAAGCCTTTCATCATTTCTTTACATTTTCGAAACAAACATATTAGTCCCCAACACAAAGTCATCCTTGGTTCTACATATCATGCCGGATTTTTATCCGGGTACGATGATGAGTACCGACTAATTACATTCAAATGAACTTAAAACAATTAGTTCATAATCATTTTCAAAACTATTCATGTCAAGTTTGTCAAAGTCGAACCCGACACTGAATATCATGGTTATTCGAGTCTCGTTCCTCAAATCAACAAATGCGGTCTAAAACGACCCTTTCAAATCAAATCGGGTTCAAATACCTATTTTTCAACACGTTTTATAACGTTTTCTAAATGGCCAGAATACGGCATATAACCGTAGGCTGACCCGCGCCTCAAGCAGGTCTTTTCTTTCTCATTTTCAAAACCAGGGGAGGCCTCTTGTACCGCCGGCTGGCTCGCGCCTCATGTAGCCGTCTGGTACAGGACCTGTTCCCTTTCCAGCACTCGTTTAAGACGATCCCGACTCCGGTTAGCCCGGATATAGGACGGATCAGATGACTATTTGCATATTCAAAATCATACTTGCAAAACGCTTTACCAAGACAAATGGATCACGTTATGCACCCTAAACCTAATTTGGTAAATGGATGTTTAATTTCCGTCTTGCATGCAAATCAATCATTAATCCAACTCGACATCATATACTTGATACTTGGATTAAATCAACCGACTTAGAAAGCTCTCACATGTTAGGTTTAAATTATTGGATGTGCATTCATGCATTTAAACTGTTTTATCAACTTTTGCATTCAACCAACCAAGATCGATCAGTAGAGGCCGCTACCGCGGGCGGGATTGGTTGTCTGATTAAAGGGCTTCCCAATATGTACCTTCACCTCTTACTCTAAAACTTTGGATAGTGGACGACCTTATCAAGGGCGTACGAGAGTCATTCTAGAGATAGGATGCTAAAGAGAGACGATTTCCTTATCTTTAGTACCTATGTCAAACGCTGCTTTGTGCTTCAATTTAACCGAGGTATAAAGTGGATTTCGAACGGGTTCCAAGCATCCCACAAATGCTTGGTGGCGACTCCGAACATCTCTAATCATTTCGAGACCCTTACCGAGACGAAACCGACCGATCCAAAACGATCCGGTCGAAATCGTTTTTACGCCGCCGAGCGTGGCTTTCAAAAGACCGCTATACGTCCACAGATTGGCTTGGCGTGTAGGTGGCTATGTCCACACTAGCCCTTCCCCCTTTTAAAAAAAAAGAAAAAAAAATCTGTATGTTTAAAGCTGCGTCATGGAAACCGTGTCGGATTTCGTAAAACGCGAAAACGAGGAAACGTGAGTGTAAGAAAACACAAAATGTCCTGGGCCATCCCGAAGAGGCGCGAGCATTCCGACAGGAGGTTTGAGGTGTCAGGAGAAAACACAACTTGAAAGGGACAATTAAAGGTGGGAATCCTAAGAACACGCCTAAAGAGGCGCGAGCAGCTTGACGATAGGAGCCAGCTCTCCCTTTTTTCTGTAAAACGCGCTGATTGTTTTGTATAAATAGGGATGTTTGTGCTTCATTGTTTCATCATCCGAAACAAAAAACATCTCTACAAAACTTCTTCTTCTTCCACAAAAACATTTCATGAATGCCTTTGAGAATGCGTTACGATAATGGTGCCGGGATTTGTCGCCTCCCGAGAAGTATCAACTCGTTTGCATGGGAGTTGGTCAATTGTTGGTGCTTCGTCAAGTCAAGGTGCAATCCTCATTTCTTGAAGCATGCTCTCGGTTTTGAGATTCGAAACACCATGTTTTCATTTTCCCGAAAGGTGAAATTTGTCCACTAGCCGAAGAAGTTGGAGCCATTGGTGGGTGGCCGGGTTGTGTTCCGGTGCTTCCTACGACTCGGTTGTGCTATAAGGAGAAATTCCGTTCAATGTTGGGTTTGTCGACATGTCAAGTCAGCTTTCTCCTTGCTCCTCATGGTGTGGATATGTTGGCTCTTATCAACATTTTCTCAAACCGATTGGATGCCAATGTTTCGGAGGTGGCTAGGAGAAGGGCTCTTGCCTTTTGCCTTGTTCATGTATACCTCTTTGTTGATGCTTTGAAGAAGGAGGGGCCAAAATGCTATGGTAGCATGACCCTTGTGCATGTGGTTGAGCAAATGGAGCATGGTAGAGATCCATCATGGTTGGTACTTGGCGAGATCATCCAAGCTTTGGACAAGAAGGGCTTTTGTGGAGAAGTTCCCTCATTTGGATCCTCCAAGTATGTCTATTGGAGAGGCTAAGGTATGTAGAGCCTCCGGTTGATTCTTCTTCCTAT
The DNA here is from genome assembly GCF_048544455.1 of Silene latifolia. NCBI lineage: Eukaryota > Viridiplantae > Streptophyta > Magnoliopsida > Caryophyllales > Caryophyllaceae > Silene > Silene latifolia. The sequence continues at coordinate 77,411,270 of NC_133528.1, forward strand.
TCCTTCCATCACCTTACCATGAGGAAGAAGTTGTACTCGGATAGTTTTGCTGTTAGAAATCTATATCTCATTATTTAACATATTCATATATGTTTCAATTAATTTAGTCATAAAATTAATTACAAATCTTATGCATGCAAACTAAAATAGATAAGTGAAGAAATCGTTTCCTCACCATATGATTTTCGGTCATATTGGGCACCAACAAGATCTCCTTCTTGTTAGTTCTTGAGCTTTCCATGAATATAAGGATGATCCTCCAAAAATCCCAAAATAGAGATTCTCCTCTTGATTGCACCCAAGATTATCCCTTATCCCCACTAAATAATATTAGCTAGATATTAGTTTAGTAGTTTACCTTAAAATTGATTACTAATACTCATATATTACATTAATAATTTTAGTAATCTTTTATGAACAATTTAAATCAAAATTTCTCAAGTTTTTTAGAGAAAGATGAACAAAAGAGAGAGTTTGCATGTGAATGAATAATAAAAAGAGAAAAACTCTCAATAATGATGATAGTTGGAGGGTGGACGGTTTTGGTAGTCCCATATAGGGCATCTTAATTTTCCTTTTTGTCTTCACAAGAAAATAGATGTGTAAGATGTGTAAGACTAGTTGTAGGTAGGCATCGTTATGTTTATTTTATCAAATAAAATAAAACAACCAAAACCCACTAACACACCCTCCATTTTCGGTCCATAGATATAAAATGGACTACCATTTTATTTTGTCAATTTGTCATTTGTCACACAATATGTCACATGTAGTATGATACATGTTATTAATTAATTTAATGCATATTTATCACATAAATATCATTTTATGAATTAATTAAGTTACACCCAATAAATTGACTAGTGATACTTGATCACATAAATAAAATGGGTCATGTAATTATAATTCACAATATCTTATAATTATAATTAACCATTCATTCTTATCTCTATTGTTTCTCAAACAATAAACAATTTTAGTAACAAAACATTTTATTACTAAAATAAATCTTATTTAATCCCATTACAATAAGATATCAATACTCTCTCTCACAAATTAAATTGTTCAATTTTAAGGAATTGATTAACTTGTATCGTCATACAATCAATCAACTTTACGGATAAGGGCATCATCCTTTAGGTGTGACCTTAAGGGATCAACTGACCACCACCGTTGATACCCGTCGTTGTGAGTACCAAAGATAAAATTTATAATCTCCTATTAAGACTAACCTAGGCTAGTGGTAACAGGGTCGAACCACAAGGAGGCAGTTGTAAATTCTAGTTGTTCTATGATCAGTCAAAGGTAACTATTATGGGGGTTGGTTGAATTGGTCTATAGCTAATAACAATAAGAAGAAAATAAACTAAAGATATGGATTAAACAGATAAAAGAAAGGTACTAGGATGGTCGGGTCATTACAGCTTCGGCGGCAGCAAACTAAGTCGGCCTGAATTAAACACAGGTAAGGCGGGAAATAAGAGGTCCTCTCGGTCCACTCCTAACAAATAGCATCTCTCGATCTCGCTATAGGTCCCTAATGTCACTAATACTAACTTTCGTCCTGAAAAGTGACTAATGGTCCAAACTATACCTATCTTTCGATCTTAGCACAGTTTAGTCGAGTTAATTGACGGTCACATAACCTACCCTACCTTTCGGTCTAATGGGTCGGTCACAAAATAGGTATCTAACTGGTCGCATGCATTCGATTTGTTAAATACAAGTTTAAAAACAATTAAAACGAAGATAACCTTACAAAGGTCGATCGACCAACAATGTCAGTCGATCGACTGACACGCGGGTTCAGTCCGTGTTCAATCTAATGCCGCCTAGCCATAAATCGCCTACATCCTAGCACAAGCTATTTAGCTACTCATGACAATGATGAAAATTATAACAACGTTAAAGATTAAGACTAAAGAATTCATGCTTGAATTGATAAAGAAAACAATAAACATAAACAATAAAACGGCTTAGGGAATTAACTAACAATTCTATACTAACGAAAATAAAGAAGAACGGGAATTAGGGCAGAGGAATACCGAGATTTCAAAGGAAGATTAAGATTAAGAACTGAAAGATCCGATGCTCAATAATAACCCGAACCCTAATTATTGAACTTTGCACAAAACTAAGTATTACTTTTTGAAAACTTAAGTAAAAGTTGATATAAAACTTGATGTTCTTAGGTTACGTTATATAGAAACCAACGCAACAATTATTTCCTAAAACCTAAACTTCACGGGCCTTGAGTTTCTCAATCTTTTAATTAAAATCTGGAATCGAAAGCTGGTCGATCGACTGCTCAGACTGGTCGATCGATCGCTGCTCCTCAAAGCAACAGTAGCTTCGAAACCGAGCCTTGGTCGATCGACTGACTAGGTTGGTCGGTCGACTGGCTAAGCTGCTACTTGACTTCTTTTAACTCGTGGACTTGTCTTTCGGGCCTTGGATTGCGCACCAAGCTCGTTCCTTAAGCAACTCATTTACGTCATTTGCAATGCAGCTTACTCGGGGACAGATTTGGCTTGATTTCCCGTCGAATTCTTCACATTTCTGCAATAAAGTACAAAATACGGAAGTAGACGGAAATAGGGAGAAACGTAGCATAAACTAAACAAATGAGCTCTGAAATGCGTGTAAAAAGAGATGTAAAACATCATATAAATGACACGCATCAAATCTCCCCAAACCAAACCTTGCTTGTCCCCAAGCAAGAACTAGACTCGATCTAATGACCTAATGGAACGAGTTCAATCTCAGAGCGAATTGACAACTGTAAAGCCTAACCCAATTTAATGCATAACCAACAATCGATTAGAAATGTGAATCATGCAAACGAATTATAAAGTCGTCGAAAACTGCTGAACCGTTGACTATAGGGACTTATCAAATTGGACTCTCACGGGTCGCTCAAATCACTCAAGTGAGCACGGGTGATATATATGTAAGATAGAAAGAATTCATTTTGTAAAGACTCTCACCTAACTACGACCTATGAAAACATGCCAGCAATAAAATATGAAAATGATCTCTACGACCGTACATACGCATTCCAACCAAACAGATGACCATTGACACATGCCGAGGTATAATTATGGAAATGTGAGGTATGGGTAAGAAGAGGCAAAACATTTCATGGCAAAGTGGAGGTACAGGTGATCAAGCTAGTACCAAAATGGAACCAAGTGGCAACATCCAACTTCTTGCTCAATGTCAGACGAAACGGTGCTATAATGAGCACAAAACTCACAATCTCCAACTATCAAATCAATAAAACTCCCCACAAGATATAAATGAAACATGGGAGCAAAAATCGCCAAAGGATAAGGATTAAATCATGCGAATTGACTCTTTTCTTTTTCTTTCACGGACTTCAGTCGATCGACCTAAATGAGCAGTCGATCGACTGCTCTGAACAGTACAGGACGTTTTTCTCTTTTTCATTTCTTTTTCGAATCATTTTTTCCATTTCTTTTTTTTCTTTTTTTCTTTCTTTTCATCTTCCCAACTTCATCTCAAAAGAGCAAATGCCACCAAAAATGAGTAACAATCCCAGAAACCAGACTACTAGCTTGACAGAGGTAGGCTATATGTAGGATGTAGTAAATGGGACAAAAAAGGATATTTTTGGCAGTGTGGAGCTTATGGGCAAAATGAGAAAAGGAAACCTCTACCACATGTGTCGACAAACCACAACCCGAATGCATACAGGTATTAAGTAGATCAAGTTCATATTCATGCAAATTAAGGAAACATGTCTCATAAGGAGTACTACTCACATTCCTAGATGAACTGGTCATGAATGTCACCAGTTATGGGCTCTAAAGCTCAGAAAATATGATGTAGGTTGCCAATTATTAAAGTCAAGTCTCAAGTTCAGCAAGAATGTAACGAAAACTCGTAGATATGCACTTACGATTCTACTAATAACATGTCAGTTAGCAAGGCTTTAGGCAAAACAGGTGCAAATGCAAAATCATCCTTGAAATACTACCGTTCCGACTCGACCTATATGCTAAAATAAACGTGCATTTTATGGGAATTTTTGAAATTTTTCAATTTTTTTTCTTTTTTTTTTGATATTTGTATTTTTGTATTTATGTAGGAATGAAATGAAACAATGCAAAACGAAATGAAACGTGAATGCAAGCAAATGATATGCGACGCAAAACCCTTCCCCAAACCAAATCGCACAATGTCCCCATTGTGCAAAATCATGTAATGAAGAAAAATGGAAAACGGGAATTTGCGAGAAAAGGGAAATAAAACACAATGACATAAAGTAAAGACTTGGGAACTCACAAGATCAGTAAAGCGCGAGAAAAGAAACCTCCCCAAACCAGCGTGAGCTAGGAGGTTTCGTGAGAGCATGCTGCTACCGATAAGTGTGCCTGAAAGACATAAATTACCACGCGTAAGACCGAAGAAAACAATTTTGAAACGTAAAAATTGTGCATAAATGAGACAAAAGAAGAAATAGATAATTCGACGGAAAAATAAAGAGGAGTAGAAGACTCCCTTAGGTCCGCATATCGACCAAACACAGCAGGGGAGAGGTCGTGAACGAATACAGCAGCAACAGTGGTCGATCGACCTAAAGAGGCAGTCGATCGACCAGGTGGTCGTGAACAGTAGCTCTGTAACCCGCAATTGATCGATCGACCAATGGGGCGATCGATCGATCGAAAACATCTTCGCAGATGTCTTATTTCTTCGTAATTGCTCAATGATTTGAGCTAATATGCTCTAAATACCTGCAAATGCACAATAGTACGCGCCCGAAATTGCGCAAAACCCAGAACGAAGTCTAAAGTACTTAAAAATCCTAAGCAAACAAAATAAAAGCGAAGTTTTCGCGCACACAAAAGCAATAGAAAATAGTTCGAAAGCAATAAAATGAAGTTTATATCTAACTCGATCAACTAATAGTTGATCAAAAAGGACCACGGTATGGCCCACTTCGTCGGCTTCTGGCTACTAGAGGTAGCCTCAATGGTGCTCATCTTATCGGTTGTACCCTTCCCGGCTTCGACAGACGGAGAATTGGTGATCGGCGTCGTCATCTTCCCAATCAAGGACTCCCTCGTAATCATCGGAGTCCAAATCACCCCATCTCACCTTGGTCGGCTCATCCTCTACTTCTTCATCAGTCCCATAGCTTAAGCATCCTAGGCCTCCTCTTTGAATGATCGGTCGCTTTTACTACGGTGGCGCAACTTGTAGTACTCCCTTCCCCAAACCAGCTCCTGCATTATTTAAAGCAACAGATTCTTCCTCCATCTTGCTCCCAATCCGGGGCGGAGGGGTTAATACAGCAGTAGTAATAGGCATGTCGGAAAGTACAAAGTACGATCTCTTTTCAGAGACCGTATTACAAGTGACGGGCCACATGGGATCCTTTTTCTTAGCCGGCTGGGCAAAAACAATAGAGTGCTTTCCCACTTTGAAGGTCAAAGTACCTAGACCGACGTCGATGATCGCACGGCAAAGGTGTGCAAAAATGGCCTTCCCAAAATGATGGGAATATGGTCATCCTCAGGCATGTCAAGGACAACAAAGTCGACAGGGAAGAAAAACTTCCCTATCTGGACGGGTATGTCCTCTAGGACTCCTATGGCCTCGACCGCAGATCGGTCAACCATCTAGACTGTCATCTCAGTAATAGCAAACCTGGTCAGTTTAAGCTTCCTAGCTAGACTCAAGGGCATGACACTTATGCTAGCTCCCAAATCACATAAAGCCTTTTCGATAGAAAAGGTACCTATGCTACAAGGGACGGAAAAACTGCCCGGGTCCTCTAACTTAAGGGGCGCAGTGTGAGACAGATAAGAACAAGACTCCTTGGTAAGTGCGACAGTGTGCACTGTTTCAAGTGACCGCTTTTTAGACAACAGTTGTTTCATAAATTTGGTGTAAGCGGGTACTTGGTTAACTAGCTCAAGGAAGGGGACTTGCACATTCAGACTACGGATAACTTTCTCAAACTTACTGAAAGATACCTGTTCCTTGGTTGGCACGAGTCTCTCCGGATATGGGGCTGTAAGGAGCACCTTAGCCCTCTCCTCTAATTCGCGCGCGCCGGCGTCCTTGGACTTTGGCTGGAAGTCCGTTACCTTTTCTTTGTTGAAGCTAGATCCCTCCTCAGACCGTCTCAAATGAGACCCATTGACCGTCATTGGATCGAACTTCGGAGCCGGGACTGACCCATCAAGACTCGGGTGCCGCCCCTAGAACTTTCGGGACGGTGGTACCCGAAACAAGTGGTCTCGTAGATTAGTTGGCATTAAAGGACGGAATTCTTCAACATCAGCAGTGATATTGGTCGATCGACCACCCTCCTCGATCGATCGATTGGATTGCACGATTCGAAGCTCCGTAACCCGTGAACTCGTCGATCGACTAGGTATATCGTCGATCGACCGAGTTTCTGCGACGTCTTTTTCTTTGAATTGTTTGATGCTTTCTCTTGGCTTGTTTCTGGCTCATCTTTCTCGACAGCATCCTCAACCATGGCAGGACCGTCAAGGGTGGACCCGCTCCTCAAGGTGATGGCATTTAGGGTCTCCTTTTGTTCGGGTTGAGTGGGTAGGTGTCCGGGAGCTCGAGTGTTACTTTTACTAGCTAGTTGAGCAATTTGGCTCTCAAGTAACTTCATCCCGGCCTCTCTTGCTTGGGACTCCTTTAGCAAAAGATTCTTAAGCTCGTAAAACTCAGAATTTTGTGATTGTTCTTGCTGCACATAAGGAGGCTTCATCATGCTTTGTTGCTTTTGATGAGGCGGAACATACTACTGTCCTTGGCTGTGGCGGATGTTGGGTTGGATTTTGGACATTTTGGCTTCTCCAACTCAAATTCGGGTGGCTTGGCTCAAAGTAGGTGTTTGTCTGCCTATAGTGTTGGAAGGCAGCGCAAGATTCAAATGGACTAGGGCAATTTTTTGAGACATGGCCCTCAACTCCACACCTTTCACATTTACGAAGGGACCGTCGACACAAAGATTGACTTGGTATATCCCACCCTTAGAGACTCCTCCTAGCTCATACTTGTCAAATCTTGCAGTAAGAGCCTCAAGTGCAAGAACAGAGGAAGATTCAGCAGCTCTCCTCGGTTCCCTCTCGAATTCCCATACTCGGCCTTGTGGGTAGCGAGATCATCAATGATTTTCCACCCTTTGGTTGCTCCCAAATTTTCAGCGAATCTCCCATTGGCAACAGCATCCAAAATGGCCCTCTGATCGTCGTACAACCCATTGTAGAAATGATTGCACAAACTCCATTTTGCAATCCCATGGTGCGGTATGGTCCGCACCAACTTCTTGAATCGGACCCATGCCTCGTGGAAATTCTCATCCGGCCCTTGTTTAAAGCCCGTGATTTGAGCTCTAATAGCGATCGTCCTTGAAGCAGAGAAGTACTTCTTGTAGAACGCCAATGCCAATGTATTCCAATCGTGATCTCCGTAACGGTCTTGTCCAAATCCCTATACCATTCCCTTGCGGCATCACGAAGGGAAAAGATGAACATGGTCTCCTTGATTTGATTCGGGTCACGCCACCTGGTGGGGGAATGGCGCTGCAGAGTCAATGAAGGTCTCCATGTGCTTAGCCTGCATCTTCATTTGCAGCTCCCCCAAACGGTTTCTCTCAACCATAGTAATGTAGCAGGCTTTGGTTCGAATTTCTGGCTTCTCCGGTAATTCGAACCCTTTGTACAAGTCGGCGGCTGTCGGCTCAGAAAAACTAGCTATACTCGCTTCCTCGGCCATGACTGGAATTTCGGGAAAATAACGGTTCGGTGAAGAGGTGGGTGAAGACGTTGGTCTTCCTCAAACAGATCGTGCTCGAGATAGCTTGACAGAGTACTCGGCTCTTCCTCTCGTCGACAATATCCTTCGTGCTCGTCTCAACCCGCGCAAAGATTTCTCTATCTCGGAGTCAAATGGTAATAATTCTCCACCCCGTGACTGCGCATAAGATGAAACTACGAAAGAATATAAGAAAAGTTTAAGGAACAAAAGTCCCTTAAAGCGAGAAGGATCGAAAATAAAAGCAACTAAAATTAGGACTATTGCCTCCCGGCAACGGCGCCAAAATTTGATACCCGTCGTTGTGAGTACCAAAGATAAAATTTATAATCTCCTATTAAGACTAACCTAGGCTAGTGGTAACAGGGTCGAACCACAAGGAGGCAGTTGTAAATTCTAGTTGTTCTATGATCAGTCAAAGGTAACTATTATGGGGGTTGGTTGAATTGGTCTATAGCTAATAACAATAAGAAGAAAATAAACTAAAGATATGGATTAAACAGATAAAAGAAAGGTACTAGGATGGTCGGGTCATTACAAACCTTCAAGGGCAAAGAAACTAAGTCGGTCGAATTAAACACGGGTAAGGCGGGAAATAAGAGGTCCTCTCGGTCCACTCCTAACAAATAGCATCTCTCGATCTCGCTATAGGTCCCTAATGTCACTAATACTAACTTTCGTCCTGAAAAGTGACTAATGGTCCAAACTATACCTATCTTTCGATCTTAGCACAGTTTAGTCGAGTTAATTGACGGTCACATAACCTACCCTACCTTTCGGTCTAATGGGTCTGTCACAAAATAGGTATCTAACTGGTCGCATGCATTCGATTTGTTAAATACAAGTTTAAAAACAATTAAAACGAAGATAACCTTACAAGGTCGGGTCGATCGACCAACAATGTCGATCGATCGATCGACACGCTGGTTCAGATCCGTGTTCAATCTAATGCCGCCTAGCCATAAATCGCCTACATCCTAGCACAAGCTATTTAGCTACTCATGACAATGATGAAAATTATAACAACGTTAAAGATTAAGACTAAAGAATTCATGCTTGAATTGATAAAGAAAACAATAAACATAAACAATAAAACGGCTTAGGGAATTAACTAACAATTCTATACTAACGAAAATAAAGAAGAACAGGAATTAGGCGGAGGAATACCGAGATTTCAAAGGAAGATTAAGATTAAGAATGAAGATCCGATGCTCAATAATAACCCGAACCCTAATTATTGAACTTTGCACAAAACTAAGTATTACTTTTTGAAAACTTAAGTAAAAATTGATATAAAACTTGATGTTCTTAGGTTACGTTATATAGAAACCAACGCAACAATTATTTCCTAAAACCTAAACTTCACGGGCCTTGAGTTTCTCAATCTTTTAATTCCGTCTGGAATCGAAAGCTGGTCGATCGATCGCTTCAGATCGGTCGATCGATCGATCGCTCCTCAAAGAATAGATAGCTTCGAAACCGAGCCTTGGTCGATCGATCGACTAGGTTGGTCGGTCGATCGCTAAGTCGCTACTTGACTTCTTTTAACTCGTGGACTTGTCTTTCGGGCCTTGGATTGTGCACCAAGCTCGTTCCTTAAGCAACTCCTTTACGTCATTTGCAATGCAGCTTACTCGGGGACAGATTTGGCTTGATTTCCCGTCGAATTCTTCACATTTCTGCAATAAAGTACAAAATACGGAAGTAGACGGAAATAGGGAGAAACGTAGCATAAACTAAACAAATGAGCTCTGAAATGCGTGTAAAAAGAGATGTAAAACATCATATAAATGACACGCATCATCCGTCCCACGACAGTAACGTCAAACTCTAGCAAGCCAATCGTTACCGATTAATGTTGATCAGTTGACTATATAATTGAATCATCCCTTACGTATTCTTTATATGAGATTTAATAATGATATTTAAATCATGTGATCGCACTATTGTTGAGGACACATTTCCCAACAATCTCCCACTTGTCCTCGACAAGTGTGCGTCACCAATTCTCTTGTCCTATTACTATCTCCCACTCAATGCAAGGTGTCTTTCGGGTCGTACTTACAAGTGATCATATCGAGAGTGGTTTCCTCGATCTGGAGAATAACTGATTGACCGGATTTATCTACCATAGATATCTTCCGAGCGTGGCCAAGCATTTCCAGTTCATTACTCCTCGAGTGGCCCTGAGATATTGTTTTAACCCTGACAAGGGGGTGGACAATTCCTATCGCACTCATTCCCTTCGACTAGCCACAGACATCATAACCCAAAATATGCCCATTTGACCCCATTTACGAAGGTCGTAGTAACACAAATCAAAGTTAATCTGAAACTGTGCCATCTTAGGCGAACAGTCTTTAGTCAAAAGAATCGACTCATTAGAATACTATAGTAGCTCTCGCCATGACCAGGCTATATAAATTTGCCAGAACTCTATAAGCGGTCACTGCCCGATAAAGTGTTCCTAACAGTCTGCCTATGTGATCGACTAGTCATCTCACATGACTCTATGGCACTTGAACTTGCCATCAATCGCATCACACTCTAGTCACTTCGAGACGTCACCTCATGTAAGTGACTATGGGCGAATACAATGTTAATCCGTGTTCACTTTAACGGGGTTCAATTGTCTCTAAAACCCGTTTGGATGTAACAAAGTATAATAAAAGAGTTTTAAGGTAAAACTCGAACGACAAATGCGATTATCACATATGAATAGTCAATGCCTGATTACTATTTCATGTTTTATAATCTAATTTGATCTTGTATGTAGTTGTTCATCTCAATTTAATTGAAATGACATGACTCATCATGTTAAGCCTATGAGAAGGCTTTGGTTAGTAGGTTTTATCAACTTCTTGTACCTTACTCAACCTTACTACATACTCGTTTTCCTTTGTAATGTATACATTTGCATTACAAAACTTTCTGAGTACGTGTCTAGATCCAATCAAGACATAGGCTTTCTTGCCTTAAAATAGCTCCCACTGTTTTCACAGTGTGCGGAACTCATCCCTCTTGCACATCCCATGATTGCAAGTGTACTCAATTTCCGTTGTAAATATTTCTCATTGTTCTTCATTGCCTAGAATGATTCTAGAAAATCTATTTCTTAAATAACGTAGCCACAATGGTATCTTAACCATCCTAATGTGTTTTGATTATGGTTTTGTCGGAAACCATGCGCAATCTCAATTGTCAATTGTCACTTGTGTAACACCCTTACACAAAATTGCATCAAAAACACTTTGCATTATATCCTTAATGCTTCTGGAAGCACTTAAGGGTAATCAATATGGCTACTTGGTGATTATTTCTTGAATTCGATTTTGAAACAATTCATCATACTTGATACCGTCGTTTTGTATCAAAATTAAATTTATAATTCCAAACTAAAACTATAGCTAGTGATAGTAAGGGTCGAACCACAGAGAGACAAGGTTGATTTTGTTTGCTATTTTTCAGTGTATAAAAGTAACAATTAATTGGGGGTTTTAAGATTGGTTGACTAAAATGACTAATTGCTAAAATGAATTTTCTCAACAAGATAAAAAGAGGATCGGGAAATTCGGTTCACCATGGCAATGGTTAGGACAATAAGGTAGCAGAATTCCTAAAATACGGTCTCAGGGGGTAAAAGCAAGCCTTTCGGTCTATGCTCAAATTAACCTTGCGGTCTTCTAATTCCCCGAAATTTCTCAAAGCTTTCACTCAAGAGAAATTCCAATCTAATGATAGTTCTAATTACTAATCTTTCAATCTAGCAAAAAGGCATATCAACAGACGACAAAATCTAAACGGAAGAATTCATGCTAACAAACAATCCTAATTTATGCCATGGTTCACCTCATTCCCAATCAAAACAATTAGCTACGCATGACTAAAACTAAAACAATTGCTAATTTGATAACAAAGAACAAGATTGACATGATTGAATTCAAATAAAAGACAAAAGACAAGAGATGAAATTCTGGAATTAAATTGGTAAAACAATAATTGAAATAGCAAGAATTAAAAGAACAAAGGATTTGCATAAAACTTACTAATTCGAATTAAAGAACAAAGTATCGAAATCGAGGTTTCCGTCACCCAAGGCTAGATCTAAAAACTGAGTTTTTTCAATAATGAAAGCATAACCTAATTATTGCTGCGTTCTACTGATAAAAAGATGCCAAAGGTTAATTACAAGTTGGGCTTTTTAAAATTCTAACACGAAGAAATAAGTATCAGCTCGAAAACTGGTCGATCGACCGGTCAGCATGGTCGATCGACTAGTTGTAGCAGTCCAGTAGCTTCTGCTTGATTTCAACGGTCGATCGACTGCTGGGAGAGGTCGATCGACGGGTAATGCTGTGCAGTGGCTCTTTTGTTCCTTCAAATCAGCTCTTCACTCCTTTGCACGCATCCCAAGGTGGGTGAATCTGAATCTCCTTCTTATGGGCTTCCTTGAAGTTGCCTCCGGAAGACGAATTAGGCTTGATTTAGCTTACTTCCACTCATTCCTACAATAAATCATAGAAAATGCAAAGTAAATCGTTTCGGGAGAAATAGTAGCCTTAAGCTAACAATTATGCATGGAAATACGTGCCAAAACCGCAGATAAAGTGTATAGAATATGCACGTATCAAATCTCCCCAAACCAAACCTTGCTTGTCCCCAAGCAAGCACTATGACCCGTATAAAAAACTAAATGGAAAGGAGTATATCTCAGAGCTAGCTACAAATCAATGTCAAACCGTTTAATGCACATAGTCAACTACTGCAAAGCTTAAATCAAGTGAACAAATTTATGCATATCATGGAATTAAATCGGGCGTTCGACCTTGCAAGACTCATACATTCGGACTCTCCCGGGTCACTCTTCCCTCAGCAAAGCAAATGGTAAGATTATATGTAAAAGAGAGGAAAGAAAAATACAGTCTCTCACCTAGACTGCGACCGACAAAACATGTATGCTTGACTAGCATGAGTAATGATTCTAGATACCGTACATACGCATAACCACCGTCAAAGACTATTACATGCCGAACTATTGCAAGATTTGGATATGTGAGGCTAAGTGGGAAAGAAGGGGCAAAACAATTATGGAAAATTGAAGGTAAGAGCCAAGCTAGTACCTAATGAACCATTAGAAACCGTATCCCATCCTCCAACTCAACATATAAACCATGCCTTTAAAAGACTAGGCATCACAAAATCCCAAAACAAACGCCTCCAATTCATGAAATAAGCATATGAGGCGCGTTCTCATTCAACCAAAACCTTATTATTTCCAAGACTCCTTTTATTTTTCTTTTCTTCTTTCTGTTTCTTTTTCTTTTCTTTAATTTCCATTTTTTTTCATCTTCTGAACTGGTGGTCGATCGACCAGTGATGGCAGTCGATCGACCACTCTGCACATTCCAGAGCTCTCTGCCCAGGTAAGCATCTTTATTTTTTTGTTTTTTTTTTCTTCTAAATTTCTTTCTTTCCCTTCAAAAAGACACAACCCCTTCACTTCTCATCAATACTCACTCCATCAGTACAAACGAACCAAAACCGCTTCTAATCCGACAAAAATTCCTCTACTACTTCCTAGCTTGGCACAATGGTAGGCTAAGTATGGGATGTAGTTGAGGGCACCTGGCAGTTATAGCTTATAGTGGAGTTAATGGGGTAAAACGAGAAAGGGGGAGGATGCAATAGCTCTCAAAACATGCAATACCAACCACAAACCAATGCGTATAGGCAATAAGCAATCAAAACTCATACACGTGCAAAACATGAAATGAAGGGAGTACTACTCTCAATCCTAAATTAACCGGTCATGAATGTCACCAGTTATAGGCTCTATATCTCAGAAAGTATAAGTAGTTTGCCAAAAGTAATGAGTCAAGTCTAATTTCCCGAAATGAATTCCATAACAAAATTTGAGAAATCACTTATAATTCTTTGCTAAACAGCTGTGAAAAGGGCAAGGAATGGCATATTTGACTAATAGTGCAAAATCATCATTAATAACTCCAATCCGACTCAACTATATGCAAAAGTAAACGTGATATTTTTGATTTTTTTATGACATTTTCTATTTTTTTTTTTTTTTTGTGTTTTTTTTTTTTTTGAATTGAAAAACAAATGCAAAATAAAATGCAATAAACATGTGACTGAAATGCAATAAAAAAAAATGCAGATGCAAAACAAAAGGCATATGCAAATACCCTCCCCAAACCAAAACGCACAATGCCCTCATTGTGCTCAGCAGCAAATCACCAGCAGAAAAAATGGGAGAATAAAAGCATAATAAAATAAAAGGAAGCTAATAAAGAAAGGAAGGAACTCACAAAATACGACCTCCCCAAACCAGCCAAAAACGGGGAGGTCACCTGCATCTAATCTCCACCATCGTAATCAGAATCACTGTCCTCTCCGGACCCCGAGTCGCTCTCCTCGTCCGCCTCAGCAGCAGCGGCAGTGGCTCTCCTGGAAGTGGAGGCACCAGCAGTAGTAGTGGGAGGGGGTCTCCTGGCAGGCTGAGGGTAGCCGCCCACAGGAGGGACAAAGTAGGAAGGGTGAGTCCAGTCACCCTGTGGGAGCATCCCTCCCCGGGCTAACTCCTCGTAGACTGGATAGAGGGCTAGAGCCGTGTCCAACCTGTAACACCCCCATACTCCAAGTGCCTTACCAGGACCACTCAGGTATGAAGACATTACCATCTCGGTCGCCCGAGGTATGATAATCAAATAGACAAAACAGAAACAACGTTTAATATAAATAGTTTAATGAATAAATACAATCCTCAAACCAAACCAAAGTACGATACATTATCCCAAACTATCTGTTATCAACTGAAATGTAAATAAATGCTAAACTACAGCGGAAGACTCTATCGTCATGTCGTGGCCATCCCGGCTATCCCAAGACTCATCTCTATACTGTTCAATATCCGCTCACCATCCCCGAATGGATCACCGCAGGTTTACAAAACAACACCGGGGTCAGTACTAATCACACAATCAATATAGATAACAATAATAAGACAAACAGACAGCTGAACTGTCACACACACACACACACACACACACACACACACACACCACCACCAACTCCCATCATCCCAATCGACCGTCCACCTGGACCGCCCCCCTGCGATGGGGGACCGCACCGTTCCCACCTAAGCCCCGCTCATCGTACGAGCGATAACCCCGTCCCATTAATGTGCACATCCCCTCCCGTGGCGGGTTCCACGAAGGGCGAAACTAGGGCGTGAAGTCACTCCCGCAAGTGACCCCACTCAGCCGAGAACGCATCTCGAGAGCCATAGACAACCAATCACAATCACAATCACAATCACAATCATCATATCAAACAACTAACTACAAAGACATCACCAATATCCCATTATGGGACTAATACCGAGTAGGAAATCCTACCTGGAAAGCACAACACGCAGACGGTATCTACAATTTGTATCAAAACGGCTCCTCTACGAATTCTCCTCCTATCATACAGCACATAAAGACTACACATCACAAACTACACACCAAAACCCCCAATTCCTAAATTAGGGTTTAACCAACCTTAACAAAACATTATAAAAACTATATTAAAAGCTTACCCTCGACGCAAGGAATCCAACGACACGAAAAACGACAAGAACCGACCGTCTGAACTCCGGGAATTGCTAAGAATGCGATTAGGAAGATGAAGTGGCTGCTTTCTCTCTTAAACAGGGTTTTAGGTTTTGTAAAAGTGAATTAAAACAATGACGAATATGTTTAAATACCTTAATCGCATAATTAACAAAACCCGAGAAAACTTCCCCGTAAAACCGGACACTCGATCGAGTACCCAAGGTACTCGATCGAGTACCCCCTTACTCGATCGAGTACCCCAGCTACTCGATCGAGTACCCAACAGGTCAGAAACTATTTTATTTCGCAACTTGCCCATACTCGACAGAGTAAGGGCTACTCGATAGAATACCCCAAGACATATAAATACGGAGTATTACAGTCTTCCCTCCTTAAAAGGAACTTCGTCCCCGAAGTTCAAACCACTACTAAACAAAGGTACTCCCATAAGCCTCCCGACTCGAAGGTCAAACAAACACAACGTAAAGCATGATACTAACCCAACTTATCCCGACAAACATACCGACACAACATATAAAAGGTGTATAAAACTCTTAAAAACTCTCGCGATCATCTCCTACCCCCCTAAAAGAAACAAGGTTACGTCCCCGTAACCATACATACCTGATCAAAAAGGAAAGGGTAACGCTCTTTCATGATATCCTCCGCCTCCCATGTAGCTTCCTCAGTCTCGTGGTTAGACCAAAGGATCTTAAGCAAAACTGTCTCACCACTCCTAGTCTTTCTAACCTTTCGGTCTAGAATCTGCTTAGGCACCTCAAGGTATGATAAAGACTCATCTAGCTCTAAGCTCTCTGCCTCCAACACATGTGACGGGTCACTCACATACTTCCGCAGCTGCGATACATGAAACACATTATGCACTCTCTCCAACGCAGCTGGTAAAGCCAAACGATAAGCAACTTCCCCAACTCGCTCTAAGATCTCATAAGGCCCTATAAACTTCGGACTTAGCTTGCCTTTCTTCCCAAATCTCATAACCCCACGCATCGGAGACACTTTCAGAAGAACCTTGTCCCCAACCCGAAACTCTATGTCCCGACGATGTAGATCTGCATAACTCTTTTGTCGATCCCGGGGCCGCTCTCATCCGTTCCCCGATCATCTTAACTGTTCCACCATCTCATGCACCATCTCTGGTCCTAAAACCACTTTGCCAAAGACTATCGTCCCAACAGATTGGACTCCTACATCTCCTCCCATACAAAGCCTCAAACGGTGCCATACCTATACTGGTGTGATAACTGTTGTTGTAAGAAAACTCTATCAAGTCCAACCTCTCGCTCCCGCCTACCACCAAAATCCATCACACAAGCTCGCAACATATCCTCAAGAGTCTTGATTGTTCTCTCGTCGCCCATCTGTCGCAGGATGAAATGTTGTACTCATCTTCAAAGTAGTTCCCAACGATTCCTGCAACTCCTTCCAAAACCTCGATATAAACCTCGCATCTCTGTCAGACACTATGTCCTTAGGGACTCCATGTAACTTAAGCACATTCTTTCGATAGGCCATAGCCAATTGTGCCTTAGTCCATGTATCTTTCATTGGAACAAAGTGAGCTGACTTAGTCAGACGATCCACTATCACCCAAATCATGTTGTTACCTTGTTGACTCTTCGGCAAACCCACAATGAAATCCATGGAAATGGATTCCCACTTCCACTCAGGCACCTCTAAAGACTGAATCTTACCTTGTGGTCTTCTCTGTTCCCCTTTAACTCTTTGGCATGTCAAACAACGGACACAAACTCACTGTCTCTTTCTTCATCCCAGTGCCACCAAAACGTTTTCTTCAAATCTTTGTATAGCTTGTCTCCACCTGGATGAACTGAATATGGTGTGCAATGCGCCTCTGTCATGATTGTCTTTTTCAACTCCTCGTCATTCGGAACACACCACCTACCATCAAACCTAAAACTACCATCTGTATGAATAGAAAAGCGGGACACTGTCCCTTTCTCTACTCCATCTCTCCACTCCACTATCTTAGGATCCAAAGCCTGCTTATCCCGAATATCATCATAAAACTCCAGATGTACTGTCATATCACCCATGGCATCCCCTTTCTGCATCATATGTATCCCAAAGCTCGCTACCTCATCCCTCAGCCTCATCAAAGATAGAGCTGTACACAAGGAATGTACACTCTTTCTACTCAAAGCATCCGCAACAACATTGGCCTTCCCTTCATGGTAGATAATTTCCATGTCATAATCACCAATCAGCTCCATCCACCTCCTCTGTCTCATGTTCAACTCCTTCTGCGTGAAGATGTACTTAAGACTTTTGTGATCAGAAAATACCTTAAAGATTGCTCCATAAAGGTAATGTCTCTAAATCTTGAGAGCAAACACCACTGCACCCAACTCCAGATCATGAGTAGGGTAGTTCTCCTCATAAGGCTTCAACTGCCTAGAAGCATAGGCAATCACTTTACCATTCTGCATCAACACACATCCCAACCCATTCTTCGAGGCATCTGTATAAACCTCGAAATTCTCGCTCCCTTCAGGCAATGCTAGGACAGGAGCTGTGGTCAAACGCTCCTTTAATGTTTGAAACGCCGTCTCACAACCCTCATCCCAACGAAACCTGTTCTCTTTCCTCATCAACGTTGTCATCGGTCTAGCTATCTTGGAAAAATCTTTCACGAACCGTCTGTAGTATCCAGCTAAACCCAAGAAACTTCTAACCTCAGCAACATTCTTTGGTGCTTCCCACTTTGTCACTGCCTCAATCTTCGCCGGATCCACAGCTACCCCATCTTTAGAGATTACATGCCCTTAAAAGCAACTTTCTCTAACCAGAACTCACACTTGGACAGCTTAGCATACAACTCATGATCTCTCAAAGTCTGCAACACGATCCTCAGATGCTCCTCATGCTCCTCCTTAGTCTTAGAGTAGACCAAGATATCATCGATAAACACTACTACAAACTGGTCCAAGAACTGTCTGAAGATTCTATTCATCAGATCCATAAACACTGCCGGCGCATTAGACAACCCAAACGGCATCACCACGTACTCATAATGGCCATACCTTGACGTGAAAGCTGTCTTTGGTATGTCCACCTCTCTAATCTTCACCTGATGGTACCCCGACCTCAAATCAATCTTAGAAAAGACTGTTGCACCACTCAACTGATCAAACAGGTCATCTATCCTTGGCAAAGGATACTTGTTCTTTATCGTCACACGGTTCAGCTCCCGGTAATCTATGCACAGCCTCAAGCTCCCATCTTTCTTCTTCACGAACAGTAATCGGTGCTCCCCAAGGCGATACACTTGGTCTAATGTATCCCTTCTCTATCAAATCATCCAACTGCTTCCTAAGTTCCTCCATCTCCTTAGGACCCATACGGTACGGTGCCTTAGAGATTGGCCCCGTCCCTGGCTTCAACTCAACGGTGAAATCTATCTCCCTCTTCGGTGGCAACCCCGGAATCTCCTCCGGAAAACATCTCGCAAACTCTCCCACCACCGGTATCTCATCAATGCTGGACTTTCTATCCGGTCATCTCTCACATGACACAAGATCAACGGACATCCCTTCCTCAGATACGACTTCAAGGTGTGATACCTGCAATCAACTTAACTTGGGTTTGACTAGAAACCCACGATAAGACACACTTACACCCTTTGGACCCCTTAAGGACACTTTCTTTTGATGACAGTCTATCTTAGCTTTATACTTTCCTAACCAATCCATCCCAACTATCATCTCGAAACCATTAAAAGGAAACTCTAGCAAGTCTACAGGAAAATCGACTTGCCCAACTATCAAAGATACATCTCTAAACAACCTCCCACACGATACGGACTCACCCGAAGGTATGAAAACTTGCTCCCTAACAGACTCATATACTCTCAAACCCAACTGTTTTACATGACTCGAAGACACAAACGACTGAGAAGCCCCCGAATCAAACAAAACAAACGTAGGAATACCATTAACAAGGAATGTACCGGTGATAACGTGCGCATCTTCCTCACCGCCTTCTTGTCCATCATGAACAACTTGCCATCGGTCTTCCGCCCACCTCCCCGGACAAGATCTTGGTGATGCGGTCGGCTTAGCACCCGACCCTTGATTGTTGTTGTTGTTGTTCATCGGTGTCTTCTGATAAGAATTACCGCCGTTGCGGTTGCCTCCACTCTGGTAGCTCGACCTCCCGGTTTGGCCATGATCCAGTGGGTCATGTTGCTCGCAAAGCTCTGCGGGTCTCGAACAGATCCGGTGCACTCGTGCACTCATGTCTCTTGTGGCCTACACCACCACAACCAAAGCAGATCACTCCCCAACTATTACTCACACTTCCACGGCCACGCCCAAAGGAAGTCCCAAAGAAGAAACCGGACCCAGAAGAAAATCCTTTAGATCGATTGTAGTTGCCTTTCTTGTAATTAGATTGGCCACCACCCTCGCTCTCCGACTTCCTCTTCTCACCGCCGACCTCTCCCGAGCCATTTCCACCAACCTCTCGGCTCTCCCGGCCCTCTCATAAGCTTCCTTAACATCGGTAAGGATTCCCACGGGTAACTTATCCATAATTTTGGTAGTCAACCCTCTCTCAAACCTCAATGCCAGGTTCTCCTCACTTAAACCCATATCCTCAAAGATACCTGGACTTCTCATTGAACCGTCTCGTAGTACTCGGCTACGGACATCTCGTGGTCATCTTAAACTTATCAAACTCTTCCCTCAACTTACTCCTCACATGCTCCAGTACGAACTCCTTCCTCACAGCCCTACGAAACTCCTCCCAAGGTATCGCAGGTAAGCCTTGGTTGGTGTATATCTCCTTAGCACTCACCTTCACCGAATCCCACCACACCCGCGCCTCCCTCGATAAAACGCAGCCTGTTCCACTCTCATCTCATCGGGACAATGAACCAAGTCTAAGATGTTCTCCATCTCTCTCAGCCAACTATCAAGCTGATTAGGTTCCCCAACCCCCTTGTACTCTTTCGGGTTAAACCTCGCAATATAGAGGCCGATTTTAGAATGATCAACCTCCTTCTCCTTATTCTTATCCTTGTCCTCATTCACTCTCTTCAGGGTCTCGGTAAGAGCATCCTGGTGCTCTAACATCTTAACGATGTCATCCGTGGTCATAAGCTCTGCTCTCGCGTACAAAGCAATTCTCTTGGGCGGCATCTTGAAGCTATATAAGAAAGGGTAAACATAAACACACGTACTAAACCTCAAAACACGAAAACACGCTGCCAGTAACCCACTCGATCGAGTTCCCAAACACACTCGATCGAGTAACGGCTACTCGATCGAGTGCCCCACGTACTCGATCGAGTACCCAAACCCGAGAACCAAAAGACCTTCGATCTCTTACCTACTCGATCGAGTATCTAGGCTACTCGATCGAGTGATTTCTACTCGATCGAGTACCCCTAGTTACTCGATCGAGTGCCCCAAAACTCGATTCGGACTCAAAATCGCAAAAACCCACCCGATCGAGTCGGTCCCACTCGATCGAGTATCACTAATACGTAAGAGCTACCCGCATATTACGTCATATACTAACATGTTAAACTTTATAAAACCACATGATATCATAATAAGTATGCTACGCATCTTTTCTACTATCAACAAGATCAATTCATCATGCTATTAAAGCCACATTGTAAACACCCAACATGTTATTCCAACATCAAGTCTACACATATATTACTTTTCTTTCACATTCTCAACTTCTCCTTCAACATCCAACAATCACACACTTCATCACATTGTTAACAAGTTAACCAAGCACACATATGACTCGACAAACACTTTCCCATGTGACCGGTTCAAAGTTGTAGGGCGACCCCTGCGACTTTAGGACGTCTCCCAAGCCTTTGCACTAACTCCTACAACTTTTACCCCGGGTTCATTTTAATTGACTCCCTATGTTCATTAAGTTCATTGGTTACAAGTTTCGGGATCGTCGCTCGATACCATTTGTAACACCCCCATACTCCAAGTGCCTTACCAGGACCACTCGGGTATGAAGACATTACCATCTCGGTCGCCCGAGGTATGATAATCAAATAGACAAAACGAAACAACGTTTAATATAAATAGTTTAATGAATAAATACAATCCTCAAACCAAACCAAAGTACGATACATTATTCCAAACTATCTCGTTATCAATCGAAATGTAAATAAATGCTAAACTACAGCGGAAGACTCTATCGTCATGTCGTGGCCATCCCAGCTATCCCGCACTCATCTCTATACTGTTCAATATCTCGCTCACCATCCCCGAATGGATCACCGCAGTTTACAAAACAACACCGGGTCGACTAATCACACAATCAATATAGATAACAATAATAAGACAAACAGACAAATTTGAATCTGTCACACACACACACACACACACACACACCACCAACTCCCATCATCCCAATATCGACCGTCCACTTTGGACCAGCCCGCCGATGGGGGACCGCAGCCGTTCCCACCTAAGCCCCGCTCATCGTACGAGCGATAACCCCGTCCCATTAATGTGCACATCCCCTCCCGTGGCGGGTTCCACGAAGGGCGAAACTAGGGCGTGAAGTCACTCCCGCAAGTGACCCCACTCACCGAGAACGCATCTCGAGAGCCATAGACAACCAATCACAATCACAATCACAATCACAATCATCATATCAAACAACTAACTACAACACATCACCAATATCCCATTATGGGACTAATACCGAGTAGGAAATCCTACCTGGAAAGCACAACACGCAGACGGTATCTACAAATTTGTATCAAAACGGCTCCTCTACGAATTCTCCTCCTATCATACAAACACATAAAGACTACACATCACAAACTACACACCAAAACCCCCAATTCCTAAATTAGGGTTTAACCAACCTTAACAAAACATTATAAAAACTATATTAAAAGCTTACCCTCGACGCAAGGAATCCAACGACACGAAAAATGACAAGAACCGACCGTCCGAACTCCGGAATTGCTAAGAATGCGATTAGGAAGATGAAGTGGGTCGCTTTCTCTCTTAAACGGGGTTTTAGGTTTTGTAAAAGTGAATTAAAACAATGACGAATATGTTTAAATACCTTAATCGCATAATTAACAAAACCCGAGAAAACTTCCCCGTAAAACAGGACACTCGATCGAGTACCCAAGGTACTCGATCGAGTACCCCTTACTCGATCGAGTACCCCGCCTACTCGATCGAGTACCCAACAGGTCAGAAACTATTTTATTTCGCAACTTGCCCATACTCGACAGAGTAAGGGCTACTCGATAGAATACCCCAAGACATATAAATACGGAGTATTACACAACCTGTGCTCGTTGAAGCTCCTGCACAAATCACCCAAGACACGTAACATTGTCCTCTGGTCCATGACCGGAGGGACAACCAAAGGAGTAGGTGGTCGAAAAGTGGTCGGGTAGCCAGTGGGAGCAGGAGTGGAGGAAGAGGGTGCCTGTCTAGTGGAGGCACGAGCTCTCCTCGTAGTGCTAGCAGTAGCAGTGGCCGCCACCAGAGGAAGCATGTAACTAGGCAAGGGTGGCCGAGCTGCCCCCTCAACAGTGGTAAGGGGCAGGACAGGAGGGTAGCCAGTGACAGGGATGCGGTCACAGATGAAAGAATCAATCTTCCACCGCATCTGTCTATCGACCCAATAGACAGCCCTCGCGTAGGGAAGGTCCATGAAACGTAGGTCAGGGTCGATGGGGTCCTCCTGTCGAGGGAAAAGTAAAACAAGGCGGTTGGCGATACGTGTCACCAACACGCCACAAGCAATGGTGGCCAAAGTGCACTCACTTACAGTCTGAAAGTGAGCGGCAGTCAAGTAGGCGATGTTATAAATACGGGCTACCCGACTGTCAATGTTCAGATTGCCCGCTAAGATTGACAATTCAATATTATTCACATTATTAGACTCTTTACGGCCAAAAATGGTATTACCCATTAGCCGTAGAAAATAACGAAGAGGGGGCAAGTGGACGGAAGTGCCCGTCCTTTTAGCCCCGTGAAAGTCACTGATACAAGACCACATGACTCGGTGAATATCAGAGGTGTCCGAGGTTCTGCCCTCGAAATAAAGACCCAGAAAACCAGCAAAATCAGCCAATGTCAGAGAGTAGTTGACATTGAAAAGTCGAAAGGAAATGCAAGGGTTGGTCTTATTAGCCAAGAAAGCTTTCGAGTCAAAAGCATAAGACGAAAAGAATTCAAGGGTCAAAATATAATACGTGAACTCAGCCATGTCCACTAAACCTGTCATACCCGTCCCGTTTAGCAGGGACACAACCGACTCATAACAGCCTAATTTCTCCAAAGTATCTTTATGGAGAAATCGGGTAGCTGTAACTTTCATTTTCGAAACAAAAAGAGAAAACTTAGCACGTTGCGTAGAATTAGCAAAGATAACCTGCGGATAGTCAGGTAGACTATCCGTGGTAGCCTCTATCAGCAGTGGCGGTCCTCGTGGCCGCTTAGGAGCTCCTTGACTCGACTGTCCCTCGTACATATGCTCCTTCCCTTTTGTCATTGTTATTACCTGCAAACAACCTATTAGCAACAAGAATCCCCTAACAATGTGAATTTAAGGAAACCCGAACAAAATCAGAATTTGAAAATCGATTTAGGGTTTCGAAATTTGGGGAAAGACGGCATTATCACCTCCTAGTTGCTAGATCATCTCGAAAATCAAGAGGGAAAGGGTAATACAAGCAATTAAAGCATAAAAACAACAAGAAATCAACCCCTAAATCAATCATCCCCAAATCGATTTTTCCGTCTCAAGGGGACAATGCTCGAAAATTGGGCAAGATACTTCAGTAAAAGTCGAAAATAGAGGATGGAAATGAGATTAGATCATACCTTTTGACGAGAAATTGCAGGATTAAGCAAGAGAAATCAAGACTGAGAGGGGATTGCAGATGAAATCGCGGAAAAGGGGAAAGGCTAGGGTTTGCTTAGGATTTTTGATGTTATGAATATGAATGAGTGAATGAGTGAAAAACTTCCCTTTTAGTTGTAATCTGATCCCGCGGAGTAGTCGATCGACCACTTTACTCGGTCGATCGACCGGTCTGTCAATTAACAGCTTCTGGAGTCTCGCTTATTGGTCGATCGACTCATTGACCCAGTCGATCGACTAATATCCCTGCACAGTACCTTCTGGTTTCCCCGCTTCAGTCGATCGACTGCACCACTTAGTCGATCGACTGCTAGAGCTGGCAATTGGACATTAATTCGTCAAAAATTCATTTTGCCATCATAACTTCCTGTCTTCCTCTCACAAAAATCCAGCATTCCACCTACGCACTTTGCATAAAATAAATACCTGCAAAAATTATCAAAGGTGCGCATATTCCCATACCAAGAAATTGCAAATTAAAAGAAATTAAAGAAAACAAAAAAAACAAAAAACTCAAAATGCAAATTAAATGAAATAACAAAATAAAATTCCTAAATTACAAATAATTACAACCTGGGTTGCCTCCCAGTTAGCGCTGGTTTAAGAGGTCCCGCACGACCTTTTTACCTCACTTTGCATCATCCGATAACGGGTCGAAGTATAATACCTCGACTTTCCCAACATATGCGTCTGATCCGTGATAATGCTTCACATATTGGCCATTAACCTTGAACCTTTCTCCAGTAGAGGTCTCCAATTCAATCGATCCGAACTTTGTGACCGCCGTGACCGTGTAAGGGCAGTCCACTGGATTTCGACTTACCAGAAATAAACGGATACGAGCGTTAAAAAGAAGTACCTTATCGCCAATATGGAACTCGCACTTGATGATTCTCTTGTCGTGCGGCGCTTTGTTTTCTCCTTGTAGATCCTTGCATTGTCATAGGCCAGCAACCTAAATTCCTCTAGCTCATTCAATTTGTGTCATGCGTTTCTCATGAGAGAGGTTAGGATCCAAATTCAAATCACAAATAGCCCACCAAGACTTACGCTCTAACTCAACAGGTAAATGACATGTCTTACCATAAATCAATCGGTATGGTGACATCCCGATTGGCGTCTTAAACGCAGTTCTATAAGCCCATAAGACATCATCTAACTTAAGACTCCAATCTTTCCGTGATTTAGAAACAACTTTAGCTAAGACTTCTTTCAATTCTCTGTTAGAAACCTCAACCTGACCACTAGTTTGGGGATGATACCCCAAACCTCTACGATGTTGGACACCGAATTTAGTCAATAAAGCACTAAGTTATTTCTCTTTAAAATGCATTCCCCCATCGCTAATGACTACCCGAGGGACACCAAAACGAGGGAAAATAATCTTTTTAAACAGTTTAATCACGGCCTTTGTATCGCAATGGGGAGTAGCAATAGCTTCCACCCATTTGGATACATAATCTACAGCTACGAGGATATATTTATTACCTTGACTGCTCGGAAAAGGTCCTTGATAATCAATGCCCCAGACATCGAAAATCTCAACCTCAAGAATGCCTACCTGTGGCATCTCATGTCTCTTGGAAATATTCCCCGATCTTTGACAAGCATCGCACTCAAAGAACAAAATTGCGACAATCGCATGCAAAGTTGGCCAATAGAAACCAGATTGGAGTACCTTGGCTACAGTCCTGGATGGACCGTGATGACCACCATAAGCAGAAGAGTGGCAAGCCTCTAGGATATCCTTCACCTCCCACTGAGGTACGCATCTCCGGATGAGACCGTCTGCGCATTCCTTGAAAACATAAGGATCATCCCAAAAATATTGTCTAGCATCATAGGCAAACCGCTTCTTCGCCGCCATGAAAGCTCGGGCGGTATCCTACTCCGTCACAAACAAAGTTAGCAAAATCAAGCAAACCACGGAGGTGGATAAGACCTGAAGTAGTAATAGCTAACGAGACTCTCATCGGAAAAGAATCATTAATAGGTAACGAATCCTCCCTTTTCGTCATTAAATTTTGCAGACGAGATAAGTGGTCAGCCACCACATTCTCTGCTCCTTTCTTATCTTTGATCTCCAAATCAAATTCCTGCAAAAGGAGTATCCACCTCAAAAGCCTCGGCTTCGCATCTTTCTTAATAAAGAGAGTCTTCAACGCTGCATGGTCAGTATAAACAATAACCTTAGAACCTAACAAATAAGACCGAAATTTGTCTAAGGCAAAAACAACAGCTAGAAACTCTTTCTCAGTGGTAAAATAATTGACTTGAGCCTCATCCAGAGTTCGGCTCGCATAGTATATGGCATTCAAAGCTTTATTCTTTATTTGTCCTAGAACCGCACCGATCGCATAATCGCCGGCATCACACATGATCTCAAATGGGAGGTCCCAATCGGTAATTTGAATGATTGGCGCAGAAACTAGGGCCTCCTTTAACCTGTTAAAAGCGACAAGGCACTCATCAGTAAATTCAAAGACAGCGTCCTTAAGGAGCAATTGTGTAAGTGGTTTAGCAATTTTTGAAAAATCCTTAATGAAACGCCGGTAGAAACCAGCGTGACCAAGGAAACTCCTCACTCCTTTAACATTCACGGGAGGAGGTAATTGCTCAATCACCTGCACCTTTGCCTTATCAACATGTATACCTTTATCAGAAATCAGATGCCCTAACACAACTCCCTCATTGACCATAAACTGACACTTTTCCCAGTTTAAAACAAGATTAACATCTATACAACGCTGCATGACTTTATCAAGGTTAGCTAAACAACGATCAAAGTCACTACCATAAACTGAGAAATCATCCATGAATACCTCCATAATATTTTCTATATAATCAGAAAAAATCCCCATCATGCACCTCTGGAAGGTAGCAGGGGCATTACACAATTCGAAAGGCATTCTACGATACGCAAAAACACCTTGTGGACAGGTAAAAGTGGTCTTACTCTGATCGTCCGGATGAATAGGGATCTGAAAGAACCCTGAATATCCGTCTAGAAAACAGAAAAATTTGTTAGAAGCAAGTCTTTCAGTCATTTGGTCAACAAAAGTGAGGGGGAAGTGGTCTTTCTTGGTGGCGGCATTTAACTGTCTATAATCAATGCACATCCGCCACCCTGTCACTACTCGAGTTGGTATTAATTCATTTTTCTCATTTTTAACCACGGTAGTCCCTCCTTTCTTCGGGACTACCGAATGGGCTAACCCACTTGGAGTTGCCAATGTATAAATAATACCGCATCGAGTAGTTTCATCACCTCGCCCATAACAACTTCCTCGCATCTTCGGGTTCAACTTGCGTTGACCCATGCCTCGTAAGGCTTGTGGCCTTCCTCCAGCTCTATCCTGTGCATACAAACATCAGGGTTGATGCCCTTAATGTCATCCAAAGAGTAACCCAAGGCCTTCCTGTTTTTCTTAAGCACACACATCAAAGGCATATTTGGTCATCATCAAGCTTAGAGCTAACAATAGCCGGGTCGCTCCGTATCATCTAGAAAAACATACTTAAGATTAGGAGGAAGTGGCTTACGCTCTGGCACCTTTACCTCTACAGCATAGACAGAATCAGCTTCAATGGTGTAGCAAGTGTTGACTAAGTTTTCGTTGGCCAATCTTAAAAGCATCTCATCTTCTTCCTCATTGAGCTCGTAACTCTCCATTGAGGCTACCAAAGCATCTGGCTCCTCAGCATTCTCCATCAGATTACTCGCACACTCATCTAAACGGGTTAGATCAGCTAAGGGATCCTTGGCTAAGGATTCCCTCCAATTACAAGTAACAGCCCTGTCAACAATATCAATGGAATAACACGTATCCTCATCAGCAGGTTCGGTCACCTTGTGAGTAAGACTGAACTCAATGGTGTCATCCCCTACCTCTAAGGTGATGGTTCCGCGTTTGACATCTATTACAGCCCCAGCTGTATGTAAAAACGGTCTGCCTAAAATAATTCATCATACTTGATACCGTCATTTTGTATCAAAATTAATTTTATAATTCCAAACTAAAACTATAGCTAGTGATAGTAAGGGTCGAACCACAGAGAGACAAGGTTGATTTTGTTTGCTATTTTTCAGTCTATAAAAGTAACAATTAATTGGGGGGTTTTAAGATTGGTTGACTAAAATGACTAATTGCTAAAATGAAGTTTCTCAACAAGATAAAAAGAGGATCGGGAAATTCGGTTCACCATGGCAATGGTTAGGACAATAAGGTAGCAGAATTCCTAAAATACGGTCTCAGGGGGTAAAAGCAAGCCTTTCGGTCTATGCTCAAATTAACCTTGCGGTCTTCTAATTCCCCGAAATTTCTCAAAGCTTTCACTCAAGAGAAATTCCAATCTAATGATAGTTCTAATTACTAATCTTTCAATCTAGCAAAAAGGCATATCAACAGACGACAAAATCTAAACGGAAGAATTCATGCTAACAAACAATCCTAATTTATGCCATGGTTCACCTCATTCCCAATCAAAACAATTAGCTACGCATGACTAAAACTAAAACAATTGCTAATTTGATAACAAAGAACAAGATTGACATGATTGAATTCAAATAAAAGACAAAAGACAAGAGATGAAATTCTGGAATTAAATTGGTAAAACAAGAATTGAAATAGCAAGAATTAAAAGAACAAAGGATTTGCATAAAACTTACTAATTCGAATCAAAGAACAAAGTATCGAAATCGAGGTTTCCGTCACCCAAGGCTAGATCTAAAAACTGAGTTTTACAATAATGAAAGCATAACCTAATTATTGCTGCGTTCTACTGATAAAAAGATGCCAAAGGTTAATTACAAGTTGGGCTTTTTAAAAGTCTAACACGAAGAAATAAGTATCAGCTCGAAAACTGGTCGATCGACCGGTCAGCATGGTCGATCGACTAGTTGTAGCAGTCCAGTAGCTTCTGCTTGATTTCAACGGTCGATCGACTGCTGGGAGAGGTCGATCGACGGGTAATGATGTGCAGTGGCTCTTTTGTTCCTTCAAATCAGCTCTTCACTCCTTTGCACGCATCCCAAGGTGGGTGAATCTGAATCTTCTTCTTATGGGCTTCCTTGAAGTTGCCTCCGGAAGACGAATTAGGCTTGATTTAGCTTACTTCCACTCATTCCTACAATAAATCATAGAAAATGCAAAGTAAACCGTTTCGGGAGAAATAGTAGCCTTAAGCTAACAATTATGCATGGAAATACGTGCCAAAACCGCAGATAAAGTGTATAGAATATGCACGTATCAATACTCGAAGTATATGAAGTGTTATACATCATTTCTTATTTAATTGATTCGGCAGCGGAAGCAAATGGAATCAATCAAATATGTTCAACTCGATTGAACTAGTCATGAATCTTATCATCATAAGATTTCTTATTTGACACTAATATCATGTGGATTTATCTTCATAAATCCGGATATTAAAGATGTATTATAATACTCCAAAAGTCTTAAATCATTCGCAATGATCAATATGTCATCCACATATAAGACTACTAAAATTTCCGTAACTCCCACTAAACTTCATGTATAAACACAACTTCTCGACTTATCGAGAAATGTCTTATCACATGATCAAAATGTTGATTCCAACTCATTGATGTCCTACTTAAGACCCTCTCTTAAGTTTCACATTATTTTAGGATTGCAAGAATCTACAAAACTCAAGACATGTATTGAATACATTCCTTCTAATTGAAGAAGTGGGCTTTAGATTCACTCGCTATGTATTTCATAATAATGAAACACAATCCCTAAGAAGATCCAAATAGACTTAAGCATTTCAACCAGTGCAAAACTCTTTGCCACCAATCTTGCTTTGAAATCTCTCTTTATTAGTGCAAAACCCTTTGTCACTAATCAAGCCTTTTATTTCGGATTTTCATGGCTCTAAGCCTTGTATAGAGTTGTGACTTAAACACTCTCATGTAAGTCATATGTTCATTACTTTCTAGAAGTAATCAACTTGAATCAAACGATTTCTTTTGTAAGTTATAAGCTCTTTACTTTCTTAAAAGTAGCATGAATTCATCATTTTCAACAAGTGACGAATTTAACCTCCTAGGTTTTAAAGAAACAACGTCTTACACAAAACGTCTCATGTAGCCAAGAAAGACCAGTATCTTGCGACATAACATTCTTTGTGGCTCTTGAATAATTTCTCCCACTCTGTCTTCTAGAAATAAACTTGTATTTTAGAAAGACAGCTTCACGAGCCGCAAACCCGTCGTACTCGTGATAATAGAAAGGGAAAAATGAGCATTTGTTTATTGTGAAAACTTACAAGTATGGTATCTTATCATATCATATCTCATATGATTCGTTTTAGATTTAGTGGAAAAATAATTTAGACAAAATGATAAAATCCCCAAAAGGATCAAGTAACTCAAGGTAACTTGATCGAAGTCCAAACCATATCGAATAGCGTTTGAATTCTTATCCAACCACACATTATCCCATAATGTGTGTTAAGAGAGATTAACTTGTGACCTTGATAATCCCATCACGACTAAATCGTGATTCCTTGAACTCTTTGAACTTCTTCAAAGATTTCTCTATTTACCTTATTAAGTGAACACATTAGTGTCAACTTAAATCGTTGGTAAAAATAAAATGATCAACCTGTTTTGGATCAATGATTTACAACCTCGATCTCCTTTTCAACCAAAAGGCACGAGACATCTTGCTTTGAATACAAGATACGCATATACCATTAACAATCTAATGGTTTCAAGAGTACTCGATAACTCTTTGCGTTAATCATTCCAGAATTTAAGGTTTAATCTTGGGTTACCAATTTGAGTCTTGCAACTCTTTGTGATATATCATTCTAGTTTGGTTTAGAATATAATCACCTTGATAATGGGCTAGCCATACATCAAATCGTGGTGTATAGGGTCACAAAAGTGAAACCTCTTTTGTATCTTAACAAGTTTGTATTCTTATTTAGAGTTTATGTACATAATAGTCACAATTAAGTACAACTCCAAACCCGAAAACTAGATTGATTACACAATGACTCTATCTCTCGATATCATTGTTGCTAGTCATCATATTCTAATCATTCTATGTATCGCATACAATGATGAAAACCTCCACTGGTTTCTAATATTGACGAAGTAGTTCTAGCAAGATTTATGTCAATCAAATAACCATTTAAAGAAGAAGATCCCATTAGATGTCCCACAACTAACTTGTTGATTCTTCAATAATTTGGGGTAGTTTCCTTTCTAGAGTCCAACATTTAAGACAATGGAAACTTTATCGGTCGGGATTGATAGGTTTAGTGTCGTTATTCTCAATAACTTTACTTTTAACATTACCTTGTATCAATTCCATTATAATCTTTACTTCTTGAACCTCGTCCTCATCTTAACGGTTTAAGAGAATGCTCCCACTCATTTCAATGAGTCTTTGCTTTGAGAAGCAAAATTGAATTCATGAAGATTACTCTTCATTTGTTCGTTTTAGTCTTAAAACTTTCATTGAAGTGGTTGCGTTATTTTGGTCAATTACGAATTCTGACAAATCTAATTACCAAAACAATTTATTATTTCAAGGTACTTAATTCAATTAAGTATATGAAAAACAATCCATTGTAAGTAGATGTGTTAATCAAGAATCAAAAACCTGTTTGATAATGAATAACTTATATCTATACTCTTTACAAGAGATCCTTAGCAATGGTTCATTTGAGGTTTTATAAGCAAATTCATATTTGTCTTTAGTTACGATGTTTTAATGGAGATTTGAAACAAAAACGAAATGATATCGTATATGAATTGTGGTAAAGAAATAGAACAATATGATAACGGAATAATGAAAACAAAACATTTATCGTTATATTAATACTTGTAAATAACAAGTAAAACATTTACATAGTGACCTCTACCCAACTATGATAAATGATTCCGAGATCCAAATTCATATTAACTTGGGCACGGGGTAGCCGATGAAACCCTTATCAATATAACTCGGTGGACTAACTCTTTAATCGATTCTACTTTTAGAACTCTCGGTCGATAAAATTACATTAACATTTATCTTTAGCCCAAAACACATCTGACAAGGGCACGGGGTAGCCGATGAAACCTTTATCAAAAAACTTTTGTTGAGTTCAATCCAAATTTCGAATAAATGTGTCCATGATCCAAATCCACATCAACTTGGGCACGGGGTAGCCGATGAAACCCTCATCAACATGAATTCGGTGGATAGACATTTATCACCCACTTCCCCTACGTAACAAGGTTTGTACCGGCCGAGTGCACTCCCTCGCGAAATAGGTTTTCATGGTTTCTACTTTTTGGTAAGGCTAAGTCTCAATTGTTTATTTTAGCGAGAGGTCATGTCAATTTATTATCTATCACGTTTTAAGTGAACTAAAGCGGTGAACTACGATAATTGTAATTGACACGGTCGATAAACTCGATTAAAAGATAATGCATGTTTTAGTTATGGCGATTTAGCGATGCATGCGACATATAAATAAAATGCAAAGCATAAATTAAATCTTAGTATGGCCTTCCTAAAATAGAAAATCTAATTAACTATTACATATTCGGAAACCAACTCCATTGGTCCCTTGAACTTCGGTTTGGCATGCATCTCGAGGTAACACCGTCTTTATGTATCGCCTTCTTGAGTGACACCGTCTTCAAGGAACTCCGGAATAAATAAATAAATTACATAACAAATTACATAATTTCCTATTATACATTTGTAATTAAAATAAAATAAATCTATTAAATTACAAAACGGTGATACGAGATCACAATAAATTACAACCGAATCGATATTCCCATACATTTCGGGTAATACCAATTAAAACTAAGGCCATACTAAGTAAAATTACATAATTCAAAAATTACATAAAATAAAATTATGACAATCATAAATAAAATGCAGCATTATAATATGTATGAACATGCCCAATTATATGCTAAATCGCCTTTAAGGAGCCAATATCGTATATTAATCGGTTTTTACGGATTTGCGTGATTCAACCTTTTAAAATCACAATAAATTACATAAAATCATATTTATGCACAAGTTAATTACCCTAACCAACTTAGGACTCAAAATTAGTCTTCACTAACTATTTGACTATAATTAACTTATATTTCTTAAAATTGTTCATTAATGGACTCAAAATTACAATAAAATGCTATAAACTTCAAATAAATCACAAAAATTTCAAATAAATTTGAAATTTGAAATTTAAACTCATGAACATTCTGGAAAAAATACCATGACACTCATAATGTTCCAAAAACTTAGGTTAAAAATTTCGAAAATTTAATGGGAAAAACATTGTTGCGGTTTATCGGATTTATCAAATATAATCATAAAAACATGAGAAAAATTATATTTATCAAATTTTCAATTTTAGATCTGAAATAGATAATAAAATGCAACATGTGACGTTTTTCCTTAGTCATGAAGTATGTTTTAGCAATTATTCACTAATTAAGTCACTATTTATGCTATTTTTCATCAAAAATCCATAAATCATGCATAAAGATTTCATTATAGCCTATTATTTTACACACATCTTGTAAAATTGCATGTGACAACATACTAAATTTCTATGACCAGATTCAAAATATTTCTCATATTAACCTATTTTTCATTTAAATTCGATTTTTAACATGAAAAATCCATATTTCGAGCATAAAAACTCCAAACATTTTGAAAATTTTCAGATCATCTAAAAATAATATATGTGAAAACATATCCAAAAACCACTGGAAAATTCGAAGTTTAGCTAATTTTCGTCCAAAAATGACATTTTTATCATAAAATCACATTTTAATGCCATTATTAAATAAAATGAACAATAAAAATCCATAAATTAACCAAAATATCCTAAATACATTTTAGGATCAGAAACTTTAACATGCATAATAAATTTCGTGATATATCATAATAACACAAATTTATGAGTTTTATATGTTAATCGTATAACTCGGAAAAACAATAACCGATTTGCATGCAAACAACCTTGTGCTCATGATACCACTTGTTAGAAATCTATATCTCATTATTTAACATATTCATATATGTTTCAATTAATTTAGTCATAAAATTAATTACAAATCTTATGCATGCAAACTAAAATAGATAAGTGAAGAAATCGTTTCCTCACCATATGATTTTCGGTCATATTGGGCACCAAAAAGATCTCCTTCTTGTTAGTTCTTGAGCTTTCCATGAATATAAGGATGATCCTCCAAAAATCCCAAAATAGAGATTCTCCTCTTGATTGCACCCAAGATTATCCCTTATCCCCACTAAATAATATTAGCTAGATATTAGTTTAGTAGTTTACCTTAAAATTGATTACTAATACTCATATATTACATTAATAATTTTAGTAATCTTTTATGAACAATTTAAATCAAAATTTCTCAAGTTTTTTAGAGAAAGATGAACAAAAGAGAGAGTTTGCATGTGAATGAATAATAAAAAGAGAAAAACTCTCAATAATGATGATAGTTGGAGGGTGGACGGTTTTGGTAGTCCCATATAGGGCATCTTACTTTTCCTTTTTGTCTTCACAAGAAAATAGATGTGTAAGATGTGTAAGACTAGTTGTAGGTAGGCATCATTATGTTTATTTTATCAAATAAAATAAAACAACCAAAACCCACTAACACACCCTCCATTTTCGGTCCATATATATAAAATGGACTACCATTTTATTTTGTCAATTTGTCATTTGTCACACAATATGTCACATGTAGTATGATAAATGTTATTAATTAATTTAATGCATATTTATCACATAAATATCATTTTATGAATTAATTAAGTTACACCCAATAAATTGACTAGTGATACTTGATCACATAAATAAAATGGGTCATGTAATTATAATTCACAATATCTTGTAATTATAATTAACCATTCATTCTTATCTCTATTGTTTCTCAAACAATAAACAATTTTAGTAACAAAACATTTTATTACTAAAATAAATCTTATTTAATCCCATTACAATAAGATATCAATACTCTCTCTCACAAATTAAATTGTTCAATTTTAAGGAATTGATTAACTTGTATCGTCATACAATCAATCAACTTTACGGATAAGGGCATCATCCTTTAGGTGTGACCTTAAGGGATCAACTGACCACCACCGTCCCATTTACGATAACGTCAAACTCTAGCAAGCCAATCGTTACCGATTAATGTTGATCAGTTGACTATATAATTGAATCATCCCTTACGTATTCTTTATATGAGATTTAATAATGATATTTAAATCATGTGATCGCACTATTGTTGAGGACACATTTCCCAACATTTGCTTCCACCGAGGCTTATTGGGCCGCAAGGTTGGCGGAGGAGGGTGGTCCTCACATTCCTTGGGTGGTGCCATGGTGGCACTTGAGGTCCTTCACGGGGTTGCCTGCTTCGGGTGCTAGTCCTTGTTCTTTGATGGTGGTGGGTTTGAAGGTTGCTTCCTTCATTTATCCCGAAAGGCTCATGAGGCAAATGGGGCGTCAACAAAAGGTGCCCGCCCAAGATACCCTTGTCCAAGAGAATCTTTTCCGGAACTCCGAGCTTGTGGAGGTCTTCAAAAGATGGTGGGCCACACGGCCGCTTTGGGAGGTACCAAACCCTGTTGCCACGACATGGGTGACTCCTGCTTATGTCAAGTGGTCGAGAGCTTCGTCCTTGGAAGAGAGGTCCAAATACCGTAAGGACGAGGTTGTCGACTTGAAGTATCGAGAGATTGGCCAGGCCAACCGTGCCTTCTTTGAGGATTATGTTGATGGAGTTAGCCCGGATGTGATGAGGCCACCAAAGAGGAGAAGCTCGGGTCCCAAAAATGTAGTGGGCCGTGCATGGGCTCGTTTCGGGCCGAACATGGGGTCTTGCAATAGACCGGAGGCCGTCGCCGTTGTAGATCCATTGAGGATCCATTCCGAGGAGGAAGTCCATGCTAGGCGGGCCAACAAGAAGAAAAAGGGGAAGATGTACCCCGAGGGAAAAGACAAGGGTAGAATGGAAGAGTGAAGACCTCCATTACCCACTTTATTATTATGTTGTATTATTGTTGTGAGTTTTTATTATGTTGTACTAGCTATGTATTGTGTGTTTTGTGCTAGTTTTATTATGTGAGGTGTTTTAGTCGACACCTTAGCTTTGACAAGTTGTAGACTCGTCGAGCTTTATTTGTTGTTGAAATTGCAATCCCTCCCATTATTAATTAAATAAGAGGATTGCTCGTGTCGAAATGTGAACGCTTGTTTCTTCCATCCATTTTGTAAAGGCAATTCGGCTTGAATCGTCCTAAACATGTGCACTTGGGAAAGTGGGATTTTTGTAGGAAGGGAGAAAGGCTTCTTTTTTTTGTATTCTTGGGGGAAAGGGAATGTTTCCCCCTTTCTTTTTTTTTGATGGGGATGTTTTTTGTATGTGGGGTTTTTTTTTATTATGGGGATGGTTGTATCCTTCTTGTGTAAGAAAGGACTGCCTACGTATCCACCTAAAGAGGTGAAATCAAACCATGATCGTAGTTCGAAATGTTTTGTGAATTTATTTGGGTTTTGTGGTTGTATCCCTCATATATAAGAGGGACTGCCTACGTATCCACCTGAAAAGGTGAAATCAAACCATGCTCGTAGTTCAGGGGTTTTGGCGGTTTTGATTAGGTTTTGTGGTTGTATCCCTCATGTATAAGAAGGACTGCCTACGTATCCACCTGAAAAGGTGAGATCAAACCATGCTCGTAGTTCAGGGGTTTTTTAATTTAGTGCAAATGGATGTTGCCTTTGACAGATCAAAGGACATTCGAAACGGGCAAGGTGCCGCAACTTAGACTCGATAAAACAAGTAATTTCAAATCAGAACGCGCTGAGGAACTTGACTTGAAAAGGGTTAAGGTGGTCGCTAGTTGTAAAACTAGGGTTAGGTCGTTGGTTGCTACGGTTCAAGGGTAGTATTTATTGAGTTGGTCTAGGTTGGTTGGGTTTGAATCCTCCCCGTCTAGGTCATTCAGTCTCACTGCACCCCCCGAAAGTATCTTCTTGACCAGGTATGGCTCTGCCCAGTTGGGTTTGAATTTTCCCCTCGGATCGACGGGTAATGGTGCTCGGACCGACTTGAGGACCAAGTCGCCTTCCTTGATGTTCCTGGGTTTAACCTTCTTGTTGAATGCCCGTTGTATACATCGTTGGTATAGCTGGATGTTGTGAAAGGCATTGAGCCGCCGTTCTTCTAGAAGAGTGAGTTGTTCGTACCTTCGACGGGTCTATTCCGCCTCAGGGACTTGACTCTCCAGTAGGATGCGTAAAGAAGGGACCTCTAACTCTACCGGCTGAACCGCCTCCATACCGTATGCTAGGTAGAAGGGTGTGGCGCATGTCGGTGTTCGGATGGAGGTTCGGTATCCCCAAAGTGCGAATGGGAGTTTGCTCGGCCAATCGCGATAGTTGTCTTGCATTTTCTTGATAATGGTGATAAGAGTTTTGTTAGCTGCCTCCACCGCTCCGTTGGTTTGGGGACGGTAGGGGGATGATCGATGTCATTTGATCTTGTATTTGTCCAGCAAGGTGTGTGTTTCCGCCCGGAAGTGAGAGCCTTGATCGCTGATGATTTCATGGGGCACCCCATATCAGCAGATGTTGTTGTTTTGGATGAACTTGGCCACTTGTTTGGCGGTCAAGACTGCATATGACTGCGCTTCTACCCATTTTGTGAAGTATTCGATGGCAACGAGGACGAAGCAATGCCCCTTAGTGCCTATCGGGTTGACTTTCCCGATGATGTCGATGCCCCAGGTTGAGAAAGGCCGGGGTGATGTCATGGTGTACAAAAGGGATGGTGGTACGTGTTATATGTTGGCGAAGATTTGGCAATTGTGGCAATGTTTGACGTAGTTACGGCAATCGGCTTCCATGGTGGTCCAGTAGTAACCTAGCCGCATGATCTTTCGGGTAAGCATCATTGTGCTCATGTGAGGGCCACATTCTCCGTCGTGAACCTCTCCCATGACTTTTTTGGCTTTGTGATGGTCAATGCAAAGGAGGAGAATCCCTTGGGGTGTTCTTTTGTATAGTTGATCTTGGTTTATCACGAATTGTGATGCAAGTAAACGGATGGCTCTTTGTCCTCTTGGGTCAGAGTTGGGAGGGAATTCGTTTTTGGTTTTGTAGTTGAGGATAGCTTGGTATCAGGGTTCGACATGGCTTTCCTCGTCGTTGTTAATGGCACAAATGTGAGCTGGCTCGCTCCTTCTCTCGACACATAGGGGATCGATGTCATGTCGTCAGGTATATTGACCAGCGCTGCAAGTTTTGCCAGGGTATCAGCAAATTGATTTTCTTCTCGTGGCAAGTGGAAGTAGTCGATTTGGTCGAAGAACTCGGCCTCTTGATTGATTTTTGCTCGGTAGAGAGCTAAGATGTCACTTCGGATTTTCCATGATCCGGACACCTGATTGATGATGAGTGAGGAATCACCGTGGACCCTTAGTCTCTTGATGCCAAGTGTGATGGCTGCTTGTAGGCCGATGAGGCATGCTTCATATTCAGCGGCATTGTTGGTGACGGCAAAGTGTAGCTTGACCGAGATCGGAACATGTTCTCCCTCGGGTGATATTAGAAGGATTCCTACCCCGAAGCCTCTCATATTAGATGCACCATCGAAGTATAGGTCTCATGCGTCGTTGTCGGCGCAAAGGATGTCTTCGTCAGGAAGTGACCATGTGTCGGTCGTTGGATCCTCGTTGACGGGATTCTCTGCTAGGAAATCGGCAACTGCCCTTCCCTTGATAACCTTGAGGGGTACAAACTTGAGGTCAAACTCAGACAGCATGAGTGTCCACCTAGACAGCCTTCCGTTTAGTACGGGTTTTTCGAAGATGTATTTGACCGGGTCCATCTTGGAGTAGATGTAGACCGTGTAGCTGAGCATGTAATGCCGCAGCTTCTTTGTTGACCATACTAGGGCAAGGCATGTCTTTTCCAGTTGGGTGTACCTTGTCTCATACTCGATGAACTTTTTGCTGATGTAGTAGATGGCTCGTTCTTCGTCGTTGACCGTTTGTGCTAGCATTGCTCCCATGGCTGTGTCGGTGACAGTCAGGTATAGGGATAAAGGAATCCCTTGTTGAGGTGGCATGAGGACAGGAGGTTTGGATAGGATTTCCTTTATCCTGTCGAAGGCCTTTTGGCAGTCGTCGTCCCAATCGGTGTGATCGGAGGCGCGAAATTTCTTGAATATTGGTTCGCAAATCATGGTGAGCTTGGCTATGAAGCGGCTGATGTATTGAACCTGACCGAGAAATCCCCGAATCTCCTTCTCGTTCTTAGGCCGAGGCATTTGCTGAAGGGCTTTGATTTTGGTTGGATCAATCTCAATGCCTCTTTTACTGACGACATGTCCCAAGAGTTTTCCGGAGGTGACCCCGAATGCACACTTTTGAGGATTTAGTCTCATGTTATACTTCCGCAGACGAGCGAAGAATTTCTGAAGGGCGCTGATGTAGCCGTCCCGTTCTCTTGATTTGACAATCATGTTATCGACATACACCTCTACCTCCTTGTGCATCATATCATGTAGGAGAGTGGTAGCGGTTCTTTGATAGGTTGCTCCGGCGTTGATGAGGCCGAAGGGCATGACCGTGTAGCAATATGTATCCCACTGTGTAGTGAATGCAGTCTTGTGCATGTCTTCCTCAGCCATTTTGATCTGGTTGTACCCAGCATACCCGTCCATGAATGATAGGAGAGCATGCTCGGCGGTATTATCCACCAGAATGTCAACATGTGGCAAAGGGAAGTCGTCCTTCGGACTCGACTTGTTCGGATCCCTGAAGTCGACGCAAACCCGAATTCTCCTGTCTTTCTTCGGTACAGAAACAATGTTGGCCACCCAGTCAGAGTATTCCGACACTTTGATGAAACCGGCCTTGAACTGTTTATCCACTTCTTCTTTGATTTTCAGGGCCCATTCAGGACGCATCTGGCGCAACTTTTGCTTCACGGGTTTAGCTCCGGGTTTAATGGGTATCCGGTGCTCAGCAATTTCCCTGTCAATCCCAGGCATATCTTTGTAGGACCAGGCGAATACGTCCTTGTATTCGTGGAGGAGGTCAATGAACTGTCGTTTTTCCGAGGGGTCAAGGGTTGTCTATATCCTAAGTTCTTGAGGTGTGTTGTCGGTTCTTACGTTAATAGGTTCGGTGTCCTCAATGATGGAGGTTCTGTTTTCCCGTTTGTCAAGTTCTTTTGCTAAGTGAGGTGGGTAGTCACTCAAGTCAAATTCCTCATAGTCATTAAGAATTGCATTGCAGTTAAATTGAGACGAATTATAAGCAAACTTAGCGTTCATTAAGTTGACACGAGCGAAAAGCTCGGAGAGGACAGACATCTCATGGTCAGTCAGAGGTGACACAGCTGAGGAGGTGGCCCCTGGAACAGGCTCCAGATTGTCACCTTTCATGGGAGTGGGGATGACCCTAGTAGACTCAGCCTCTGAATCAGCCGTAAACTTGTGATAAAACAGCGGGAAGGGGACCTTGACTAGGACATCATGAGTGCTAGGAGCTAAGATAGACTCTGACTCCGACTCAGACTCAGATTCTTCTTCGCTTCCTTCTTTGAACATGGGGCCTTCTCCAGTTGTGATCTTGAGAATGAGGCCTTGGCGATCGGTCCACTTGACGGTTTTCCTCCAGCCTTGTGTAGCTTTCTCTGGGTCAGTATCAGAGATCAAGGCGGTCGGGTCAAATTGGTTATCCTTCAGAGCGATGTTAATGATGTCCTCATAGTCGGGGTGCTTGATGTTATCTCCAAATAGGAGAGTGACAGCTTGTCCATCGAGGCATGAGGACGGCTTAGACTCAGTTGATGCAGCTTCGGTGTTGTTGGGGATGAAGTAGCAGTCCTGGAAGACTTCCATACCCGGGTGCTTGACCTTGGCCACAGAGTCATAGATCAGCTCCGGAAAGCCATGGCAGAGTTCGGACTCTCCCTCGGGGAAAAAGTATCCATTGAGGGTCAGATGATAGGGACAGAGGATGACTCCGTGCTTCTTGCGCTTCCGAATTAGGAGGTTCATCTCCTGGTGAAGAGTCTATTGATCCAAAATACTCAAGAGGGGGGGGGGGTGAA
Organism: Silene latifolia; assembly: GCF_048544455.1. NCBI lineage: Eukaryota > Viridiplantae > Streptophyta > Magnoliopsida > Caryophyllales > Caryophyllaceae > Silene > Silene latifolia. The sequence continues at coordinate 77,452,747 of NC_133528.1, forward strand.
TTGAGAATTTAAAACTTTTAGAAGCTTTTTCGATTATGCGTATGTAATTGATTATTCGGTTTTTCTATCCTATGCCCAATGGGCATAGGATAAGCAATCATTATTAGATCTTAATTTACGTTTATGCCCCTCTTTAATCAAAATAAAACAAACAAAAGTGATAACCTCATCAGAGTCATCACTAATTACCACAACCGTTCACCCCGTGATATCATCTTCACACTTTTTATCCTCTGCAAATAACCAATCCTAATCCTATCGACCAACCACAAACCCAGTTTCAAGCTTAACATTGACGCCTTATATACAACCATATGAGATCGACTTCAATTAAGGGTTGTAATACTTTCCCTTAAAGGGTTTATTCATCATCTATTAGGGTGTCCTATTAATTTCGTCGGCGAAGCCGTCGGAGAAATACCCAGTATAGGGTTTGAGTTTATGTCGCGGCCCGCGGCGGGATAAAATCGAACCCTACATTGGACATTTGCGGACATTTCTCTGAATAATCATACCACCGCGGCGGAAACTCAAAGCTTAAACCTATTCTGGGAACTTTTAGAAATAAACATTCAATTGCGGTAACGGAGAAAAGACTAAGCGTCAATGGTGAGATGTCACACGATATAACAACACGGCAACACCATGTGAGGAGATATAAAAGATGGGCTCTAAAATTATCTCAAGCGATGGTTGATAGTGTATCATCTAGGTTGAAAATAGAGACAATGGTGGCATGGTGACATGCTGGTTGTGGAATGAGAGATATGGAAATGGGGATGTGCGCTTTGATATGTGGTAGATAAAAATTAATTAGAAATAATTACTACTCCCTGCAATACGGAATACTGAATTAATAGGGAGGGATAAAAGGGTAATTTTGATTTTATATCTAATATCTCATGAGAGAATCTTTACTAATTTATTCCTTTTATAGATGCTTATCATGTGCCCATTGGGCACATGATAGAAAAACCGTTGATTATTTAAATTTTATTGATTAAACTTTAACTAATCAACTAATGAATGCAAAACGAAATATGAAAACGAACGAAAGAACGAGGAGACACACGGTTTTTGAAGTGGTTCAGTTTCACAAGTCGAAACCTACCTCCACTATTCTCGATTAATAAATTTAGTACCTTTCTACGGATTACAAATTTACTAACCCAACTCGTACAACTAACTCTAGTTGTAACTCAATGAGTACCGTTAAATACTCGAGTGTCTAACTTACGCTAATAAGAAAGCACTAATGATTCTTGCAAAGGTTCACGTTAATGAACAAGTAAGAAATCAACTAAGCACTATTATCTTATAACGATAACAATAAGAACGAGTATACGAGTTTAAAACACACGACCTTTCAAAAATAACAAAACGGTTTTTCTGCTTGAAAACACACGGTTTGCTTTGTAAAATTAAAATCAATTTTTATGCTTAAGGTCTCTATTTTAGATGTTGTAAAGAGTAAAGTATTTATAGGAAGGAAAGAGTAGGGCAACTTGGTTTACAAAAACCCTAATGGCCGAATAAAGAAGATATGCTAACAAATCATATCTTCTATTATTTCTTTCCTAAAAGGCCTTAAAAGATAATAAAGAATATTCCAAAAGATAGAATATAATCTATTCAAATATTATCTTTACTATAAATTCTAAATATGATAAGATTTCCTAAAACAAGAATATCTTTTATCATAAACAAATATATTAAGTAAGATATATAAGATATGTAAAGATATTATTATAGAATAAAATCTTTACCAAATACACCTTAGGTTACACGAGATGTCACGGCTCATATGCCTCGTGACTCGTGCAAACCCTAGCTCAATATAAGGGTTAGAATTTAGGTTTTAAGAGAGGCTTTGTTGAAACCCTAATTAGTAGCATGGTCCAACTCATAAGTTGACCCAAAACAACTACTAGTCAACGTTCAACATAAAACCGAACTCAGCACTAAACCGGGCTTATATTATATAAATACTTTTATCAAAACATTTAAAATAAACTTTAAAAAAATTTCAAAACAATTTTGAAACATTATAAGTCGTGTATAATAAACTCAACATCTCAATGTTATAGTAGGAGAGCTATAACATTGAGCTCTTTTACTAGTAATGTTATAGCTGCAAAGCTATAACTTTACCAATTCAAGAAACTCATTCTTGGTTATCATTACAAGATAATCACCTATACTATTCTAATCTTCAGGGAGATCTTTGAGTATAGGCTATGTCATCATCCAAGCTTGATTAATCTTTAGACGGACTTCATCTTCACATAAATCTTGAATGAATCTTCATATCGTTTGATCTTGAATAGAGGCTTGAACATTTTATACTTTCATCACAATCTCCTTTGTTGCTTATATTAGATAAGTTGATTCTAAAACACTTAGACAAACGATTACGCGCAACAAATATATAAAATATAAAACACCTTGACATCATCAAAACATAAACATATAAGTTATATGGTTCAACAGATTCCCCCTTTTTGATGATGGCACGCCTCCTACATTTGTGACTACGTAAAGAGTTCCTCCTCAATATAATACCGTCATCTTAATAATAAAGATCAACGCAAGATCAAGACGATTTATCAAAAACCGAAACTTTAAGGACTTTAAGAGACAATCGGTCTTGACAAGGAGCAATCTTAGGTAGATGCTTACTATAGACGTTCTTTCCCCCTCTTGACATCATCGAAAAGTTAAGAACAAATCAAAAATGACTAGAATAATATAAGACGAGACAAGAGATAAAACGTCATAAAGAGCAAATTTAGCACGCATAACTATAAGCATCTAGAAGATTAATTATCAAACAAACTTAAGAAAACATGTTTAAAGCCGAATGGGCCGAATGAAACACATGTTTAGAGAAACACTTGGGCCATAATCCACAAGTGCATGCCAAAATTGGGCCGAATGATAAGTTTGCAAAACACACCATGAGAAAATGAAAAAGAAAGCTAAAAATAGAAAGGGCTAAATATGGTAAGGCGAGGGTAGATCAAATGTTGCGGGTTTTATATGGGTTCACGTAGTCGGGCCGAGTACGATGCTCCAAGCCATCGAGACGATCGAAGGAGCTCCGCACAAGCTGAGAAAGACCTTGAATACTACGTTCAAAGTTGAGTATCTTCAAGGACAAAGCTTTAGTGGCCTCCAAAGTAAGCGATTGATCACTTGCCATAGCCTTTCCGTGCATGACCAACGCTCCACCTTAACTCGTGAGAAATGTAAGACGGTCACCATGTGGGAACACTTCCCCACGGATTGCCTTCAATTCCCGTTCAAAACCCTCTAGCCTCTTATCCACCTCTTCCATCCAAGAATAAACCCGAGAAGCATCCAAACCCGGCTCCAAAAACTGTGACGGTCCGACTTGAGATAGGACCGTAGCCAAATTGGTTGAATGCTCCTCAAACTTCTCCATTAAACTAGTCATAAAACCTTCCAATTTCGCCTCCATAGCCCCCAAACCCGAATCACCCGGGCTTTTCTCAACATCCTTGACAAGAAGTAACTCGGTTCCATCAACGGCAAGACCCATAAGCTTGATCAACCGATCACACATGCAATCCTATGCACTTACACCGTAGCTATCCCGTCCCACCACTTATTTTATTTCTAACAACCGAGACACCCACATCCCATATGGTAGGTCGATTGTCGTACTTAATTTTTCCTTGGTAACCGTGAGACTCGTTTGGATGATACGATTCAACACAAGACTTGCCAGGTTCACTTTTTGTCCCTCCAACCATGAATAGATTATAATAGCCTCATAACTCGAAACTTTATCTCGACCTCCTCTCCTCGGCACAACCGTGTTCCAAAGAAAGTTCAAGAGGAACTTGATTTTTGCCGAGAGAGGACGAACCACAATATTACCTCCGTCCGTCCCAACCTCCTCAAAGTACCTTTTAACTAACATCTCCTTTTCACTAACCACATTAGACCATTCAAGACTCGGATTAATTTCAATTCCGTCATCGGGAACCGAAAAAGCAGAGCAAAAATCCGAAACAGAGACCGTCATATCAACCCCATTAACCAACGCATGCAAGACTCCCTTCTTAACCGACACACTAGCAAAGAATTGAACAACTTCAACCGGATAAATAGGACCCGAAAATTGACTAATGTGACTCCACCCTTGAAAATCAAGAAAATCAACAAAGAACTTAAGAGCGGGAACATTAATCAACCAAGATTTCGGATAATACCTTCCTCCATGAATAGAATACCTCAAAACACGAGAAACAAGGATGCTTTCGTCATGAGTTAGCCGAACACGATTTAACCCTTATTTTGTTGCGGCTTTCGAAATATCCCGGAGCAAGGTACGAGCAACACCGTTTCTTACAATGACCTCGGGTTCCTCAACATCTTCACCTTCATCAACAACTACCTTATTTTTCCCTTTAAAAAGGCGGCGCCTTTTTCCCTCGGACATCGACTCGTCCCGACCACGAAACAGGGGCGTAGTTGGGTTTGGTTGGGGTGAAGGAAAACTAGTGGAGTTAAGATCATGAGATGGTAGTGGTGATGATGGTTTGTGAAAGTGGCGGCTTTGTTGATGGCGGGTTGATGATCGGGTTTTTGCATGGTTAGGATTCATTGTGATGGTGATGGTTGTGTAAAGAAGGTGATGGTGATGGTTGTGTAAAGGAGGTGATGGTGATGATGGTAATTATTTTGAAAAGAGAAAAAGTTGTGCAAGTGGGGATGTGATTGTGTTTACACGGCAAATGGGGGTAGATATAGGAGTCTAGGTCTAGAATAATTATTGATCAAATATGGTAAGTGATAAGAGTTAATGTATGTATAGGATATTAGGTGATAGAATTAATATGGTAAAAGATAAAATTTGGAAAGTTGAATTGTATATGGGGTGTATGAGTCGTGTAACATGAAAAGCAATTTAGGAAAATTTGTATGTGATTTGGAAAGATAAAAAATATGGTGTGTCTTATTTATTTGATAAGGAATTAAGTTTGTATAGACAATTAAATTCTAAATATCAAATAGAAAGTTATGATAAATATATTCCTATAAACGAAATTATTCATGCAACGCAATATACGGACACAGTCATACAATCTTAACTTAACTAGTCAGTCATAAAGAAATTGAACGTGTATAGAAACTTAGGTACCACCGATTAAACCAATTTCCAACCGTAAAGTCTCAAATCGTTATCTAGCTAATGATTTTGTCAAAATGTCTGCCCATTGTTTTTCAGTACTACAAAATTCAAGTTTTATATTCCCTTTCTCAACATGGTCTCGAATAAAATGGTGTCTTATTTCAATATGTTTGGTACGTGAATGTTGTGCGGGATTTTTAGAAATTATTATCGCACTAGTATTATCACATAAAATAGGAATACATCCTACATCAACACCATAATCACGTAATTGTTGCTTAAGCCATAATAATTGAGTACATACCAGTCCTGCAGTGATGTATTCAGCTTCAGCAGTTGAGAGGGCAACCGAATTTTGCATCTTCGAACCCCACGTAATAATACACGGTCCGACAAATGTGGCGACACCCGACGTGCTTTTTCTGTCTAGAGAACATCCTGCGTAGTCGGCATCAGAATAACCGACTAGATCGAAGTTACACTCCATCGGATACCATAAATACAGCTTGGCCGTTCCAATTAAATATCGTAAAATTCGTTTTACGGCCGTCATATGCGATTCTTTGGGAGATGATTGATATCTCGCACAAACGCATACACTAAACATAATATCGGGTCTACTTGCGGTCAAATATAACAGTGACCTAATCATTCCACGGTAAGTACTTTCATCAACTGATTTACCATCTTCATCTAATGTCAATTTCTTGTTCTCGACCATTGGAGTAGGCATAGCATGGGAATTTTACATTCTGAATTTTCGAATTAATTCCTTGATGTATTTTTGTTGATGTATTTTAATGCCTTCATTGGTTTGTTGTATTCGCAAACCTAGGAAGAATTTTAGTTCTCCCATCATACTCATTTCGAACTCGGAGGTCATCAACTCAGAAAAATACTTGCATAAGCTTCGGTTGGTCGATCCAAAGATGATGTCATCGACGTAAATTTGAACAACCAAAAGGTCAGAACCCTCGGATTTTAGAAATAGGGTTTTATCAACGGATCCTCTACTGAATCCACTGTCAAGTAGAAACTTAGATAATCTGTCGTACCATGCTCTAGGTGCTTGCTTCAATCCGTATAGGGCTTTATCTAATTTGAAGACGTGATCTTCATATTTGCTATTCTTAAATCCAGGGGGTTGTTCAACAAAGACTTATTCTTGTAAGTATCCATTTAAGAATGTTGTCTTGACGTCCATTTGGAAGAGCTTCATCCCCTTGTGTGCTGCGAATGCTATCAGAAGTCTAATAGCTTCAAGATGAGAAACAGGTGCGAAGGTCTCGTCATAATCTATTCCTTCTTGTTGATTATAACCTTGGACCACCAATCTTGCTTTGTTTCTGATAATGACTCAGGCATCATCTAGTTTGTTCCTAAAAACCCACCTTGTTCCAATGACAGATCGATCATTTGGTCTAGGAACTAAATGTCAAACCTTGTTTCTTTCGAACTGTTATAGCTCTTCTTGCATAGCTATAATCCAATCAGATTCAGCAAGAGCTTCATTGATATTTGTTGGTTCGATCATGGATAGAAAAGCGTAGAAAGAGCAGAAGTTATTCAAGGAACGTCTAGTTTGAACACCCTTCTTAATATTCCCTAGAATATTGTCCATGGGGTGTGAGCTCTTGTATTTCCACTTTGTTGAAGTACTTGGTTCATCATCGTTATTTAAGCTTGACCCAACTTCATTTGGCTCGGAATTAGAGGAAGTTCCCCCTGAATCCAATCCGGGTGTCGTATTAGAGCCGATTATAACCTCGGACTCTACACCTTGATTTGGATTCAATGTTATAGTAACATCATCTATAACATTGGTTTGGGAGTCCTTATTTTGAGTCAATGTTATAGTATCATCAACTATAACTTTGGTTTTCTCCTTTTTATCTTTTGAAGAATGATCAAGTTCATCACTTGTTCCTTCTATCTTATTGTCCTCCAATTCCAATTCCGGGGGATCGTCTCTTGAAAGACGAAAGTCGGGTTCATCCAAGTCTTCTTCCTCATCCTGTAAAGGCTTATCAAACACGTTATCTTCATCAAAAATAACGTGGACACTTTCTTCAACACAGAGAGTTCTCTTATTGAAGACTTTGTAAGCCTTGTTATGATCTGAGTATCCTATGAAAATCGCCTCATCACTTCTAGGGTCGAACTTACTTAACCGGTTTTTACCATTATTATAAACAAAACATTTACTCCCAAAGCAACGAAGATGGGAGATATTAGGTTTTCGACATCTAAGGAGTTCGTAGGGGGTTTTCTTAAGAATAGGTTGAATCATAGCACGATTATGGATATAGCAAGAAGTACTAATGGCTTCAGCCCAAAAGTTACGAGGTAAACCACTACACAAAAGCATTGTACGTGCCATATCTTCCAAAGTTCTATTCATACGTTCAACGACACCGTTTTGTTGAGGAGTTCTTGGTGCAGAAAAGTTATGCCCTACACCATTAACTCTACAATATTCTATGAAAGCTTGATTGTCAAACTCGGTGCCATGATCCGTACGAATAGATACAAGTTTAGTCTTATATTTGTTTTGAACACGTTTCATAAGATAATCAAATTCATCATAAGTTTTGTCTTTTGAATGAAGAAAGATAGGCCATACATACCTTGAGTAATCGTCTACAAGAACAAAGACGTACCTGGATCCTCCTCTACTCCTTACCTTCATTGGTCCACATAAATCCATGTGTACTAATTCCAAGGCTTGATTTGTGCTTACTACTCTTTTTGGTTTGAACGATGATCTTACTTGTTTGCACCTTGCACACGTGTCACACATCCTTTCTTAGTCGAACTTGATCTTAGGTAACCCTTCAACCAAGTCCCACTTCTTGAGTTTGTTCAAGGTTAGTGAGCTAATGTGACCAAACCGTTTATGCCATAAACAAGGATCATCAAGAGTAACTTTCATGCATGAAAAGGAGTTAGTAGGCACAACATTTAAATCTACCATATAGACATTTCTTTTCCTGTGGCCTTCTAGAATAACATTGCTAGTTCCTTCAATAATAATGCGACAACTATCAGTATGAAAAACTACTTTGTTACCTTTGTCGCATAGTTGAGATATGCTTAGCAAGTTATGTTTTAGTCCATCCACGAGATAAACATCACTGATTACGTGAGACTTAGAAATTCCGATTTTGCCAACGCCAATAACTTTTTCCTTTTTGTTGTCCCCGAACGTTACTTTTCCTCCGTTGAAGGGCTTGAGTGAAAGAAACAGATTCTTATCTCCAGTCATGTGTCTTGAACATCCACTATCAAGATACCATTGATTGTTTTCTTTCACTACTTCCTGCAGAATGGATTAGATACAGTTTTTAGGTACCCAAGCTAAGTTGGGTCCCTTATGATTAGTTACTCTATATACTAAATCCTTTCGAATCCAAACTCGTCTGATAACCGTTTTTCTAACCCTTGGTTTCTTTGGCTTGGGAGGAGTTCTAGGGTTAGGGTTTTCTCTTGGTCTAGGAATTTCTCTAGGTCTTTCATGACTATTTCCCTTGTGAATAGGTTTACTAGGTTGAGATCGACAAGGGTTTTGTGAGGTGCTAGGTTTTTTGCTGTAGTCGAAGGCCATGTCATAGAACCAACGAAATTTATTGTTCCTTTCTTCGTTAGGTTCCTTAATGGAGGTTTCATTATTCTCGTCAACCGTGTCAACAGTTTTAGCATGGTCGGCATTTTTTCGTATATCATGGGCCTTTTTGACACAATTGATTTGGATGTGACCCGTATGACCACAGTAATTGCAAATCGGTATTCGGGAAGATCAAAGATACTTCCTTTTTCGGAAATCAAAATCCGAAGGTGTTGATTTGCATTTAGAGTGATCTCTACGGCTGTAGCACTCATGTCCTAACCCCATCTTCATATTATTGTCAGATTGTTCGGTTAGGAAATTTAGGACTTTTGTGCTACCTTCCCACTTATCATGGACCTTTCTAGCATGTAGAAGTAGGTCTTTTAGGGTTTTAATTTCCTCTTGACATTTCGTGTGATCTACATCATTATCTTTCTTAAAGTTATCACGAAAGTCTTGGAATCGTTTGTTAAGAAGGAATACAACATCGGAATGTTGTTTCTTAACATTAATCATGTCGGTCTTAGATTCCTTTAATTGCTTTGAAAGGGAATCTATCTCTTTCTTTTGGTCTAAGATCACTGCTTCATCAGATGTGACCTTAGTTTCCAAAAGTTCTTTGGCTTTTCTAAGTTCTAAAGTTATAGCTTCATTAGCTATAACTTTGGCTTGAAGGTGCTTGATGTTAAGCTTTAGGTCGGAAGTTATAGCTTCATTAGCTATAACTTTGGACTCTAATTCCTTCTTTTCCGCCATAGTAGAGTCTAACGTTGTTGCTTTCTCAGCTGCAGCCTTAGACTTTAACTTCTTAGCTTTGGCCGTCAGAGTGTGATTCTCTTCAGCAATTTCGAGAATTTGTTCCTTTAGATCTTTTAGTTCCAAGTCCTGTTCGTGACACTTATCAAGAGATTTTTCAAAGAATTCAATTAGAGCACTTTTAGACAATTTCTTAACACGTTTTTTAAGCTCAAGATAACTTACCTCTTCATCGTCATCTTCGTCTGATTCTCCGAGAAAGCAATAGTTTGAGTGAGAGTTTGTGCTTTCATCGTCGCTGTCGGAGATTAGGTCAAGACTAACACTACTGAGACAAAGGTTGGCCACTTCGTCGTCTTCAGATCCCTCGTCATCTTCTGAGTCAAGGTCTCCCCAACAGAAGCCATCATCACTTGTTTGAATTCTCTCTTTGTCTTCTCGCGTTTTGTCTTGTCCTTGATCTTCTCCCATGTTGGACAATCCTTGATCATATGACCAGATTCTCCACACTTGAAGCAACCTCTATTTGCTAAAGATGACTTTGATTCAGTAACCTTTTTGTTAGATGACTTGTTGTTGTTGTTGTAGGATGATTTTGTTTGTTTGTTTCGAAATATCTTATTTTTGAACGGCGTGCAAACAAAACAATTTCATCCTCTAGTTCAGAGTCAACTTCTTCGCTCTTTAAGGCCATACTCTTATTACGGCTTGGTTCAGCGTCATCTTTGTTAAGAGTAATTTCATGGACCATAAGAGCACCGATGAGTTCTTGATAGGATAGGTTTTCAAGATCTCGTGATTCCTCCATTGCAGTGACTTTAGCACGCCACTTCTTAGTCAGGCTCCTAAGAACCTTTCTAGCAATGTCCTCAGTACTGAATTTCCTACCTAGGTTTTCCAGTTCGTTTATGATGCTTGAAAACCTTGCGGACATACTATCTAAGGACTCATTAGGCTCCATAATGAATAGCTCATATTTTTGCATAAGCAAATCTATTCGGTGCTTCCTAACAATGGAAGTACCTTCATAAGCTAGTTCAAGCCCATCCCATATCTCATTGGCCATAGAGCACGAAGAAAACCGATCAAACTCTATAGAAGTCATTCCGTTTTGCAGGAGACTTATTGCTTTGGAGTTCTTTTCGGCCTTCTTGTAGTCGGCCTCGACATAGTCCTCTTCTTTCTTTTCATAGGTAGTGCCTTCCTCGGATGCCACAAGAATTTTGTGCGGTCTGTTTTGGATAATCCTCCAGCACTCCCAATCGTGACCTTTCACATAGTGAGTCATCATGTTTTTCCACAATCTATAATTCTTCCCATCAAAGACGGGACACTTGAGATATTTGGAATCCATTTATCACGTGATAGGCAGCGGAATATAAAACGATAAGATAAATGAAAAACAAGATAGATCAGCCTCTTTGCGGTTAGGCAATCAAGAGCACGAGGCTCTGATACCAATTGAAGAGTCTATTGATCCAAAATACTCAAGAGGGGGGTGAATTGAGGATTTAAAACTTTTAGAAGCTTTTTCGATTATGCGTATGTAATTGATTATTTAAAGTTTATTGATTAAACTTTAACTAATCAACTAATGAATGTAAAACAAAATATGCAAACGAACGAAAGAACGAGGAGACACACGGTTTTTGAAGTGGTTTAGTTTCACAAGTCGAAACCTACGTCCACTATTCTCGATTAATAAATTTAGTACCTTTCTACGGATTACAAATTTACTAACCCAACTCGTACAACTAACTCTAGCTGTAACTCAATGAGTACCGTTAAATACTCGAGTGTCTAACTTACGCTAATAAGAAAGCACTAATGATTCTTGCAAAGGTTCACGTTAATGAACAAGTAAGAAATCAACTAAGCACTATTATCTTATAACGATAACAATAAGAACGAGTATACGAGTTTAAAACACACGACCTTTCAAAAATAACAAAACCGTTTTTCTACTTGAAAACACACGGTTTGCTTTGTAAAATTAAAATCAATTTTTATGCTTAAGGTCTCTATTTTAGATGTTGTAAAGAGTAAAGTATTTATAGGAAGGAAAGAGTAGGGCAACTCGGTTTACAAAAACCCTAATGGCCGAATAAAGAAGATATGCTAACAAATCATATCTTCTATTATTTCTTTCCTAAAAAGCCTTAAAAGATAATAAAGAATATTCCAAAAGATAGAATATAATCTATTCAAATATTATCTTTACTATAAATTCTAAATATGATAAGATTTCCTAAAACAAGAATATCTTTTATCATAAACAAATATATTAAGTAAGATATATAAGATATGTAAAGATATTATTATAGAATAAAATCTTTACCAAATACACCTTAGGTTACACGAGATGTCACGGCTCATATGCCTCGTGACTCGTGCAAACCCTAGCTCAATATAAGGGTTAGAATTTAGGTTTTAAGAGAGGCTTTGTTGAAACCCTAATTAGTAGCATGGTCCAACTCATAAGTTGACCCAAAACAACTACTAGTCAACGTTCAACATAAAACCAAATTCCGCACTAAACCGGGCTTAATTATATAAATACTTTTATCAAAACATTTAAAATAAACTTTAAAACAATTTTCAAAACAATTTTGAAACATTATAAGTCGTGTATAATAAACTCAACATCTCAATGTTATAGTAGGAGAGCTATAACATTGAGCTCTTTTACTAGTAATGTTATAGCTGCAAAGCTATAACTTTACCAATTCAAGAAACTCATTCTTGGTTATCATTACAAGATAATCACCTATACTATTCTAATCTTCAGGGAGATCTTCGAGTATAGGCTACGTCATCATCCAAGCTTGATTAATCTTTAGACGGACTTCGTCTTCACATAAATCTTGAATGAATCTTCATATCGTTTGATCTTGAATAGAGGCTTGAACATTTTATACTTTCATCACAATCTCCTTTGTTGCTTGTATTAGATAAGTTGATTCTAAAACTCTTAGACAAACGATTACGCGCAACAAATATATAAAATATAAAACACCTTGACATCATCAAAACATAAACATATAAGCTATATGGTTCAACACCTGGATATCTTCATCAGTAGGTTCATAGCCCAGTCCGAAGGGGATGTTGGGGACCTTAGCCTGTTTCAAGGGAGGTAAGGTGTCCTTCAGGGGGTTGAGTGTAACACCCCCATACTCCAAGTGCCTTACCAGGACCACCCAGGTATAAAGATGTTACCATCTCGATTGCCCGAGGTAATGATAATCATAAGACAATAACGAAACAACATTTAAAAGTATCATGCTACAGCGGAAGACTCTATCATGTTCTCAAAACCAAGTGTCTACTCAACTAAATGAAATGTTTAAGAGACTATCATGCTACAGCGGAAGACTCTATCATCAGACGGTGGCACATCCATGCTATCCCATGTAACTCGACTCATACCTGCTCAACAACTGCTCACCATCCCCGAATGGATCACCACAGTTTTTCAAACAATAAACGGGATCAGTACTAATCACACAATTTACATAAACCAACAACACAGTAAACAAACAGCTCAATCATCACAGATATACTCCGAACTCCAATCCCAACTCCACAATCCCGACTACACACTAAAGTGTGTAGCCCCGCTGCAGTGCCCATCGCAACAGTCACTCCACGCCGCGATGGGGACCGCAGCCGTACCCACCAAATCCCCGCTCATCTCCATCGAGCGATAAACCCAAATTCCTTAATGTGCACATCCATTCTGTGGCGGGTTCCACAAAAGGCGAATAATGGGCGTGAAGCCACTCCCGCAAGTGACTTCACTCAGCCAGGGACGCGCCCCGAAGAACACAGAAAAATACAATCAATCACAACTACTAGCAACAACCAAATCCAGCAATCGTCACAATACGAGTATGATAATATTCGACAACCACAAAACACCAACAACACATTATGGGACTAATACTGAGTAGGGAAACCCTACCTGGAAAGCAACACAGTTAGACGATCTCAACAGCTGATATCAAAAGGCTTCTTCTACGAATCCTCCTCCTAACATACAATCATACAATTACTACCAATCAAGAAACACAACAAAACCCCCAAATCCCCAAATTAGGGTTTAACTAACTTTAACGAAATACTATAAAAACGGTACGTAGATCTTACCCTCGACGCAAGGATCACAAAGGTATAAAGAAAGGTGAAATCCGACCTTCCAAGCTCTGGGATTTGCCAACAATGCGATTGATGCGAAGAACGTAGTTTGTTTTCTCATTTGAAAGCAATTAGGTTTGTAAAAGTGTTTAAAGAAAGTGACGAAAGTAATTATATATTAAATCGCATTATTAACAAAACCCGACAAATCATCCCCCCGTAAACCGGCTACTCGATCGAGTAGTTGAGATACTCGATCGAGTGCCCCCTACTCGATCGAGTATCAAGGTTACTCGATCGAATACCCAACAGGTCAGAAACTGTTTTAAAACGCAACACACCCTTACTCGACAGAGTAAGGCCCACTCGATAGAGTACCCAGAGACTCATAAAACCGTAGTATTACAGTCTTCCCTCCTTAAAAAGAACTTCGTCCCCGAAGTTCAAGCCACAACAAAACAAAGACACACACTACTACACTCCCGACTCAACAACCAAAACAAAACTCAACATAAAACATGTTACTAACCCAAACTCAACCCGACTCGACCACAACAAACATACCGACACAACATAAAAAGGTATAAAAAGCTCCTAAAACTCCTCGCGATCATCTCCTACCCCTTAAAAGAAACAAGGTTACGTCCCCGTAACCATACATACCTGATCAAAAAGGAAAGGGTAACGCTCTCTCATGGCCTCCTCAGCCTCCCATGTAGCTTCCTCAGACTCGTGGTTAGACCAAAGGATCTTAAGCAAAACTGTCTCACCACTCCTAGTCTTCCTAACCTTCCGGTCAAGAATCTGCTTAGGTACCTCAAGATATGATAAAGACTCATCTAGCTCTAAGCTCTCTGCCTCTAACACATGTGACGGGTCTCTCACATACTTCCGCAGCTGAGATACATGAAACACATTATGCACTCTCTCTAATGTAGCTGGTAAAGCCAGACGATATGCAACCTCTCCAACCCGCTCTAAGATCTCATAGGGCCCGATGAACTTCTGACTCAGCTTGCCTTTCTTACCAAATCTCATAACCCCACGCATAGGAGACACTTTCAGAAGAACCTTGTCCCCAACCTGAAACTCTATATCCCGGCGATGTAGATCTGCATAACTCTTTTGCCTATCCTGAGCTGCTCTCATCCGTTCCCTGATCATCTTAATCTGCTCAACCATCTCATGTACCATCTCTGGTCCCAGAACCACTGCCTCAGCACTGTCGTCCCAACAAATCGGACTCCGACATCTCCTCCCATATAAGGCCTCGAACGGTGCCATACCAATACTAGTGTGATAGATGTTGTTGTAAGAAAACTCTATCAAATCCAACCTCTGTTCCCAGCTACCACCAAAGTCCATCACACAAACTCGCAGCATATCCTCAAGAGTCTTGATCGTTCTCTCAGTCTGACCGTCTATCGCAGAATGAAATGCTGTACTCATCTTTAAAGTTGTTCCCAAAGCTTCCTGCAACTCTTTCCAAAACCTTGAAATAAACCTTGCATCTCTGTCAGATACTATGTCCTTAGGGACTCCATGTAACTTAAGCACATTCTTCCGATAAGCCATAGTTAATTGTGCCTTAGTCCATGTATCTTTCATTGGCATAAAGTGAGCTGACTTGGTCAGTCGATCCACTATTACCCATATCATGTTGTTACCCTGTTGACTCTTTGGCAAACCCACGATAAAATCCATAGAAATGGATTCCCACTTCCACTCAGGTACCTCTAAATACTGAATCTTACCTTGTGGTCGTCGCTGTTCCTCTTTAACTCTCTGGCATGTCAAACAACGGGCCACAAACTCAGCTGTTTCTTTCTTCATCCCAGGCCACCAAAACGTGTTCTTTAAATCCTTGTATAACTTGTCACCACCTGGATGTACTGAATATGGTGTACAATGTGCCTCTGTCATGATTGTCTTTTTTCAGCTCCTCATCATTAGGGACACACCACCTACCATCAAACCTCAAACTACCATCTGTATGAATAGAGAATCGAGACACTGTCCCTTTCTCTACTCCAGCTCTCCACTCAACCATCTTAGGATCCAACGCCTGTTTACCTCAAATATCATCATAAAGATCAGGCTGCACTGTCAAATCTCCCATGGCATCCCCTCTCTGCATCATATGTATCCCAAACCTCCCCACCTCATCTCTCAACCTCATCAAAGATAGTAAAGAATGTACACTCTTCCTACTCAAAGCATCTGCAACAACATTGGCTTTCCCTTCATGGTAGATAATATCCATGTCATAATCGCCAATCGGCTCCATCCACCTCCTCTGTCTCATGTTCAACTCCTTTTGAGTGAAGATGTACTTGAGACTCTTGTGATCCGAAAATACCTTAAAGGTCGCCCCATAAAGGTAATGTCTCCAAATCTTGAGGGCAAACACCACTGCACCCAACTCTAGATCATGTGTAGGGTAGTTCTCCTCATAAGGCTTCAATTGCCTAGAAGCATAAGCAATCACTTTACCGTTCTGCATCAACACACATTGATGCCTGTCGTTGTAAGCACCAAAAATAAAATTTATAATTCCTAACAACAACTATAGATAGCGGTAGCAGGGTCGAACCACAGAGAGGCGAATGTAATTATTAGCTGTCTGATTTTAGCCTTAAGGTAACAGTGTGTGGGGGTTGTTTTGATTTGGTCTATGACTAAAGGCAATGAAATATAAAGGTAAACCTAATAAATGTGATAAATCAAATATAAAAAGGGTACTAAGATGGTCGGTTCACTGTAGTTTCGGCGGCAGCATACTAAGTAGGTCTGAAATAAACACATGAGGCCGGAAAACAAGAGGTCCTCTCGGTCCACTCTTAACAAGTAGCATCTTTCGATCTCGCTACGGGTCCCTAATATCACTAGTACTGACTTTCGTCCTGAAAAGTGACTAAAAACCTAAACTTTTCCTATCTTTCGATCTTAGCATAGTTTAGTCATTTTAATTGGTAGTCTAACAACTTTCCCTAACTTTCGATCTAATGGGTCGGTCATTTCTTGAGCATTCAACTAGTCGCGTGCACTCGATTCGTCAAATATAGAATTTAAATCAATTAAAACGAAGCAAAACCTCACGTGGCCAGTCGATCGACCGGCGTGCGATTTCAGGTCTTCCTATTCTAATGCCGCCTAACCTACAGATTCCCTACATCCTAGCACAAATAATTTAGCTACTCATGACTATTACGAAAATAACAATAAGATTTACGAAGTAAACTACTGAATTCATGCTTAAATTGACTAAACGAACGATTAACATAAAACAATAAATTGGTTTCGGGAGATCTAACCTAGCAATCCTATACTACGAAAGAAAGCAAACAAACTGAATATTAAAACAGATGAATACCGTGTAGAGGATTTGCAGAAGAAGGATCAAAACCGAATGCGAAACGAAACTTTATTGAAGGAAATTATTCTCAAACTAAAGAACCCTAAAGAATTTCTGATAATAAAACTAGATAGATCGTATCAATGTGAGCAGGTTACGTTATATAGAAACATCACGTAACTTTATTCCAAAACCTAAAACACAATGGGCTTCTAAATTCTCGATCTTCTTATTCACATCAGAGTAGCGGCTTGGTCGATCGACCATGAAAGGTAGTCGATCGACTGCTCTTCGCTAAACAGTAGCTACTGGAACTCGTGGGTTGGTCGATCGACTAAGGGCAGCGGTCGATCGACTGAAGTAGCTGATACTTGACTTCTAAATTCTCGTGGATTTGTCTTCCGGGCCTCGAAATGCGCACCAAGCTCGTTTCTTGAGTAAATACTTCACGTCAAATGCAATGCAAGGTACTTGGGGACGGATTCGGCTTCATTTCTACTCATTTCTGCAAAAATCTGCAATATTACATAAAAATACGAAAGTAGACGAAATGGGGCAAATAGTAGTATAAACTGCATAATTGAGCTCTGAAATGCGTGTATAATGAGGTGTAAAACATCATATAAATGACACGCATCAAACTTCCCCAAACCAAACCCTTGCTTGTCCCCAAGCAAGAACTAGACTCGATCCTAAAACCTAATGGAACGAGTTCAATCTCAGAGCGAAATGCAAACTGTAAAGCCTAAACCAATTTAATGCAACAACTAACAATCAATTAGTAACATGAATCATGCAAACGAGTTATGTAGTCGTTAAAAACTGCTGAACCGTCAACTATAGAGACTTATCAAATTGGACTCTCACGGGTCGCTCAAATCACTCAAATAAGCACAAGGTGAATAATGTATAAGATAGAAAGAATTTATTTTGTAGTGACACTCACCTAACTACGACCTATAAGATCATGCCTGCGGTCTAATATGAAAATGATCTCTACAACCGTACATATGCATTCCAACCAAACAAATGACCATGACACATGCCGAGGTAAATATGGATATGTGAGATAATGGGTAAGAAGAGGCAAAGATAATTATGGGAGTGTGGAGGTACAGGTGATCAAGCTAGTACCTAAACAAAGCCATATGACAACATCCAACTTCTTGCTCATAATCAACAATAAAACCCGGTGCTAATTAGAAACACAAAGCTCGCAATCTCCATATAATTAATCAACTCCTCATAAGATATAAATGCAACATGGGAGCAAAAATCGCCATTTAATAAAGACTTTGAATTACACGAATGATTTCTTTTTCTCTTTTTCTTCTAGGGCTTTGGTCGATCGACCAATGATGCCAGTCGATCGACCGCTCTCAACAGTACAGCACGCATTTTTTCTCTTTTTTCGAATCATTTTTCTTCTTTTTTTTTCTTTCTTTATTTCCTTTCTTTCCTTTATTCCTTTTTCATCTTCCCAATCATCATCTCAAATGAGCAAATGCCACCAAAACGAAGTAACAATCCCAAAAACTAAACTACTAGCTTGACAAGGGCATGCTAAGTGTAGGATGTAGTGACGGGACAAAAAGGCTATTTTTGGCAGTGTGGAGCTTATGGGCAAAAAGAACAAAAGGGGAACCTCTTCCACACATGTCAACAAACCACAAACCGAATGCATACAGGTATTAAGTAGATTAAGTTCATATTTGTGCAAATTAATGTAACATGTCTCATAAGGAGTAACTACTCACAATCTAGATAAACTGGTCACAGATGACACCAGTTATGAGCTCTAAACCTCAGAATATAATGTAGTTTGCCAAAAATCTAAGTCAAGTCTCAAGATCAACAAATAATTAACGGAAACTCGTAGACTATGCATATATGATTCCTCTAATAACATGTCAATTAGCAAGGCTTAGGCATAAACAGCTACAAAATGCAATGTCATCATTGAAATACTACCGTTCCGACTCGACCTATATGCTAAAATAAACATGCATTTTTGAAATTTTTGAAATTTTAAGGGTTTTGGATTTTCTGTATATATATAGGAAATTAAACAACAATGCAGAACAAAATGTAAACGTGAATGCAAGCAAATGAAATACAATAAGACATGTGAATGCAATGCAAAACCCTTCCCCAAACCAAATCACACAATGTCCCCATTGTGCAAAATCATATAATGAAAATAGCAAAGGAAATGGGAATTTGCGTTAAATTAACTAAATAAGACATGAAGTTCAAACTCGGAAACTCACAAGACTTTAAGCGCAGCAAAAAAGGAAACCTCCCCAAACCAGCGTGAGCTAGGAGGTTTCAGTAGCCAGCAGTGCTACCAATAAGTACCTGAAAAGACTGAAAAGTACCACGCGTAAAACCGAGAAAACAATTATGAAACGCAAAATTATGTGCAAGAATGAGAAAACGGAAGAAATCAGAAATTAAGCGGAAAATAAAGTGAAGGGAATACTCCCTTGACTCCGCAAATCGATCAAACACAGCAGGGGAATGATCGAAAACAGGTACAACAGCGGACAGCGGTCGATCGACCACATCACCCAGTCGATCGACCAGGGTGAACAGGAACAGAAGCTCCTGGAAATCGCAGCTCAGTCAATCGACTATACTGGCCAGTCGATCGACTGGAAAACCTGCTGTAAGTTCTGATTTCTTTGAATTAGCTCAATAACTTGAGCTAATATGGTCTATATACCTGCAAAAACACATAATAACGCGCCCAAAATTGCGCAAAACCCAAATGTAAAGTCTAAAGGTCTTAAAATCCTAAACAAACTTATTGAAATGCAAAGTCTCGCGCACACAAAAGCAATAAAAATAGTTTAACGAAAGCAATAAAATGAATGTTTTTGAGAAAGCCTTAATCAACTAATAGTTGATCAAGAACGGCCACGGAATGGCCCACTTGCTTGGCTTCTGGCTACAAGAAGTAGCCTCTACCGTGCTCATATCCTCAGCTGCACTCTTCTCAACTCCAACATCCGCAGAACTCAACGGATCAACAGCTTCAACATCTTCCCAAGCAATGACTTCATCTGGCTCATCAGAATCCAAATCGGACTCCGTCACTTTGACCGGCTCATCATCAAGCTCCTCATCAGTGCCATAGCTAAGACATCCTAGGCCGCCTCTTGAAACGATCGGCTCCTGCACAGCTGGAGCAACATGCGGCTCTTCCTTCCCCAAACCAGCTCCTGCAATATCTAAAACAGACGAATCTTCCTCCAATTTGCTCCCAATCTGGGGCGGAGGGGTTATAGCAGAAACATGCATAAAGACAGGCATGTCAGAAAGCACAAAATAAGATTTCTTTTCAGAAACCGTATTACAAGTGATGGGCCATATGGGGGATTTATTCTTAGCTGTCTGGGCAAAGACAATGGAATGCTTACCTACTTTGAAGGTCAAAGTCCCTGAACCAACATCTATAACTGCACCAGCAGTGTGCAGAAATGGTCTACCCAATATGATAGGAATGTGGGCATCCTCAGGCATATCTAGTACAATGAAGTCTACAGGGAAAAAGAACTTTCCTATTCGCACAGGAATGTCCTCTAGGACTCCTATAGGCTGGACCGCAGATCGGTCAGCCATCTGTACTGTCATGTTGGTAACTGCAAACCTAGTCAATTTCAGCTTTCTAGCAAGACTCAAAGGCATAACGCTAATGCTAGCTCCTAGGTCAAATAATGCCTTCTCAATTGAGAAGGTACCAATACTACATGGAACGGAAAAGCTACCTGGGTCAGCTAATTTATGTGGTGCAGTATGGGTCAGATAAGAACATGACTCCTCAGTTAGTGCGACAGTATGCACAGTTTCAAGTGACTTCTTTTTTGACAAAAGTTGTTTCATGAATTTTATGTAAGCAGGAACTTGATTAACTAACTCAAGAAAAGGAACTTGCACATTTAAGCTACGGATAACATTTTCAAACTTATTAAATGATACCTGTTCCTTCGTCGGCACTAATCTTTCCGGATAAGAGGCTGTAAGAAGTAACTTAGCCCTCTCCTCTAAATCTCTCATGCCGGCGTCGGTTGATTTAGGCTGAAAATCCACCACCTTCTCCTTGTTAAAGCTTGACCCTTCCTCAGACCGTCTCAAAAATGAACCATTAATCGACATCGGGTCATACTTCGGAACCGGAACTGACCCATCAGCACTCGGTTCTTCCCTCAATATTTTCGGAGTCGTCGTACCCCGAAACAAGTGATCCCTCAAATTATTGGGCATTGGAGGACGAAAAGACTCTTTATCAGCAGCGTCCTCAGTCGATCGACCATGTTGCTCAGTCGATCGACTGAGTTCTACAGTTCCGGAAGCTATTTTGTTGCGCGCTTCAGTCGATCGACCGGGTGTATCAGTCGATCAACTGATATACCTGGTAGACGTCTTTTTCTTGCTACTGTTTACCACGGCTTTGTTCTTGCTTGGTTCCGCCTCACCTTTTTCAGCAATGTCCTCGACCATAGCGGGCCCATCAAGGGTAGACCCACTCCTTAAAGTAATTGCATTTAGGGTCTCCTTTTGATCAGTTTGTGTCGGTAAATGTCCCGGAGCTCTAGTTGTATTCTTGCTAGCCAATTGAGCAATTTGGCTCTCCAACATCTTCATCCCGGCCTCTCTAGCTTGAGACTCTTTCAGCAACAAATTTTTCAACTCAGTAAGATCGGAACCTTGGGATTGTTGCTACTGCGGCACATAGGGAGGTTTTTGAAACTGTTGTTGCTTATGAGGGGGCACATAGTTCTGTTGTTGCTGCTGCTGTGGAGGTGGAGTTGGATTTAGGACATTTTGGCTACTCCACCTCAAGTTTGGATGGACATTCGGCTCATAGTAAGTGTTTGTCTGCCTATAATGTTGAAAGGCAGCACAAGACTCAAAGGGACTAGGACAATTGTCTGAAACATGTCCCTCAGCTCCACATCTTTTATAGACGAAAGGACCGTCTGAAACAGCATTCACATGATAGATCCCTCCTTTTTAAGCTCCTCCCAACTCGTACTTATCAAATCTCGCCGTAAGAGCTTCTAATGCAGCTACAGAAGGAGATTCAGCAGCTCTCCTTTGATTTCCCCTGGAATTTCCATACTCAGCTTTATGGGTGGCCAAATCATCAATAATTTTCCACCCCTTAGTCTCTCCCATATTCTCCTGGAATCTGCCACTAGCTGCCGCATCCAGGATAGCTCTCTGATCGTCATAGAGCCCATTATAAAACTGATTTCATAGGCTCCATTTCTCGAACCCATGATGCGGAATGGTTCGCACCAGCTTCTTGAAACGCACCCACGCCTCATGAAAATTCTCATTAGGGCCCTGTTTAAAGCTCGTGATCTGAGCCCTAATTGCATTAGTCTTCGAAGCAGAGAAATACTTCTTATAGAACGCTAAGGCTAGAGAATTCCAGTCAGTGATCCCATTAGCAGCTCGATCCAGGTATCTATACCACTCCCTAGCAGCATCACGGAGTGAGAATATAAACATAGTCTCCTTTACCTGGTCCTGGGTCACACCGGTCGATGGGGGTATAGAGCAGCAATAGTCAATAAATATCTCCATATGCTTGGCTGCATCTTCATTTGCAGCTCCCCCGAATTGGTTCCTCTCGACCAAGTTGATATAAGAAGGCTTCGGTTCGAATTTTCTATCTGCTCCCGGTAATTCGAATCCCTTATATAGATTCGCAGTTGTCGGCTCAGAGTGACTTGCTATACTCGCTTCTTCAGCCATCTCTAGAAAATCTGGAGAAGTGACGGTCTCAGCTGATGAAGTGGAAACAGGAGATGAATGTGGATCCTCCTCAAACAGCTCGTTCTCGTAGTAACTAGACAGAGTACTCAGCTATTCCTCTGTCGGCAATATCCTAGATGATCGTCTCAACTCGCGCAAAGTCTTCTCAATCTCAGGATTGAACGGTAGTAATTCACCACCCTGTGACCTGCGCATAAGAAGAAACTACAAAAAGAATATGAGAATAGTTTAAGGAACGAATGTCCCTTAAACTAAGAAACAGACTAAAATAAAACAACTAAAAATTAGAACAATTGCCTCCCCGGCAACGGCGCCAAAATTTGATGCCTGTCGTTGTAAGCACCAAAAATAAAATTTATAATTCCTAACTACAACTATAGATAGCGGTAGCAGGGTCGAACCACAGAGAGGCGAATGTAATTATTAGCTATCTGATTTTAGCCTTAAGGTAACAGTGTGTGGGGGTTGTTTTGATTTGGTCTATGACTAAAGGCAATGAAATATAAAGGTAAACCTAATAAATGTGATAAATCAAATATAAAAAGGGTACTAAGATGGTCGGTTCACTGTAGTTTCGGCGGCAGCATACTAAGTAGGTCTGAAATAAACACATAAGGCAGGAAAACAAGAGGTCCTCTCGGTCCACTCTTAACAAGTAGCATCTTTCGATCTCGCTACGGGTCCCTAATATCACTAGTACTGACTTTCGTCCTGAAAAGTGACTAAAAACCTAAACTTTTCCTATCTTTCGATCTTAGCATAGTTTAGTCATTTTAATTGGTAGTCTAACAACTTTCCCTATCTTTCGATCTAATGGGTCGGTCATTTCTTGAGCATTCAACTAGTCGCGTGCACTCGATTCGTCAAATATATAATTTAAATCAATTAAAACGAAGCAAAACCTCACGTGGCCAGTCGATCGACCAGGGAACCCAGTCGATCGACCGGCGTGTGATTTCAGGTCTTCCTATTCTAATGCCGCCTAACCTACAGATTCCCTACATCCTAGCACAAATAATTTAGCTACTCATGACTATTACGAAAATAACAATAAGATTAACGAAGTAAACTACTGAATTCATGCTTAAATTGACTAAACGAACGATTAACATAAAACAATAAATTGGTTTCGGGAGATCTAACCTAGCAATCCTATACTACGAAAGAAAGCAAACAAACTGAATATTAAAATAGATGAATACCGTGTAGAGGATTTGCAGAAGAAGGATCAAAACCGAATGCGAAACGAAACTTTATTGAAGGAAATTATTCTCAAACAAAAGAACCCTAAAGAATTTCTGATAATAAAACTAGATAGATCGTATCAATGTGAGCAGGTTACGTTATATAGAAAAATCACGTAACTTTATTCCAAAACCTAAAACACAGTGGGCTTCTAAATTCTCGATCTTCTTATTCACATCAGAGTAGCGGCTTGGTCGATCGACCATGAAAGGTAGTCGATCGACTGCTCTTCGCTAAACAGTAGCTACTGGAACTCGTGGGTTGGTCGATCGACTAAGGGCAGCGGTCGATCGACTGAAGTAGCTGATACTTGACTTCTAAATTCTCGTGGATTTGTCTTCCGGGCCTCGAAATGCGCACCAAGCTCGTTTCTTGAGTAAATACTTCACGTCAAATGCAATGCAAGGTACTCGAGGACGGATTCGGCTTGATTTCTACTCATTTCCGCATAAATCTGCAATATTACATAAAAATACGAAAGTAGACGAAATGGGGCAAATAGTAGTATAAACTGCATAATTGAGCTCTGAAATGCGTGTATAATGAGGTGTAAAACATCATATAAATGACACGCATCACACATCCCAACCCATTCTTCGAGGCATCTGTATAAACCTCGAAATTCTCGCTCCCTTCAGGCAATGCTAGGACAGGAGCTGTGGTCAAACGCTCCTTTAATGTTTGAAACGCCGTCTCACAACCCTCATCCCAACGAAACCTGTTCTCTTTCCTCATCAACGCTGTCATAGGTCTAGCAATCTTGGAGAAATCTTTCACGAACCGTCTGTAGTATCCAGCTAAACCCAAGAAACTCCTGATCTCAGCAACGTTCTTTGGTGCTTCCCACTTTGTCACTGCCTCAATCTTTGCCGGATCCACAGCTACCCCATCCTTAGAGATCACATGCCCCAGAAAAGCAACTTTCTCTAACCAGAACTCACACTTGGACAGCTTAGCATATAACTCATGCTCCCTCAAAGTCTGCAACACGATCCTCAGATGTTCCTCATGCTCCTCCTTAGTCTTGGAGTAGACTAAGATGTCATCGATAAACACCACCACAAACTTGTCCAAAAACTGTCTGAAGATTTTGTTCATCAAATCCATAAACACAGTCGGTACATTAGATAACCCAAACGGCATCACCACATACTCATAATGGCCATACCTCGACGTGAAAGCTGTCTTTGGTATGTCCACCTCTCTAATCTTCACCTGATGGTACCCCGACCTCAAATCAATCTTGGAAAAGACTGATGCACCACTCAACTGATCAAACAGGTCATCTATTCTTGGCAAAGGATACTTGTTCTTCACCGTCACTCGGTTCAGCTCCTTGTAGTCTATGCACAACCTCAAACTCCCATCTTTCTTCTTCACAAAAAGAACTGGTGCTCCCCACGGTGATACACTAGGTCTAATGTATCCCTTCTCTATCAGATCATCCAACTGTTTCCTGAGCTCCTCCATCTCTTTGGGACCCATCCGGTACGGTGCCTTAGAGATTGGCCCCGTCCCCGGTTTCAACTCAACCGTGAAATCTATCTCCCTCTTCGGTGGCAACCCGGAATCTCCTCTCGGAAAAACATCTCGCAAACTCTCCCACCACCGGTATCGATCAAGCGTCGGACTCTCTATCCGGTCATCTCTCACATGGCACAAGATCAAAGGGCATCCCTTCCTCGGATAAGACTTCAAGGTACATTTGCAATCAACTTAACTTTGGGTTTGACCACAAACCCACGATAAGACACACTAACACCCTTAGGACCTCTCAAAGACACTTTCTTTTGATGACAGTCTATCTTAGCTTTACACTTTCCCAACCAATCCATCCCGACTATCATCTCAAAACCGTCAAAAGGAAACTCTAGCAAGTCTACTGGTAGATCAACTTGCCCAACTATCATAGATACATCCCTATATAACCTCCCACATGATACAGACTCACCCGAAGGTATAAAAACTTTCTCACTTACAGACTCATATACCCTCAAACCCAACCGTTTAACATGACTCGAAGATACAAACGACTGAGACGCCCCCGAATCAAACAAAACAAAGGTATGAATACCGTTAACAAGAAAAGTACCGGTGATAACATGTGCATCATCCTCACCGCTTTCTTATCCATCATGAACAGACTTTCCATCGGTCTTTGTCCACCTCCCCGGACAATATTGGCCGATGTGGTCGGTTCAAAGACCGACCCCCGATTGTTGTTGTTCGTAGCTGGTTTCGATAAGAATTACCGCCATTGCGGTTACCTCCACCCCGATAGCTCTGACTTCCCCGGTTAGACCATGACCCAGACGGTCTATTGCTCGCATAACTCGTGCGGCCCCGAGAATAGCTCCCGAGCCGATCTCTCGAAAAGCTCCGGGTAAACTC
Organism: Silene latifolia; assembly: GCF_048544455.1. Taxonomy (NCBI): domain Eukaryota; kingdom Viridiplantae; phylum Streptophyta; class Magnoliopsida; order Caryophyllales; family Caryophyllaceae; genus Silene; species Silene latifolia. The sequence goes on from NC_133528.1 coordinate 77,479,186, forward strand.
GTGCACTCATGTCTCTTGTGGCCTACACCGCCACACGGCCCATAGCAGTCATCCCCAACTACCACTACCACTCACACGGCCACGCCCAAAGGAAGCCCCAAGATCGAACCACGACCCGAAGAAAACGCTCTAGCCTGATTGTGGTTGCCTTTCTTGTGACTAGATTGGCCACCACCTTCACTCTCGACCTTTCTTTTCTCAATGCTCTCTCCCGAGCCATCTCCACCAACTTCTCAGCTCTCCCCCCGTCATAAGCTTCCTTAACATCGGTAAGGACTCCCACGGGTAACTTATCCATGATCTTAGGGGTCAACCCCTCTCGAATCTCTCCGCTAGGTTCTCCTCACTCAAACCCATGTCCTCAAAGATACCTAGACTTCTCATTGAATCGCTTGTAGTACTCAAAGAATCGACATATCAGATGTCATCCTAAACCCATCAAACTCCTCCCTCAGCTTACTCCTCACATGCTCAGGTACAAACTCTTTCCTCATAGCCCTCCGAAACTCTTCCCAAGGTATAGCAGGTAAGCCCTGCTTCGTGTACATCTCCATAGCACTCACCTTCACCTTATCCCACCACTCACCAGCTGCTTCCCTCAAGTAGAACGCAGCTTGTTCCACTCTCATATCATCAGGACAGTGTACCAGGTCTAGTATGTTCTCCATCTCACGATGACAGTTGTCAAGAAGATTAGGCTCCCCGGTCCCCTTGTACTCTTTTGGGTTAAACCTCGCTATATAAAGGCTGATCTTGGAGTGGTCAAACTCCTTATCCTTTCCCACTCTCTTTAGGGCCTCAGTAAGAGCATCTTGGTGCTCCAACATCTTAACTACATCGTCGATGTTCATGCTCTCAGCTCTCGCATACAAGGCGTTTCTCTTGGGCCTTGAAACTATATAAGAAAGGGTAGATATAAACATACGCACTAAAACCTCAAAACACGAAAGCAGACTGCCCAGAACACACTCGATCGAGTGCCTAAACCTACTCGATCGAGTAGAGGCTACTCGATCGAGTGCCCACCATACTCGATCGAGTGCCCCGACATCAGACCCAAAACAGACCTTCTGATCTCTAACATACTCGACCGAGTACTCGATCGAGTGACCCCCTACTCGATCGAGTGCCCTATGTACTCGATCGAGTGCCCAAAAACACGATTCTGGTTATAAAAACGTCAAATACCCACTCGATCGAGTCAGACCCACTCGACCGAGTACCTCACCTACTCGATCGAGTACCCTCTACTCGATCGAGTCATGCTGACTCGTTTATACTACCCGCATGTTATCTCACATATCCCCACATACTGTACAACTTTATAAACTCAACATTATAATATAGCTAAGCATGCAATTCTACACAACTCTTCATATGATCAACAAAACAACTATTTCATGTTATCAAATGCCACATAATAAACATCCAACATGCTTCTTATTCAAACAACATTGTTATATACTTCACCAACCTTTCATTCACAATTTCAATCTTCTACTCTCAACATCCAACAATTCACAACATATATCGTTACATTACATACAAACTAGCAAACATCACATACGACCTTGACATATACCCCCATGTGACCGGTTCAAAATTGTAGGGCGAGTTCGCGACTTTAGGACGTCTCCCAAGTCTTTGCATTAGCTCCTACAACCTTTACCCCGGGTTCATTTTAATTGACTCCTTATGTTCATTAGATTCATTGGTTACAGGTTTCAGAATCGTCGCTCTGATACCATTTTGTAACACCCCCATACTCCAAGTGTCTTACCAGGACCACCCAGGTATAAAGATGTTACCATCTCGGTTGCCCGAGGCAATGATAATCATAAGACAATAACGAAACAACATTTAAAAGTATAACTTTAGTGAATAGAATACAATCCAAAACCAAATACCAAAAATACGGTTACATGTTCTCAAAACCAAGTGTCTACTCAACTAAATGAAATGTTTAAGAAACTATCATGCAACAACGGAAGACTCTATCATCAGACGGTGGCACATCCCAGCTATCCCATGTAACTCGACTCATACCTGCTCAAAAACTGCTCACCATCCCCGAATGGATCACCACAGTTTTTAAAACAATAAACGGGGTCAGTACTAATCACACAGTTTACATAAACCAACAACACAGTAAACAAACAGCTCAATCATCACAGATATACTCCCGAACTCCAATCCCAACTCCACAATCCTGACTACACACTAAAGTGTGTAGCCCTGCCAGAGTGCCCATCGCAACAGGTTACTCCACGCCGCCAGTGGGGGACCGCAGCCGTACCCACCAAATCCCCGCTCATCTCCGTCGAGCGATAAACCCAAATTCCTTAATGTGCACATCCCTTCTGTGGTGGGTTCCACAGAAGGCGAATAATGGGCGTGAAGCCACTCCCGAAAGTGACTCCACTCAGCCAGGGACGCGCCCCGAAGAACACAGACAGATACAATCAATCACAACTACTATCAACAACCAAATCCAGCAATCGTCACAATACGAGTATGATAATATTCGACAACCACAAAACACCAACAACACATTATGGGACTAATCGAGTAGGAAACCCTACCCGGAAAGCAACACATCAGACGGTCTCAACGGTGATATCAAAAGGCTTCTTCTACGAATCCTCCTCCTAACATACAATCATACAATTACTACCAATCAAGAAACACAACAAAACCCCCAAATCCCCAAATTAGGGTTTAACTAACTTTAACGAAATACTATAAAAACGGTACGTAGATCTTACCCTCGACGCAAGGATCACAAAGGTATAAAGAAAGGTGAAATCCGACCTTGCAAGCTCCGGGATTTGCCAACAATGCGATTGATGCGAAGAACGTAGTTTGTTTTCTCTTTTGAAAGCAATTAGGTTTGTAAAAGTGTTTAAAGAAAGTGACGGAAGTAATTATATATTAAATCGCATTATTAACAAAACCCGACAAATCATCCTCCCGTAAACCGGCTACTCGATCGAGTAGCTGAGATACTCGATCGAGTGCCCCCTACTCGATCGAGTATCAAGGTTACTCGATCGAGTACCCAACAGGTCAGAAACTGTTTTAAAACGCAACACACCCTTACTCGACAGAGTAAGGCCCACTCGATAGAGTACCCAGAGACTCATAAAACCGTAGTATTACATTGAGGAGTAATCCCGGGAAATAACCCTGGCGCATCAAAATGCGGTTGACTGTGAGGTTGGTAAATGGGTCACAATCAAAGAGCGTTGATTCATCGGTTATGGCATTCACAGCTTGGAATCCCCACATTTCATTGTCATCTTCCTCGATGGCTTGGGAGGCTATTCCCTTTCTCATGACGGCTTTGATCGGGGAAGCAGGAATCGTGATCGTTTTCACGTTGAAGGGGATCCTGATTTTCTGGTGGAGAGTTGAAGTAACTGCCTTGACGGCGTGAATCCAGGGACGTCCCAGGAGCATGTTGAAGGAGGCGTCGATGTCGACTACCTGAAAACTGGTTTGCCTTTCCAGTGGTCCGGTTGCGATGGTTAGAGTGATAAGCCCCGTGACCTTACGACGAGTGTCGTCATAGGCGCGTACTCCTTGATTGGTTGGGACCAAATCAGCTTCTTTAATGCCCAGTTTATGAGCCGTTTTGAGGGGAATGACATTCACCACGGATACGTCATCCAGAAGAACCATAGGCACATTCTTTTTGAGGCACTGTACGGTGATGTACAGGGCCAGGTTGTGGTTGGCTCCGAAGGGAGGGATATCTTCGTCGGAGAAGATGACCGGGTTGCTCAAATCAGGGACATCCCTTGTCATGTGTGCCACCACTTCTTCCGGGGAGGAGGTAGAGGGCACAGTCAGTTTTCCCAAGGCTTGTAGTAGAGCTTGCCGATGCTCGAAGGATGTAGCAATCAGATGCCAAATTGAAATTTCGGCTTTTGCTTTTTGCAGTTGTTTGAGGATCGAATTCTCGGGAGCCTTTGGTTGAGTACCCATGTCCGGGATAACTTGGTCATTCGTTGTTGGAGCGACCGTTGAATTGTTCGGGTTTTGATAAGGGCGTCCGGACCGGGTAAGATGACCGATCTCTTTTGCCTGCTTCGCCTTCCCTAGGACAATATAGACATCTTCAACATCATCTCTCCAGATGCCATTGATTTCGGGATCCCGAGGGTACCTTGGAGGGGTATTCCTCGGTGGGCAGTTTTTGTGAGGTTGATTTTTGTGAAGGTAGTTTTTGTGAGGTTGATTATTGTGAAGGTGATTGTTGTGGTTATCCTGAGGTGCATGCCAGAATGGTCGCGGGAGCAATCCATCCTAGTGAGGGTAGTTTTGGGGTGCTTGGGGGACCTTCCCTCGGGCGTGGTGTTGGGGGATTGAAAATCAGTAGGCGGTAAGCATCGTCAAGTCGGGTAATCCTTTCGGAGAGACTGGCTATAACTTCCTCAACTTGTTGGAATATGGCAAACATTGTTGCAGCACTGAACACAAATACCCCGTCCGAGGCATCCTTCTCCAGGACATTCACCTCATCATCAATTGGTAGGATGAGGTGTGAGCAGTCCAAGGTCGGCTCATCGGACATAGCATGGATTCCCAAAGGGTTTGTCTTGTTGTTTGGTTTAGTTGGTGGAGGCAAAGGTAATTCCCTTTTCTCGATCATGTCTTGGATGATGTGTTTGAGCTTAAAGCAGGTTTCCGTGTCATGACCTTTCCCTTGGTGGTACTGACAGTAGGCATTAGGGTTCCAGAAGCGGGATTTCTTAGCATCATATGGATCCGGGGTGGGTCCGATCGGTTGTAGCTTCCCTGGTCCATAAGCCGTTTTAGGGCGCTTGCATAAGTTGACCCTATATTGGTGAACACTCTCTGGGGCGCTCAGCTCTCTTGGCGGTTGGTTCAAGGAGGTTGACCTCATCAATCTTGTTCGTCTGACCATAAGGGCGAGATCCGGTTGATGTGGATCCCTGGTAGCCTCTACTGGTGGGTTTGGCTAGAACACCCTTTCGGAGGTCGTCTACAATGCGTGTCCCAAGGATTTGCAGGTCTTGGAAGGTCTTGATGTTTTGGTACCTCAGTAAGTTAGCGTATACCGGGTGGAGATTGTTGACAAACTTTTCCACCAAGGTTGACTCACTCGGCTTGCTGACCAACTGAGTGCTTACCCTCCTCCAACGGGTTAAGAACTCGGTGAATCCCTCCTTGTCATTCTGGGTTAAGACCTCAAGAGTACGGGTATTGGCTTGGATTTCGACATTTTCGGCATATTGCTTAGCAAACTCAACTGCGACCTCATCCCAGGTAGTAAGGTTCTTCGAGTCAAGGGAATAGTACCATTGGCGAGGGATCGGTTCCAAGGATGATGGAAAGATCCGGGTGAAAAGTTCTTGTTTAATCCCTTTTATGGCCATGTAGTCTTTGAAGGCTCGGATATGATTTAGTGGGTCCTCCACTCCCTTGAATTTGGGCACATCAGTCAGGGTAAAGTTGTCGGGTAGTTGATCCCCAACAGGTTCAAATCTTCGGTTGTTCTCAAGATGGATATTGTTACCCCGGGCTAGGAGTTGTTCTTCCAAGAGCTTGGGCTTTTCTCAGTTTCAGTTAAAGGCGGAGTGTTGTGCTCTCCAGTTTCCTTGTTTTCCAGGGTGTCGATACGGGTCTCGACACGATCCAGAGTGACCTTAAGAGCAGTGAGTAGGCTGGCTAGCTGAGCAGTTGTGACATCTCTGTTGTTATCATTGTTGTTGTTGGACGAAGTTGAAGACGGCCATGGTTCTGAGGCAGAAAAACGGCTCACATTACAACTCAAACCGACACGGTTTAAAGACTGAACGCAGACAACACAAGGGACGGGACAAAGATCAGACTCACAAGACGAGGATGACCGTGTGTGGTACCTCGGTGCTGACTCGATTTATGACGTGACGGTGTTGACCGAACTTTTGACACGCGTCTAACGTAACGGCGTGACGCCATTGGACGATTCTCGTGGTGGACGGCTCATAAGTAAAGACTCATAAGTACGTTTGCTTCGACTCGATAGACACGAGGCGGAATTGGAGTGCTGGACTGAAGTTTTCGAAAATAGAGATTTTCAAAAAGATTCATTTGTCATTTTATGGACGGCTTCCGAAGATAGGGATCTCCGCAAGTCGGTCAGTTGGGAAGGTTGTCTTAAGTTTGTTTGCAAAAGACGGTTTTGAGTTTGAGTCGGCTCGGAAAACAATGTATTGTTTCCCAAGACGGTTTCTGAAATTCAAAATGTATGTTTTGAAAATCGGGTTTGAAATGTTTGAAAAGGTCTCGGGGACGGTGTATGGTCCTCGGGATCTCGAAAGTGTCTCGAGAAAAGGATGTGTGCTTTTCCCGGGTTTTGAAAGAGCCATTGTCGGCGCGAAACGGGTTAAAATCCGTGTCTAGACGCGGCGATTATAACGGCGTAAAAAAGTGATTTGAAATGGTTGTAGAAAACCGAGTTTAAAAATCGTCATTATGACGGCCTAGAAAGGCGTATTGAAATGGTTATAAAAACCGGGTTTGAAAATCGTCATTACGACGGCCTAGAAAGGCGTGTTGAAATGGTTATAAAAACCGGGTTTGAAAATTTTCATTACGACGGCCTAGAAAGGCGTGTTGAAATGGTTTTCAAAACCGGGTTTGAAAATCGTCATTACGACGGCCTAGAAATGCGTGTTGAAATGGTTATAAAAACCGGGTTTAAAAATCGTCATTACGACGGCTTAGAAAGGCGTGTTGAAAAGCAACGGTCGGCGAAAGACCGAGGTTTGAAACGGCCATTATAACGACGCAAAAGGGTGTTTTTTTAAAGTTTGAAAATGACACGGAAGGAATTATGATCAAGTAGCACATAAGCACTCACAGTTTCATTATATTATGCATTATGCTGACACGGGTTTTGGCTTAAAAGGGTGGGTTACACACCAAGCAATCAAACCCCGATTTGCGAGAGGGATACCAATCCGAACAAAATGTGTAAGGAGGGTGCCCTAACCTCGTGCTCGAAGGTGATGAAAACTCTTTGACGGAACAGAAATGTGTAACGTCAATGGTATGCTTGACTCAATCGGGATTCGAAACGCGGGGGTGAGAAAACTCACGCCGACGAGACGAGCCAATTGGTCGAAAAGGGTTAGGTTGTGGGCCCGGACAAGGAACCCGGCCGTGACCGTAATATCAATTAATGCATTCCAACCAAGACCTCGTTCGACTCTCACCATCTAGGGATCACAAAGACACAAGTGTACTAGTAATCCCCAGCGGAATCGCCAATCTGTGGACACAGCTACCTGCACGCCCAGCCGATCCGTGGACATACAACGGTCTTTTGAAAGCCACGCTCGGCGGCGTAAAAATGCTTTCGACCGGATCGTTTTAGATCGGTCGATTTCATCTCGGCAAGGGTCTTGAAACGATTAGAGATGTTCGGAGTCGCCACCAAGCATTTGTGGGATGCTTGGTACCCGTTCGAATCCACTTTATACCTCGGTCAAACGAAGCACAAAGCAGTGTTTGACATAGGTACTAAAGATAAGGAATTGTCCCTCTTTAGCATCATATCTCTAGAAAGACTCTCGTACGCCCTGGATAAGGTCGTCCACTATCCAAAGTTTCTGAGTAAGAGGTGAAGGTACGTATTGGGAAGCCCTTTAATCAGACACCCAATCCGCCATGTAGCGCCTCTACTGATCGATCTTGGTTGGTTGAATGCAAAAGTTGATAAAACGGTTTAAATGCATGAATGCGCATCCAATAGTTTAAACCTAACACGTGAGAGCTTTCTAAGTTGGTTGATTTAATCCAAGTATCAAGTATAAGATGTCGAGTTGGATTTATGATTGATTTGCATGCAAGACGAAAATTAAACATCCATTTACCGAATTAGGTTTATGATGCATAACGTGATCCATTTGTCTTAGTAAGGCATTGTGCAAATACGATTTTTGAATGAGTAAGTTAGTCGTCTGATTTGTCCTATATCCGGGTTAGCCGGAGTCGGGATCGTCCTACACTAATGCTGGAAAGGGAACAGACCCTGCACCAGGCAGCCAGATGAGGCGCGAGCCTATTGACGATATAAGGGGGTCTCCCCTGGTTTGAAAATAGGAAAAGAAATGGCCTGTTTAGGCGCGGGTCAGTCAACGGTATATGACGTGTTCTGACCATTGAAAAACGTTTATAAAACGTGTTAAAAAATGGGTATTTGAACCCGTTTTGGTTTGAAAGGACCGTTTAGGCCGTATTTGTGTTGATTTGAAGAACGGGACTTGAATAATCGTCATTGTTTTGACGGTATTCGATGTCGGGTTCGACTTTGTAAGCTTAACATGAATAGTTTTGAAAAATGAATATGAACTAATTGTTTTAAGTTCATTTGAATATAATTAGTCAATACTCATCATCGTACTCGGGTTAAAATCCGACATGGTATGTAGAACCAAGGATGACTTTGTGTTGGTGACTAATACATTTATTTTGAAAATGTAAAGAAATGATGAAAGGCTTTAAAATACCTTCCAAAATGTAAAGAAATGAAATAAAAGGCTTTAAAATACCTTTTAAATGTAATTAACCAAATATTATCACCGAAACACGGATTAAACCGTCATGGTATTAAGAACCAAGGGTGAAAAATGTTTTATGGTTAAGAACTTGTAAAAATAAAAAGGATTTAAAAATATTTGAAATGGTAAAAACCGTTTACAAATATGAATATGAAAATAGAAGAAAAGAAGAGACCAAATACGGATTGGACTTAAGGGTGAGCGGGGTGCTTTAGGCGCGAGCCTATGTGCTACGTAAGTAGCCTCTGCCTCAACCAAAAAGTCCGGTTTTGGCTCATTCTTCCCATGTTTTGGACCATGTTATGCATGATTTAGCATGTTATAGTCATGAAACAAGTAAAGACATGATAAGAAGAGGATTTTTACACCCTCATACTTACATGCTTGGCTTATGGCGAGAAACCGACGTAAGTGTATCAACTCGTTTGGTCGGAAAAGACTCGGTTTAAAACCGTTTTAGTAAATAAAAAGAGTGTTTTATTAAGTTTAGTGATGGTGTAGTGGTCGAGATGGTCGGTCAAGTGATTTAATGCATGATGACGGTACCAAACAATGTGTAAGGCTTGTGTTTACGATCGGTAGGTCGTAAACACGTGTCAGATTGTGACTTAGGAAGTCGAGTCTAGAATTTTAAGAGAGAAAAGAGGGGGCGGACACTCGCGTAAGTTCTCAAATGGTGGCATTTGAGGGGTATTTATAGGAGAATGAGTGGTTGTGTAAGTTTTGAGCGACGTGGCCACCTGGGCTGCTCAAAGAGGCGCGAGCCACGTCGCACGTCTTCGAGGTGTCTTGTCGCTTTCACACAAATGCAATCATGATTTGTTCTATCCTAGGATTTGTATGCACATGTTTGGTACTTGACCATACATGAATCCGGGAAATCTTAACATGGAAGCATTTGAACGGTTTGTTTTTTGTGTTTGACTCGTTGTTGGAGTCGGGATTTGAATTTTGAGTCGGTTTTTGGTCCGGTGTCGGTTTTGACTCTAGTTAGTGTCATTGCGACCCCGTCGTCATGCATTAAGTACTCCAGGTACTTTTGAAAAGTTTTATTTTTGAAATCGTTTTAAGTTTTCCGACGTAAAGTTATACACGAACTGTCGATCAAACGCCGCGATTCCAAAGCATGTTGTAGTCCGATAATTATCGGGTGTTTGTTGGAGTTTCAGCAGATATCGGGTATCTACAGGGGGTAGCAGAGGCAGTGCGTTAAATGCTCTGTTCCCCGAGTGTCGTTCGGTGTACAGTTGTTGCATCGAGAGGTCTAGCCAGGTCTTAGACATATAGGTAGTGGTTATATGCTATACATAGGACCTTGGAGGCAGTGCGTTATACGCTCCACACCGATGGAGGTAGTGCGTTATACGCTCCATCAGCTAGAGGCAGTGCGTTATACGCTCTAGCAGTTAGAGGCAGTGCGTTATACGCTCTAACGACATTCGCTCTATTCGCTATGCTTTGATGATAGCTTTGTGCCTTCTGTTGCTGTGGATCGTGTGTCACCATGTTTGGTATGCTTTAATGCTAGCTTTGTGCCTTTCGTTGATGTGGGTCGTCTGTCGCTACTAGTCTTGTAAGTGTTCATGGTCTAGTGGTTGCATATGCTCCAGGTTTGCATGATTGCATCCGTCTAAGGTTGCTGAAGTTATGGTAAGTTTGTGTTGGGTTTCATGAGCATAGATGATCTCACATGTTTACTAGTTTTGCATTTCAATTATTAATAATTATTGGTTATATTCAATTGTTGTAAACATGACTGGGAGAGCATCTAGTTACTCCCGACTGATTGTCGACCCCCATTCTCAGGTTGTTCAGATTGTTGCTGACTGGTTGATGCTTGCTTGGGGAATGTGCGAAGCGAGCTTAATAATAAATTAGGTGTTTGCTTTATATTTTAAGAACCTTCGAATAATGTATTAGTTGGGTTTTGGATTTAGTATCGATCCGGATTTGGGCTTGGTGTTTCCGCCACCTTGACCCTTTTATCAGTGTTATACTCTGATATTTACTTTATATTACGTTTATCCTTTGTTTTATAATCCGGGTTGTTACTTTTTTTCTCTAAGGTTCTACACTCAAAAGTGGCTTGATGAAATTCCCGGCCGAGGTGCTCCACATGTTGATAATGAAGTCTCGTCTTCAAGATTGTCTTGTTTTAGGAGACTTTTCCCATGTGCGGATGATAGAAGAAAAGCCAACACCGAGTATGCCATCTTTTCGAGAAGAGATCATGACATTTTTAAAGACTTGGAATGTGTAGAAGACATGTCTCTAATGGAAGCAAAGCATCAGTGGGCTACTTATGGTTCCATTGATCCTAATCTTCAAGGTTTGACATTCAAGTTGTTAGGCCAACCTTCTTCTTCTTGTAGTGAAAGAAATTGGAGTATCTACAAGTTTATTCACTCTTGTACTAGAAACAGGCTTACTCCAAAACGAGCCGAAGACTTGGTAAGAATTCATAATAATTTACGCTTACTTTCTAGAAATAGTGCAGAGTATATCAAGGGAAGAACCAAGATGTGGGATGTTGGTGGAGATGAGCATGATAATCTTGATGATGTTGGTTATCTTGATGTGGCTAATCTCTCCCTTGATGAGCCTGGCATGGAAATGATGCTCTTTGGTAATAATGGTGAGATTGGTGACCTTGGTGACCTTGGTAAGTTAGATGATCGTACATCGGGTAATGATGCTTGATGGGGTTTGTAATTTGAAACTTTTCATGCTTTTTATTGATTTTGTAAGACTTGAAAGTTTATTTAAATTTGGCTTTGTAATTTGGAACTTTGTTGTTTGTAAGACATTTGATTTTCATGTATAAGACATTTGTATTGGTTGTTTTAGGACTTTGTGACCTTTAAATGACCAAAGTTTAGATGTTGGTTGTAATGGTCTTTAAATTCCCTTTATTTTAATATGTATATTAGTTTTTTTTTGCCGTGTCCCGTGTCCTGAAAAAATCGGAGCGCCGTGTCTCGTGTCCGTATCCGTATCCGTATTCGTGTCCGTTTTGGTGCAACCTAGCCCACAAGCGAACCAAACGCATCCTTAGAGCATCCGCAAAGGTGTAGAACTACCTCCCCATATGCACTTTTTCTCCTCATATGGGAAACCTCACTAATGCACCAACCTCCCCATAATTTGAGGTTCCACCATTAATAGAGAGGGTTCCCAAAAAAAAGCAAGGGTAAATTATGTTCCTTTGGGGGAGGTTTCCAATTTTTTATAGGTAAATGAGAAACCCCATTGTTGTATAAATGTGGTTATAGATTGAGGAGGGTAGATGGAAAAATTAGTGGAAAATGAGGTGTACGAATAAGAAAAAGAGAGATAAAATATGGGGAACCCCATTGTTGCGGATGCTCTTAGTGTACAAATAATTGGGGCAAGGTAACTCCGGGAGAAAAGCATCCCCCGCCTACATCACCCACAAAACTAGTGTTAAACCCACACACAATTAGCAGTAGTTCTAAGCATCATCATCATCATCATCGTCTTGAGAGAAATGGAGGAAATAAAGGCAACGGTGACGGAGACAGAACAGCGTATGGTAGAGTCTCATGTGTTCAGCATATTTCACCACTTCTCACAGCTTCCTCAAAGACCCCAATCTGTCATGTATCTACTTGCATCTCTCACTTATCTTTTTATCCTTCTTCTTTTTTCTATGAATTTCATTTTTTTTTTTCAGGTTGGAAATTGCCAGGGATTCACATTCCCACTACCTCACCACGGCCCTCCGTCGCCTTCCGCCTTCTTTTTGCGTCCTCGATGCTAAGTCAGTTCTTCTTCTTCCTCTTGTTGCGTTCTTTTGGTGGTATCTTGATTTTTAATTACAGGACCTGCTGGCACCCATTAACCTATAAATTTTGTCACTTGCTTCAATGATTGGTATTGTCTATGATATGAAATTGCCCTTTGTTTTTAATTACAGGAGCGTACGATGGTAGTATAAGCCTGTTCTTAGTGTTTTAAAATGTGTTGAATTAAGTTTCCGTTCATGTAATTCATTGAAAGGATGGTAACGAAATTTATAATCTATCAAAGTATATTCAATATTTTAATATACACCTAACAATGTAACGTTCCATATTGGGAGTTATTGTAAACTGTGACATATACGTCCCTTCTCAAGAGTTAAGAGGTGTCTAATCTTTTGATATGTACTTTAAAGTGAAAAATGCACGCTTTATTTGTTGGATTTTAGGCTATTGTTGTCCATGAATGTTTAAATTGTTTTAGAGTAAGCCATGGGAACGGTGAAAAGTTTGATGTTGGAGTTGATCGTTGTGAAACGTATACTCGGATAGATGATTGGCGATGTAGAGAGAGCTTAGATGGATTGGGGAGATTATTACGTATGGTAGGTGCCCAAAACTTATATAAAAGAAAAATAAATGGAGTTTGACGAAGTATTGGAGAATACACTATTATCTTAAGGAAGCATAAGTTACTCGATATATATTGTTTATAAATATATAAATATACATGGTGCATCGGATTTTGATGTAGTGCATCACTTTTGGAGCAGAAGATTTCCAATTTGTTGCTATATCAGTCACTACTATTTGGATTACTCTTTATTCATCGTGTTCTCACCTATATTTTCATGATTATATTGGTGAAGCTTGTGAATGTGTGCGTATGTTTGTAAAGGATGGAATCATAATATTCGATCACGGACGCTGTATTGGTTGTTGTTGCCCATTCTCCTTAAATGCAGCCAATATTACCTCAAATTAGAGTCACCCGCGGTCACGGTAACCAATAAAACCTTGATATCTTGACCGCAAATTGGTGTCACGGCAATCTATAACCATGGATGGAATAGCCACTTATATGCTTATTTTGTTTCTTGTTTCTGCACCAGAGATAGTTCAGTTGCCTAAAAAGTAACCCTTAAGAGTTAAGGGTCTCTGTCTGTTTGTTTTGTTTGTTTGTTGTTTGGCTCTCCGTGTGTTGATATTCTCTTTCCTTTGTCCTTAGACTTAATTTTCATTGAGTTTTCCTCCACAAAATCTCATATAATTTTTCCTTTACAAAATCATATACAACCAAATTATGTTTTAAAGGATAATACTTTGGTTTTGCAGTCGACCGTGGCTTTGCTATTGGATTCTTCACTCACTTGCCCTCTTGAGGGAACCTATTGATGATGCCTTAGAAAATGATGCTATTGATTTTCTCAGCAAGTGCCAGGTTAGGTTTGGAGTGTCGTCACTTACATTATTGTATGCTAGTTTGTTAGGTCATGAAGTAATTTTTAGATTATGTTTAGGGTGATAACAATCCCCCAGTCGTGTTTATGAGGAGAGACTTCAGTTAGTTAGCTAGTGTTCTTTGTGTGGTATTTGTTTCTTTTTGGTGTGAGGTGGGTTCACTGACTCACTGTAGTAAGACTAAAGACGCTTTTTCGGCTAGAAGAGAAGGATGAAAAAAGGTTGGACTAGTAGATGTGATCGGGTTATAAGTAATCATTGTATATTGCTTCGTTTTTTTTGCTTGGAAGATAAGGATGAAATTAAAGGTTGGATTAGACAAGTTTGGAAGATTTTTCTTTTGTTTATTCGTCTAAATTCATCCCGGTAGCTAAGGATGATCGTCGCAATGGCAAGGGACAAACTTCTATATTCTGCAAGTTTCTTGTAAGGCTGGAGCATGATTATTCTCCTCCAAAATCCGAAGTCACACTTATTAGCCTTCTAAGTTGGGGTTAGCGTTAGCCTCGCCCTTATGCATGACCAACCTTGTATAACTCCAAATGAGTAGGAAATTACTTAAGCATCAAATCCGGCAAAAGTCACAAAAGAACACTTGGCCGCAACTAGAAGCGAGATGTGAGTTATAATAGCTCCGAAGAGTGTATAAAACACCATATTAACCCTTGGCAAGGTGGTCAAAGCACTATACGAAACATGTATATCAATTACGAAATGGAGTAGTTATGATAATTTTATTTTCTGTTTATTTCCTTATCTTGAAACTTGTCGTTTATGTGCATGTAGGATCCAAACGGTGGATATGGTGGTGGACCAGGGCAGGTGTGTAGATGTCGAACTTATATTGTTTCGATTTATTATGATTACTGTATGTATGATGGGAAGGGGAGCCTTGGCACACCGGTTAAGGTGTTGCTTTGTGACCGTGAGGTCACGGGTTCAAGTCCTTGGAGCGGCCTCTTGCCAAAATGGCAAGGGAAGGCTTGCCCCAATTACACCGTTGTGGTGGGACCCTTCCTCGGACCCTCGCCTAGCGGGGACGCCATCGTGCACCGGGCTGCCCTTACTGTATGTATGATGGGGTTTATTGTTGTAGGGTCTAAATTTGGTGGCTAACTGTTGAACCTGTTATTGTAAACATGTTCATAATTGTTTTAAATAATTGGAAATGCATTATTTTCAAATTCTATTTTGCTATGAGCTACCTCTATCCTCTATTTGGGATGAAGTAGTAATATAGTCATTTTTCTTTACTAATTTGCGCGCTTTTCTTTTTAATTGGACAAAAAAACGTTCCAATGTAAGAGTACTTTTTAAAAATTAAGTGTTTTCAAGGCACAGAAGTGAAAGCTCTTATATGCACATATAGAAACATGTAAAAGTTAAGAAATTCTCTTGGGGTGGGAAAAATCGCCATAGTAATCATCCCGGGCATTTTAATGTTAGCCATGTGGGATCGTCCATATACAAAAGTAACAGAACACCGTCTGAGATTTTTTTGCTTACTTATTTTCTAACTAGTAGACATCACATAGACACCGACAACAATCATCACAGCTGAAAGAAGTTGGTTGTCTTTTGATACTAATGTGTCTGAATAATGTTCAAAAACAACTTCCTTATTCATATAGGGTTATCATCTTGGAGGCTCTAGTTTACACTACATCACAAGATATGGACAACAGTCCTTAACTCGTCGTAGTGGACACAAAGTTGGCTGTCTCTTAAAGTGCTAATACTGATACGGAGTTTGTGAAACAAGAACTATAATCATCAAAGGTTTTTCGTTTTCGTTGGTCATTGCTTGCCGTCTTTCTAGTACTTCTCCTTCTCTCCCCCTACTAAAGGAATCCAAATCCCAATGTTGCACCTTGTTCCTTGTCTCCCCTTTTTATAAGAATGAAGAACTAGTTCTTTTGCTCGAGTCTCTCATTCTCTTATCAAGTAATGAACTCCATTTGTCTGTACTGTAATATACTGTCAACGATAACTTGAAAAAGAAAATCTTCTATTGTGAAAGGACTCGTGGCCGTCTTCTTTGCTCTCTTTGCTCTATGATAATTAAGCTTTTTTCTATTATGAGGAGAACCAGTTCTCCAAGCACCTCTTTAGACTGGACTCTGTGAAGTGCTGAGACTCTTGAGATTCATGCTAAAGACATTCTCTCTGAATCAAGTGCTCTTTTTATAAAACTCACCTTTCTTTATTCTAATATTCCGCTGTTAACAAGACTGATTTCGTGCTGGTTGTTGAAGAATAGTTCATAAATACGTTCCCATTTCATTGATTAGTTTTAATAAAACTCGGATTACCTTCTCCTCTATTTTGTTTTCACTAATTTATTTGTGTGGTTTACTCCGTAGATGCCTCATCTAGCTACCACATATGCTGCTGTCAATTCACTTATTACATTGGGCGGGCACAAGGCGTTGTCATCCATCCATAGGTGGTTAGTTTACTGCAGTTATGTTGTTTCATTATGTTACAAGCTGACACTCACAGGATAAAATTTGTTAGTATTTGGTCTGTTATGGCTGCAAGTGTCACACTCATTTTAAGTCCCTCCATTCCATAGTGATCTTCCCAGTTGCTTTTCACGGTCTCCAATTTGATCATGAATATTTGTACCTATATACTACCTCTTAAGTTAGAGTCTTCTCCCTTTTAGTTTGGGCTCTAAAAATAAGAAAGGGGAGAAATAATGGTTCAGTTACCGTTTACCATCCCCTTAAGTTTACAGTTTACACACTCATTCACAAACCTCACAATCTACATTCCCCACCCACCTAGCCATCACCTCCAACACCAACTACCCCAGCCCCAACCTCACTTACCCGAGGCTCAACCAAGTGAATCACTACCCAAAGCCACTATGGCACAACCCCAACTTAACCCACCATCGATACCCATTCCCAACCCCCCTAAACCACCTTCTACACCGTCAAAAACGCCTCCCACCAACCAGAGCAGCCACCTCCAACCCCAAGAAACAACCTCCTCACGCCATAATCCCCTACCCTCAAACTGTGATGCTCGGACTGTGGATCCGGCCCGGACGCGGATCCGGACATGGATCCCTTGTCGGATCCTTCTATGAGAAATCGGATCCTTTGGTGTGAGAGTGTTTTGTTCTTATCCTGTGTTTTGTACATCACCCCTATATCAAGAGTGATCCTAACATGAATTTAATGCTGTGATAAAGTCTTCATTCATATTAAACGTGAAGAAACTAATTTTCCTTTCTTTTCTTTGATTTTTTTAACTAATAATCAATTTTTTCAGAAAAAATAAAAATTAGCCGAGTCCAAATTTAAATTTGGATCCTCGTATCCAAGTCCTTGTTTTTGAGATTACAAGGATCCGACACTCGGATCCGTACCCGTGTCGGATCCTCATATCCAAGTCCGAGCATCACAACCCTCAAATACCCTAGATCTAGGGTTTTCGAGGGTAGGGTAGGGGATTATGAAGTGGGGCGGTTGTCTCTTGGGGTTGGGGCGGGTTTTCCGACTGGTTTGAGGAGTATTGACGAAGGGTGGTGACTGTGGGGGCCAAGCATGGTGGTTTTCGAGGAGAGGTGATGTCGGCTTTGGTGGATGGGGTGTCACTTGTGGCGGAGGGGTGGTGGTGGACTGGTGGGTTTGGTTGTGGAGAGGTGGTGACTCTGATGAGGGTGGGGAAAGGGTGAGGAGTGTTACTCATGTGGGTAAATTGACTAATAATGGCAGTTAATAGTGAAAATGACAAGGGTATTGGTCTTATTACATGTTAGAAACTTATAAGGAAATATTGGAAAAAAAGTCAACTCGGCCCAATAAGGAAATAGGGAACAACACTCCTCACTCAGAGAGAGTATTACTTTTCGTCTGAAAATACAATTTCATAACAGAATTTTTAACAACAAATGTAAATATTTTTGTATCATATCATAATTAATTATATTATTTAATATATTGACGGTCAAAGTTTTGGAACTTTGACCACTAAAAAGCAAATGGGAAGAACACTATGAAAAGGAGTAGAAATTAAGATATTTGTGTGAGGCGGTGCGCTACTTTTCTTGCGATCATTGATAATACGATAATGTTGTTGAGGGATCATGACTAGAAACAAACTCATTATTCTTTAATTTTGGATTGTGATGGAATATAACAGAATGGCCGTGCTTCTTTATATTTAAAATAGCATTCATTTGACGCATGTCTTGTAGTGAGTCATCTAGAAACAACTTCTATGTGTTACTAATGCAGGGTTATGCCCTACCCATAATTCACCAGAGCCCTTGAGGTACTGATTAATGTTATTGTTTTTGGTCATGACTAGGGAGTAATGTGTATTTGTGTTGTACAGAGATGCTCTTTATGCATTTTTGCAAAGAATGAAGGACCCTAATGGATCTTTCAGGTATAAGTGGTTCTCTCTTTGTCATTTTTTCTCTTGCTTGGTGTGTGTCATGTTTGGATCCTCCCCCTCCCCCTCTGCCTCTCTCTCTCTCCTTTGAATGTCGCTGATGTTTTTTATGGTGTAAAGGCAAGCTTTTCATTTATAACACAAACAATATAAAAGTATTTTTATCATTGATAGTTAGCAGTTGATCTCGACACTGCTGTATCAAAAAAAATTTCTCCTATACATCAAATTACTATGAATCCACCCTATATTTTTAATAAAAGGAAGCTCTCTCAAAAATTGCGTTATCCGTAATTTGAATGTCTAATGTCCTGTTTGCTTGTGTGTGGTTACTTTGTCTGTTGTCGTTTCTTTTAAGGACTTTATCTCAAGCAACTATTAGTTCTGCATTTGACTTTGGATCTTTGTTTTATGTTGGGATTTATCATTCGAGGTAATTCATGGAGGGATACTAATGTCAGGATACTTATTTCCAAAGATATTCTTAGAGTCTTGATTTACCAAAAGAGGTTTTCCTACGGTTGTTGCTGAAAAGACCTATAGATATAGCCGTGAAGCAGAATTAAACAGGAATTGTGGAATTCTTTCTAGGATAGCCTACATTTTCTGTATTCTTCTTCTTTCTTACTTCCTCTATTTCACTCAATTATCCCTGGTTGTGTATTCATGTGAGGTAGAATTTTGAAAAATGAGGCTAGTTGAGTAATATGATCTCTTAATTTACATAAAAAAATATTTTTGATGGGATAAAAGTTCTTCTGATGCATTTGTTTCATGATGAGCTTGTTATTGTTTCATCGTAGTTCTTTTGATCCTTCAGGATGCATGAAAAGGGAGAAACTGATGTGAGGGCCTGCTACACTGCTATTGCAGTAAGATTTCTTTGATCTTAAACTTGCTATTCTCAAAGGTGTTTTTATTTCCCCTTACTGCAATGAACCAATGATTTCTCCCTTCAATCATACTGGAAAAGTAGCCTAAAAGTGGATGTTTCAAGCACAATGAACTGGTGAACAAACTGTTGAGCAATTCGGTACTTATAGTTGCTTCGACTATGTATGCAAGTGAGATGTTAGTCAAAAGTAGGGGTTGCAATATATACAAGGAGTATAGCCATGGATGCTCCACGTGTTTTTATTCTAGACTCATAATAAGAAGATAAACAATATTTCTAGAAGTACAATAAAACTAACATTCCTACATGGACTCTATTCTCTTGGACGGATCAGAGGGCCTGAGTATGCCGTGTTTCTATAACCTCCTCGAGCAGATTGTGGTGTGCATCCTTTCTGAGCAGTGGGACTAGCGCGAGAGTCCAAGTCTATGTAGAAGTAGGACCTGCATTCATCATCACGCCAAGTTACATACTCTATGCTGACGTCACTGACATGTTAGCTAATCTGATTAGTTGTAGAAATTACGTGTACTCCTAATTTGATTACAGTTAGGGGTCAATGTCATTGTGAATAGAAAATGGTGCGCTAACTCCTCGTCACCCTTGATTCGTCCGCATTCTTCGCTAAGTTGCATGACCACGGATTGTGCCCGAACACGCCAAACCACCTATGCATCCATGGCTATGCTTCACTTCTCTCACGGGTGCCTCATGTGTGTCACGATAAATTACTGTCCACACGTCCATGATTACCACTTTTGCTTTCGTGGGTATACTTCACTTCTAGCACATGCACATATCGTACGCAAACTCATGTTGCGTCTTAAAGTACGCTTGACACGTCCTAGTGTACTCTCCAAGCTATGAGGTGTCACACCCTTAACAGCTCAATTAGCAAACTCATCACTTGTACAGTGAACTCATTTGATCTCGGGCCATCTCTCCTCTCAAATATTTAGTAAGACTGTTCTCTGAGATTGTCTGTTGGCTTCTCGTCATTAAAATTTGCAAGATTGCAAGAGGAAACTGGTACATCAGTTTATTTGGCTTACACAGGTCAATTAAATTTATCCCTTTCATTCTTACTAACGATTCATATGGTAACGTGCTTCACTTTGTTGTATAACTAATACCAACTTTCCATACCAGTAATGATTTAATGAGAAAATGCTTTTAACTGTTTGGATGACTATTCCTTCAAAAATCTTCTTATCAAAAAAATACAAAAACTTTCTTGTGCGGTTTGGAACAGATGAACAAAGGGTTATTTTTTCTCCATTTTTAATAGGATTATATATAGAAAATATAATAACTGTGTGAGAGGATGAATATACAGAAAGGAATAGGAAAAACCAGTCCTCCATCCAAAAAAGTACTTCGTACAACATAATCATTTCCTTATTTGGAAACCCATGTTTTTAAACTACTATCGTTGTTGACAATAGTCGTCAGATTCTCTAATTCCCCAACACCTTTTTCTTCTAAAAGATCTGGAACTTAGACCTTCAGCACTTGGCAAATATTTGCTCTTTTATGCCTCCTGAGTGTTATGGAAATATCATTTCTATTAGGTGAACGTACACCTATAAACATTTGAGCCTTAGAGGCCCAGTCCCTCCGTTAGCAGGATATCCACTGTGATGCTGTGTAGTGTTTTGATATTACCAATATTCCTGTTGTTTATCTGTTAACTCATCCATCTTTTCAGACCGCAAGTATCCTGAACATCTTGGATTGTGAATTGGTGGAGAATGTTGGGACTTACATAGCCAGGTTAGTTCCTCCTGATATAGACAGCTGCGTTATTCCTATAATGTGTGGTATTAATGGCTCAAATCTTGTGGTGAGATATTTACTTGAACCTTCAACATTATCATGCGTAGCATTTGTACTAGTTTCTGAATGCAATTTTTGTCTTTTAGTGTAACATGCATGTTTATCCAGTTGTCAGACATATGAAGGGGGCATTGCTGGTGAGCCTGGTTCTGAAGCTCATGGTGGGTATGTTACTCCGTAAATATATAATGTATTATATTTTTTTTATGTATATTGTTGCTACTGTACTGCCCTTTCTGTTAACCCATTAACAATTTTCTCCCCAATAGGTATACTTTCTGTGGGCTGGCAACGATGGTTCTCATCGACGAAGTTCATCGATTGGACTTACATGCTCTAATTGTACGATGAACCCACTCTACTTCTCTGCTAATTTCTGCTCTTCAAGTTAATCATTTCAGATGTTTGGTTTAGTATATTAGTGAAATCAGTCAGGTCGAGTTCTATCATTTGTTTATACTTATTTTGCCCATAAGCCCCTTAGTCCATTTGTGTCAATGGTCATGTCATAATTGACGATGTGAGTATTAGCTAAATTTGTTAATCTTCTGCGGGTTAGAATTTATCCATTTTCTAGTCTTAGTAGAACTAGGAGCTAGGTAGCACGGACACTCCTCCGGATCAGCAGTGTCCGACACGACACTCGCCGGACACACACGGACACGCCTAAATGTGTCGGATACCTATAAATGAGGAATGAGATGTTGAAAGACTGAAAGAGATTGATTAGAAGACGGGTTTGAGCGGGAAATGAGAATAAGTTACAGTAAAAGTCAAATTTTACCTTCAATTATTTAAATTTAATATCAAATACATTTACAAAAATAAAATGGTACGTTAATTATAACTATACAATATACATTTTATTAAATTTAAATAATGTGTCCCGTGTCCTACATTTCATGGGATGCCGTGTCCACGTGTCCGTGTCTGTTTTGGTGCTACCTAGACTTGGAGTAGTTGCCATTAGATCTAGCAAAAGAGAATCAGACCTATAAACCTATTTGAAATGTAGACGTGAGAAGGATATATTGCTTATAACTTGGTACCGAATCAAATCTGACCTAACCAAACTCAAGCCGAAACTATCATACCAGAATTGACCCAAACCAAATTTATTTGACATGAGCCCGTATCTTGAGATGTCTCAAACTTTTAAAATCCCAAATGTTAAAAAGGAATCAATACAGTAATGCAGTTGTAAAATGTGAAGTTCATATTAGTTTAGAATATATAATCAATGTAGATGTTTTCTTCACGAGTTCACATGTTGTCCCTAAATTTTAGTTTAATTTATCTCATTCATCTTGCATGACCTAATTCAAATTTCACTGGATTCAATTTTAATTGAAGCTGAAGAACTTGACTCAGAAAAGACTTATAGTGAAGTAAAGTTGAATTGAACTGGAACCGAGATAAAGTATACGGTATACCAATCATATCCCCCAATTCGAAAAGTTGATAATGATCCCTACCCGGTTAACCTGTTTGCTAGGTCTAGGTGCCACGCATATTCTTACCTGAAGTGGTGTACACCAGGTGCCCTACTGGGACTCTTGTAGTAGTATAAACTATAAAGCATCCGCTTGCAACACCCAGAGCAGTGGTTCCATTCGGATGCAGCACTCTTACTTGGACCCGGATAGAAGCACCTAATCCGAGGATCCGCGGGGACAGTAGATTGCGACCTGTAGTTAGTAAAAAAATAGTTAGGTTATTTTGCAGACCTGTTCTATTTGTTATTCGTACTTTTGTAGATTTATTTTCCTTTCTGAATATAAATCGAGGCGCCTTATACCATAGGTTTAAAAAGAATTCAGAACTAAGTTGTGAAATTAAGTTTTTTTTTTTTTTTTGGCTAAACTGTGAGAATCAATAGGGTAATTTAGCTATTTTGTTGAATATCTGGCTGCGGTTGGAGATCAAGGATGAAATATAGGTAAGATCATTTAGGGTTATTAGCCACTTTTGATGTTCGTAAGGGTCGGATCTTTCATCTATTTTGAAGTGTCATTTTTTTCACTCAATTGGATACAAAAGTCTCAAGGAGCTACGGTGGGCGTATCACCACATATGTTGTGCAAAAGTTTGAGTATCTTAAAATGTGTTCTTATTAGAGGGGATGGGAAGTTTCCATTGCTTGGCTGGGTTGTAATTTTGTTTATATTTTTCCTTACTAGTTTTGATGAAATCTCTTTACTAGAGTATCACTTTTTTTTTTTCCTGCGCTTTCTTGCTTCTGTACCTTTTCACACAATTTGATACAAAGGCCTTAAGTTGCTTCTGTGGGCATATTACCTCATCATATGTTGTGCAAAAGCATATGTATCTTTACGTCTGTGTTTTTAAAAAGTGCGGATGAAAAGTGGCCATTGTGTGGTTGGGTTATTTTTACTTTTATTCTTGTCTCCTTCTCATTTTGATGATATCTCTTAAACAAAAAAGTATTGCTATTTTTTTCCGTACTCTATTACTCTCATTTAATATTATTTATGCAATCAGTTATTGACGGTTCCAAGGGTAATTCATGTTAGACGATCCGGATTATTTTGGGTTTAAGGCTTTGATGTTGTTGTTCTTCTTTTTCTGTACCCCCACTAGAAATTGCAACTTGATGCCACATGAATTATGTTTTGATTTCTGGATTTTATGCCATAACGAAACTAACCAGTTAGCTTCAAAGTGGTTGACTTGTATAAGTTTGGTGACAAGACTAATTTGTTTTTCTTTCTTAGTTTTCTCCGTGTGCGCTTCATAGACAGAATGCGCACTTCTAGTTCTTTATTTCCTCGATGCATCTTTTGCTTTTTTTGAAACTAAGTTACTTTTGTAAACTTATTTTCTAATTGAATGACCATATAGAGTAGATGAGACTTGTGAGGGAGTAATAGTTGAGATATCACAAATATAGATTCCTTAATGTGATTATTTGATAGATCCCTGCTTTTATAATGACATTTTGTCATGTGGCTTTTGGATTTTGTATTTACTGTACCAGAATTGGGTAGTATTTCGGCAAGGAGTTGAGGGTGGATTTCAAGGAAGAACCAACAAATTGGTAGATGGTTGTTATTCGTTTTGGCAGGTTATTATTATTAAACTCAAGCTCCTTGCTTAATTTGCTTTCAGTTATTGACCTGACACATAATTGATGGATTCAGGGAGCCGTGTTTCCGTTAATCCAAAGATTGGAGCAGCTTCTTGATAAGCAGTCTGAGGTAACATGCACAGAGGGAAAAGAAATTGTACATCAAATTGATTTGGCCGAAACAGAATGTGCTTTACCTAAAGTGACTTGTGTGATCAACAAAACCCAACTTGAACAAGAAGGTGAGGAAATTTCCATTTACCATCATTTTCCTATTTCTTATTTGAGCCCTTTTTGTGAAGTAGATGTAATTAAGAGAACTAACCAGAAATTTAAAAGACTTTCCATACGTTAAATTTGTTTGGAGCTAATATATTGACCATTTATATTATTAGAATGTGACTTGATGTGTTTCTAAATTCTCTTGTTGAGTTCAGTTGTAATGAGGATTTTGCATAGCCAAGTTTATATAACAGGGTTACATAACACTCAAATCTAGCTAATGCTATAACATGACCCTGTCACATCATGTATATTTTATTTGGTAACTAGTAAGTCTGTACTTTGATGCATTGCTTGTTTGAGACAACCGAATTTTATTCGCTCCATTATTGTTAGATTTGCGCAATTGTTTTTTGTAAGTGCATACTTGTGAAAATGAAAAGGATATTGCAGGTTTGAAACCTCAAACCCATGCCTACCTCATGAAAAATTCCATTTGTGAAATAAAAATAGTCATGATTCATTCTGATAGTTATGCCCTGCATGTGCGGTGATTAAATATTAGCGAGTTTTTCCACTTCCTTCGTAACAATAACATTACCATAGTGCATCAAAGAATCCAATCTTTGGGAATATAGGATTGCTTACAGATGGGTATGGGTTTTCAAATAATTGTACTCCTATCCTTGTGTTGCTATGAGACCCATAATGAGAATAGCTTGCAATGGTGGTTTCCCTAACTCATTAGATTTTCCAACCCCCTTTTTCAAAGAGTAAAACAGATATACGAAATCACGCCTCCTTTCTCTATTTCCATTTACTTCCTTGAGCTCGTTCTACTAGCTTGCAATGAGGTGAGGTGTCCAGCCAGAGTTTGTAATCAAAGGTTTCTTGTTTAAAATTTAGCACACTTGCAAAATTGTATTTGCTCATTTTGGTGAATCTTAACTTTGCTTTAATCCATTTCAAAAATTAAGAAAAAAAAAGGAAAAGAAATGACAAACGTAGCTGTTGTGTAGTGCTCTAGTTTAAATTGGAGTCTGAGAAAAGCATTCTCAAACTGCAAATATGTGACTTACACATCATAAGTTCATAACCTATGTTACTCAAAACTTGATTCCTAATGTCAAATTGTCCAGGATCAACACGATTATCTTGTGAAAATGTTTCATGTTGTTGGCTTAACATTAAGTGTATAAGAGTCGTATTTGGCAAGTATCATATTACTTTTTGTACCATTTACTGCATGTGGACTTCCTTCAAATCTTATCTTGCCATAGTTTTGCGAGCTTCTCAAAGTGAAAACCAGTTACATTATATTTTTGTTTGTTGAAAGGAATTGACATTGCATAACAATTTAAAATCCAAATGATACTGATACTGATACTGAAGACTAAAGAAATTGATTTCATTAAATTAAAAGGAAGTTACAGAAACTAGAAAGATATTTTTTTGTTGCTATATGTTAAATCCACAAATGACAGGATTGGTATTCAGTCGTTGAGGATGTTTGTTAACTATTCTACCTCTATTTCCTTCGCCAATATGTCTGCGTATTTAGCTATTCCTGCTAGGGTGTCTGTTAAATTTTTCCCACATGGTTTGAGGGATGACAGATTTTGTTTTTGCTTCGACCATTATTTAGTTTAGACATGTTCTTAAAACATTCTTTTACAAAAAAAAGGTCTTCAATAAATGGAAATGGTTTAAGAATTCTTTTTACTTTGGAAAGCTGCCTTTTGTTTGATGTATTATTTTCCACTTTTCTCAAGCACATTGGATTTGACAATTTTTTTTTCTTGCTTATGCAGCCGTGCAGCATAATCGCAGTTTTGCAAACATATCTGAAATTGGTCTTGATTTTCTCAAGAAACCTGTTGATGGGGGAATTCTCTTCCATAACATTGCTTTGCAGCAGTACATTATTCTCTGTTCTCAGGTAATATTATGTGTGCGTGTTAGGTTATTGTTCGGAATTCATAACCATTTTTTTGATAGATAAAACAATTTTTATCAAGAAAATTTGAGAGAGCATGTAGATTAAAGGACAAGATATCCTCAAAGACAAAGGAAAAGGGAGTAATACTGCCACATCAAACCCTATTAAGAGGACTTTTCTTAGGAGCCACTATATCATGATTAATCCCAGATTTCATTCCCTAGGCCCCTATTTCCTCCTAGAGTGTTGATTGGCAGCCGGGAGTAATTTCTTCCCTTGTATCAATCAACTTAAGCTTCATCTTGTCAAGAAGATTTGGAGCCCGGTCATCTTGCTCTTTGTATGAAAATAAATTGTATCAGACCCATGGACAATGTGAAACTAGGCCGATGAAAAATGATTAAAAACCAATAGTTTTGGAGATTTTCTACTTCCGCGTGCTAATTGCACCGTGTTGCCCTAGTTATCTCAAAGAGGAAAAAGAAAAACTGATTGGTTTTCATAAAAAAGAAAGGCGATTTTCTCATAAAAGAAAAGGCTCTTGGAGATCTATTTGTAGAATTGTATGCTTTGATATGTCAAGGTGAAGACAGTTAGTTTGGTGAAGTACATGTGGACAAATGCTTTGAAGCGAGTAAATTTTGTGTTTTGGTTAAGACATATAATCTTCCTGCATGCTTTACTAGTGTTCTCTTTACCTCTAGGACTTGTGGTTCGATGGATGTAATCTCTAATTCCCGCTAGATGGAATATCAAACCTCTATGTGAGTATCTAAATCATTCTTAAAGTCAAGTGCACTTAGCCCTTGTTTGAACTGTGTAAATCAGACTTACCGTCAAGCTCATCCAGACAGGATGAAATGAATACAACTGTTTGAACTGTATGTAAATCAGACTTACCGTCATTCTTAAACATGATTTGATTAATGATATACCAACATGACAACCACCACGTAAACATCCACCGCCACTACTAGCCACCCTCTACTACCCCCATCGGAATGCCGCTCACCGCCACTTAGCTCACCAAAACCACCGCAAAACCACACCTTAACTCCAAGCTACCGTGTGCAACTTAACCACTGGAGTACCACTTACCAACGTCAAGACCATCGACTCCCTTGGAGCACCACTTACCACCATTGGATGCATTAGAGACCGGAGAGTACAATAAAGAGATTGGCATTTGATGATTGCTTATAGATTTAGGGATATAAGAGATAATAGAGAGAGATCTGAACAATTAGACTTGTGGTCAAATGAGGGCGTGGTAAAGGTGGTCGGTGATGGTAGGATTGTCAGGGGTGGTGGTCAATGACGAACACGGGCGTCGGTTATGATACTGGTCCTTGGAAACAAGGTGGTCACTAAGAGGGTTATAGTAAGAAACGGTGTCTGGTGGTGGTTCGGTGGTCAAGACTCAAGAGTGGAGATTAGGGGGTATGGTGGGTGAAATAGCTGGGATTAGTAGTTAGGATTAGTGGGTAATCCCGAATATTTGGGCCATAAAGTAACAATAACACGTTTTCTTTTTGTCGTCGTGATAGCGCTAACATCGCCCGCTTAAATGACCAAATTGCTCTTTTCTTTAGTTCCATCCCCCCAAGGGCCCCCCAACCACCATACTCAATTTTGAAACCTCCATACTTCCCCTCTTACCGTTCTCATATTAGACCTACGGTGTAAAATAATCTTGCATCTCCAACAACATTGTTTGAAGAGTTAAGGTAGTATGATTAGTCTGGCCCTCGAATTTGCCTTGGATGGAAAGTGGAAAGAACGCTCAGAATGGGCTGGAGTACCATGCAAGAAAACTTAGCCTAACCACTGGTGATGTACATGTTACTACTATGACCTGCAATACAAAGAAAGTGTCACCAAGAAATTACTCTTTCCGCTTGATAACCTCACCAGGGGAAACAAGACTAAAAATAATACATCTCTAAATGAAGTCAATAGAAACTAGGAACCTCAAACCTGAGCTGAGGTTGTACGTGCACTCATGCTGTCCAATAGCCTGTTTGGTAAACTACATGAGGTTCTGGATCATCCAATATTTGAATTGTGCAATGACTGTTGAATTAAAATACCTGATTTTGTGTTGACAGAGCACTGACTTAAAATATCTGTTGGATGAAATTACTAAGCCGTATAATGCTCTATTTGGTTTTTTCAAATATTTATATGTATCAGTTCATTTTTTTTCGAGATAGCCAAGGTGACCAATCTGCCATTTATGTTTATCAAGTATTTTCATAGTTGAAGGATAACAATTTGTTTTTCTGACAGCCATCAAAAATTACTCGTAGATTACATGCTCATTGCCTTCTTCGCTAGATTCTGAGCAACCTTACAACTTACAAGGGATAAAGCTAATAGTAATACAGGAATCAAACCACTAAATTTGATTATTTGTTCAACTTGAGTAAGATTGTGAATTATTTTTGGTGCAGGTTTTGGACGGAGGATTTAGAGACAAACCCGGAAAAAGCCGAGATTTCTACCATACTTGTTATTGTTTAAGCGGCCTTTCAGTATGCCAATATATGGGCTCACACTCTTCACCTTTGCCACAGCAAGTGTTGGGCCCAGACTCCAACCTTTTGGAACCGACGCACCCTCTGTATAATCTGGTCCTCGAGCGTTACAACGAGGCCCGGGAGTTTTTCACAAGCCTCTAGGTATAGATGGCGCCTAGGCTTGTTTGAGTCTAATAGAGTTGATAAATTATGATTGCCCCTCTTGCCATCTGGTTATTTTGCTATGTAATTAGCCATGAATCACGACATTCCAATAGGCTAGTCAACATGTTTACCTTTTGCTTTGAAAACTCCCAAATTTGTTGGTCATATATCCGTGGTCTTTGGGAAACGATGTCAAGGATCCACAAATCCGAGCCAAATTAGAAATTTCAAGCTCAATCTGTTGTAACCATAAAGTTTTTTTTTTTTTTTTTTTTTTTTAAGGTAAGAAAACTAGGTTGATCCTCTAGAGTAGGACCAACCTATCTCATCCTTTCGAATGAGGGAGGTAAGTTGAAGCCACCGGCTATCAAACCACCTCGAAAGAGTTGGACATGAATGTCCAATAGTAGCCATGAAGTCAGCAACCTTGTTGGTTTTACGAAAGCAATGTTTAATTATCACTTTATCGAAAAAACGAAGGTCTAATTCTACATCCTTGATAATACTAAAAATTTCCCAAGGAATTTGCCAATTACCTCGAATTGAGTTAATAACACATAAATTATCACCCTTCACAATTAACTTTGAGATTCCTAAGTATTTAGCTGCTAAAATACTTCTTTTAAAGCGAGATCTTTTACAACAAGGATACTATTGGATCCGCACATTTTTGCTCCCAACAAAACGATTTTACCATTGTGATCTCTTATAGAATATCCTAAAGCAGCTTTATTACCTTCTATTCTTGATCCGTCAAAATTTAGCTTTAGGAAACCGTTTCTAGGTTTTTCCCACCAAATTTCTTCCTTACTAGAGTTGTTTCTAGCTGACCATTCTATCTCGGGATTGTTGAGATCCTTAAATCTAGTCACATTTCAGGTCTTAGTGCTATTATTACATAAAGTAATAAGTTTGCTGATACTTAAATTAACATTATTAAATATAATATCATTTCTATGAAACCATGCATTCCACCAAATAAAAATAATCTTAATGAAATCACCTTTTGGAATTAAATCCTTGAGATAATTAAGTTTCGTTAGAAAACTTAGACTTGTAATAGTATCATAATTTGACAAAAATTCGTTGAAACTAATAATGTTCAGGTCTTGGATGACAGACTCAATCAAGGGATATTCGTAAAAGAAATGATCTTTGTTTTCAATAGGATTGTTGCACAAAACACAATGAGGTGGGACATCAATATAACTCTTGAGAAGTCTACTTTTCGTTGGAATGCCGTCAACACAGGCTTTCCAAAGAAAAAATTTCAATTTAGGAGGAATATTCAATTTCCAAATCCACTAAAATTCACATTTGTCAAGAGCTTGATCGAACAAACCTTGCGCTAACCAAGTTGCTGTTTTGGTAGAGAAATTTCCATCTACGGACAACCCCCAAATGAGGTTATCTGGAATATCATTATGTGGCACTGGAATGTTAGTAATCTGATTAACAATATCGTTATTCACTAAACTGGATAATTTACAAACATCCCATTGCTTGTCTGAGGTTATGAAATCTTTAACCAAAAGATTAAGATCACGGTTACTATCATCATCAACCATACTGCTTGTAAGTGGGTGTGAAAAAACTCAATTATCAGACCAAAACTTAATGTTGCTACCATTACCTACCTACCATCTCAGTCCTTTTCTAAATAGAGTCCGAAGACTCATTAGTTTACGTCATTGCCAAGAAGAGGCTGAATTAGGCTTATGATCAAAGAGTGAACAATTTCTCAAGTATTTTTTAGATACCACTTTGACCCATATACTTTCCTTATCCATAAGAATTTTCCATAAAAGTTTCATTTGAAGAGCTTTATTAGCTGCTTCAGAAGATTTAATTCCTAAACCACCAACCGACTTTGGTAAACAAACTTTATGCCAACCAACCAAATTAGGAGAACGCTGGGAAGGATTTTTATTCCAAAGAAAGTTTCTATTAGTTTTATCTAGACCTGGCAAAATCAACCCGACCCGGTTGACCCGACCCGAAAAGGATGACCCGAGACCCGAAATTGACCCGAATTGCTGAACCCGAATGACATCCGAAGCCCGAAGTGACCCGACCCGACCCGAAAATGACCCGATCTTTCTTAGACCCGTAACAGACCCGACCCGAAACGACCAATCCGAAACCATTCAACCCGAAAATGACCCGACAAAATATAACTTTAATTGACTCTAATAGACTTGAAATGCCTCTCTTCTCTTAATCTTTGACCCGAAAATGGCCTGACCCGAATTAACTCGACCCGCTTGACCCGAAACACACCCGACCAACAAACCCGAAATAGACCCGTAACCCGAAATGAACTGACCCGATCCGAACTAACCCGAAAATTTGAGAAACCCGAAATGACCCGACCTAAACTGGCCCGACCCGAACCCGACTCGGTTGACCCGTTTGCCAGGTCTAATTTTATCTAATCTATTATGGATCGATGAAGGGAGGAGGAAGCTTTGCATCTGAAAAGTTCCTGTAACACTACGGATTTTCTTTGGTGACTACTCGACCGAGTAGAGCCTACTCGGCCGAGTAGTGCTGTTGTTATGAGTTGTTTTGGTTCTGCCGATGAATACTCGGCCGAGTATAGTGAATACTCGACCGAGTAGAGGATACTCGGCCGAGTATAACTTTACTCGACCGAGTATTCGGTCTGGCGAGTATTATTTTGACGGTTTGATTAGAGAGTGTTTAAGATCTATTTTATATCCCGCGTCAGTTTTCAAAACATCATTTCAACTTCATCATTTCTACGTTAACCCTAATCTCTCCCTAATCACTCCCTAATCATCCCATAACCTTGTTGTTTGTGAAACCTTTGGAGTCCTTGCGTACAAATCCTCATCCTACTGTTGGTAAGTTTTATTCTACGTTATTTGTGTTCGTTGGGGTTACTGTATGTTTACGGAATTGGGATTATGGGGGTTGTGCAATGTGTAATTGTGTGATATGATTATGTTATAGGAGAAGACTTCGTAGAGAAGCCTTTCTGAGTGTTCAAGTTCTTTTCCACTGTTGATTTCTAAGGTAGGGTTTCCTACTCAGTTTACTGTTCTTGTAAGACATGTTTGTTGTGATTATTGTTATCTGTTGATCATCGAAGTATGGAGATTGTTGTGACGATGTTGGTGTGAGGGTGTTGAGATGGCTGTGATATCATGTGATTGTGATTGTGGTGGAGTCACTTGCGGGAGTGGCTTCACACCCTAATTCGCCCTCCGTGGAACCCGCCACGGGAGGGGATGTGCACATTAAGGGACAGGGATTGTTGTCGCTCGTTGAGAAGCTGGACTAGGTGGGATCGGCTGCGGTCACCCATCGACGGCGAGGATTACTGTTGCGATGGGTAATGGCGGGGCTACACACTTCGGTGTGTAGTCGATTCTTGTGTGAGAGTGGAGGATTGGGAATTGGCGATGATCGTTGATTTCTCCGTTTGTTTGTCTTAATGTTTGAGTATCGACCCCGTGTTGTTTGTGGAATCTGCGGTGATCCATTCGGGGATGGTGAGCAGGCTTGATAGGTATTGCTAGTGTGAGCTTGGGGACTGTCTTGGGAGTATCGCCATCACCAGTCATAGCATCACCGTCTGAGTCTTAGATTGGATTTCTTTTATTGTTAAACTTTGGAGTTGTATTTTGTTAAACCGGTATTTGGATTTGGGATGTTGTAAACTTTACATTTTACAGTACTTTAATAAATGTGCTCAGTTCAGACGCTTTTTGATATGTACTAACCTCGGGCAACCGAGATGGTAACTCACTTTCATGGTAGGGTGGTCCTGGTAAGGCACCTTGGTATGAGGGGGTGTTACAAAGTGGTATCAGAGCCGAAGATTCCGGCACCTAAACAAATGAATTTAATGAACCTAGGGAGTCTAAATAAAATGAACCCGGGGAGAGTTGTTTGGAGCTACCGCAAAGACTCGGGAGACGTCCCGGAGTCGCAATTTGGCCCTCACTAACTCGAACCGGTAACATGGGGAAGTGTGATGAGAGAGTTAGGTTTTGTATATACATGTATGTGAAGATGTATGTTGGTAAAAGTTGATAGTTGAAAGTATGTGTGTTGAAGTTCGTAAATGTGGTGATGGGAGGTGTGGACAGCGGGCCGCCCACGGGGGCGCTTGGTGAGAAACGAAACAAGCGTTTGCATTTTGTAAAGAGTCGCCACCAATTTTTATGGGAAATTGGAACCGTTCGAATACCTCGTGTCATGTCAAGACACAAAGTAGTGACATGAACACTAAGCAATCGTTACCCTTAGCATTCTATGTCTAGAATGACTCTCGTGGATGCCAATGAACACGGGTGCTCACGGAGATCTGGAGTAAGGGGTGAGGGTACGTATTAGGAAGCTCTTTTGATCGAACACCTAATCCCGCCCGCCTCGATAGCGGCCTCTACTAATGATTAGGGAAGTTGTCTATACTTGATATATCGTCGATTATATGCATGCAATGCAACATCCATTAGATTAATCCTAGCATGTGAAGAATTAGACTAAGTCGGTGAAATACGTAATTTAGCATACAATTGGGTCGAAGTAGGAGTTAATGTTGATTTACATGTGAAAACATACGAATGATACAAGAAATAATGATAAATACAATAAAGAAAATTACAATAAT
Organism: Silene latifolia; assembly: GCF_048544455.1. Lineage (NCBI taxonomy): Eukaryota > Viridiplantae > Streptophyta > Magnoliopsida > Caryophyllales > Caryophyllaceae > Silene > Silene latifolia. Next base: position 77,512,697 of record NC_133528.1, read on the forward strand.
TACATTGGATTAGGCGATTTATGTCGAAAATACCGCTAAAACGGATAATTTGAGAAAAAAGAATAAAAGAATAAAAGACGAACAGAAATTAGTGTGATACTACGGATATTAGTTAGTTAATACGTAGACTAATTAATTACGTCAAGGCAGAAAAGGAGTTCAGAGACAGAACTCATCCTGGAACAGGCGCAGCAGAGATGCGCCCTCGGAAGAGCGCGTGAGCAGTTGCGTGCATTCTGTTTCCAAGGGTGAGTTCTGGCTGTGAAGCCGGAACTGCAAATCATTAATTTGAATTGATGAATTTAATGATCGATTGATACCATTTACTCGGATGAAAGTGATTAACAGATTAATTACATGTGAATGGGTCATAAAAGCAGTAAAGCACGAATGAGACGGATGCAAACGAATTAATTAAAGATGGAATAATTACAGAAGTGAATAATACTAATGAGTCCTCTATTGAAATCAATTAACTAGTCTAAACATGATGAATTAACAACAAATTAATGATGAGCATGTGAACAAACAGATGACAACTATATCAAAGACGAATTCCAGAAACCCAATATTGATGAATTGAATTTCTACAACCCGGAATGAATTTAATGACGAAAACCCGCAAATATTGATTACTTGGGATTTAAGGTCGGATTAACAACGAATAAAACATATTAATAAATGGTGAATTATATACATGTGAATTATATGCGATTATGACGAAGAATTAAAGAACAAACATATGAAAACAAATAAGGAAGACGGAATTACAGAGGACGAAGGAAGAAGAAAAGAAGCGAGGCTGCGGCGGCCTCACGAAGAGGCGCAGCAGAGGCTGCGCTCCTTCAAGAGGCGCAGCGATTCTTTGCGTCTTTTCTCGACTGTCAGTCTTCTGAAAATCCGTAAAAAGAGGTTTTAAAGACGGTTTTAGAAATCGGTTTTAATGAGGAATTTTCGACGTAAACCTTACATGAGTGATACAATAAAAATAAATACAATAAACAAATAAGGATTATACACCCTCAGACTTACATGTTGACGGAACGAGATGAACTAAGATATCGATTAGTGATGCTCGACGCGAATGCAAAGAGAGAGTGCCCTCGTAAGAGGAAAACAATTGATTAATTAAGATTGATTGAGTGTAGTTGGTCAAATTGGTCGGTCATGCAACGGAGAGGCTGGTACCCGGAAAGATCCGAGCTTACGTGGTCGGAAGTCCAAGCACGTAGGCGCCAATTAGTAAGAACGAAGTCTAGAATGCAAAGGGAAAAGAGAAGGGCGGACACTCGCGTGAGAAATATGAGGAACGAAAGCTCCTATTTATACTAATCACGCGACGGAATTATGGTAAGACTAGGATACGGAAGGAAAGATCCGGAAATAACCGACTTAGGTTAAAACACAGAATCTTGGACAAAAAGAAAGCCCTGGGAAAAGGCGCAGCAGAGCTGCGTCCCTTGGAAGAGGCGCAACACCTGCTGCGTCCTTTCCCGGGTAGGTTCCTCTGCGCGTAGAAAACGCGTTTGACAGCCTGTCGTATTTTAGGCATAACTTTCTCTACAAGACTCGGAATAAGGTGATTTCGGTGGCGTTGGAAAGCTAAGAAAGAGATCTAGAAGTTTCTGTGAAATAGGCCTGACCCAAAAAACTCGTTATGACCTCGTAAAACGGGCCTAAAGGTCAGGTTATCATTTTAACTAAATGAAATGCACATTTTGTAATGTAAACTTTTAGTTTAGCCTAATGAAGTGACTTGAGACTCAAAATGAGATATAATCTCAACATTTTATGACATCCTAACCTTAGGTAGACAAGCACGTTGCTTTGACTCGGGATTTGACGGTTTTTAGGATATGAAGACGGTTTTTGACCCGGACTCCAAATGTACTCTAATTACTGCCAAAACGACCGTATCGGGACGTAGATGACAACTAAGAGGTAGACATTAATATTTGAGCAATCACTTGACGATAATCTTACGAACTGTCACAAATCGTTCCGCGAACCAAACATGCGGCCCAATCATCACCGGGTGGTTTGCGAGGGGTGCAGAAACGAGGTGTCTACAGGAGGAATGGTGGATGTGACGGGTTGTGAATGTTTGTCATGTTGGATTTAGCATATGCATGAATTGTATGCTGATATGATTATAATGTAGCATTAAGGTTCTTGATATTTGAATTGTATGCTGATGTGAGTATAACGTGGCATTAAAGTCCTTTATGTTGTGTGTTCGTTGCGGGAATAGTAAGCATGATAGAGAACTTTATACTGTATACCCGTCTACTCTGTGACTCGGCCGAGCAGGGCAGGTACTCGACCGAGTAGGGAGCACTCAGCCGAGTAACCATGAACTCGACCGAGTATTGATTTGCAGTGAGTAGCAGTAGCTACTGTATGTGATAACTCGACCGAGTAAGAAAGCGTACTCGACCGAGTAGTGTCTACTCGGCCGAGTGTTGTTTTACTCGACCGAGTGATGTTTTTGAGTTTTTGACATTCGCTTCTGAAGTCGAATACTCGACCGAGTATCTAAGATACTCGACCGAGTAGTCGTTACTCGACCGAGTGTGTTTTATACTCGGCCGAGTGTTCTTTTGGCGGAAGATTATTACGTTTTGAGTCGTAAACTTTTGTGTTTACGTTTCCGTCTTTCTTGTCGGCTCGATGCCGCCCTAAAGAACTCCCGTGAGATCCAAGCTTCGAGAGATGACTCTTGATGAGGTTGCTCGCATGATTGAGCAACAAGAGGCTCTCCTTGAAGCTCTCAAAAATGTGGGAAAGGGGAACGAGAAGTCGATGGATGCAACTCAGCTCAGCATCATCATTGCTCGCTTCAACCCTCCCACATATGACGGGGTAGGTGAACCAAAGCTACTCGAGAAGTGGCACCGTGAGATTGAAGCTCTCATGGAAATGGTTAAGTGCCCCGAGGACATGATTGTTGAGCAGGTAGTGTACTACCTAAGAGGTGAGGCTGCAGTTTGGTGGCAAAATGTCAAGGAAGATGCTAGAGATTTTTACCAGGCGGAAGGAGCTATTCCTTGGTGCAGGTTGAAGAGTGCTATGAGAGAGCGATTTTGTGCGGAGCATATCCGACACAAGATGAGATCCGACTTTGATTCCTTCACCATGTCTGAGGAGATGACGGTCACTGACTACTATCATCGGTTTTTGGAGCTATCTCGTTATGTGGAAGACATGCAGCTAGGACAGAGAGGTTTGGCCCTCCGTTTTGAGAGGGGTTTATCTGCTAAGATAGTGAGTCGTATGCCGGTGGGGTTGCTACCGACCTCAAGGAAGTGTACCGAGAGCGGGTCAAGTGAAAGAATGGTAGATCTCTCAAGGGAGATCGATGAGAGGAATTCTTCTTTGAAAAGAGGAAGGGTGATGGTGGAAACAACGATCACCCGACCTACAAGAAAGGGAACTTCAACCATGCTAAGGCTTTTTCTGGTGGAGCTGGTTTCTCGGGAGGATCTCGTGGCTGAGGAAAGAATGGGGGTCGGGCTGTGAGTGACAACTCCAACCTTACTTGCTTCAACTGTGGTGGGATAGGCCACAAAAGACGGGAATGCACGAGCTACAAGCCCGACCTTTGGTTCGGGGAGCGCGGTCGGGAATTTTTCTCGGGGCCGACTCGAGTTTTGCTAGTAACCGACCGGGAGGTTCATGGAGCAACAGAGGTGGACAGGGCAACCAGGGCGGTTACAACCGCGGTGGTGGTGGATCTTATCAGCGCCAGAACAACAACACCACTCAGGATTCGGCAGCCAAGCCAAGTACCTCCAATGCGTCAGTTCAGGGTGGAGGACAGAATAACAGTGCAAAGCTTTTTATGATGGACAAGCAGGAAGCACAGGATGATGCTCATGTAGTTACCGGTACCTTTCTTGTTCATAATGTACCGTCCTTTGTTTTGTTTGATTCCGGGGCTACACATTCTTTTGTGTCTAAGAGTCATGCTGTGTCTATGGGTTTGGGGAAGTTTGAGGTTGTAAAAGATGATGTGTTCATACCTTCAGGGGAGTCTGTGTCGTGTCTAAAGTTATTTAAGTGAATATCCATGGTAGTTGGAGGGGTAGATTTACCAGTAGACCTGTTAGAGTTTCCTATGGATGGGTTCGAGGTGATTGTCGGGATGGATTGGCTAGGTAAGTATGATGCCAGGATAGATTATCGACAAAAGAGAGTGTCTTTAAAGGGTCCCAAGGGTGTTAGGGTGTCCTATAGAGGGTTTGTGGTAAAGCCTAAGTGTAGGTTCATAGCTGTGATGACTTTAAAGTCATGTTTGAGGAAGAAGTGTCCTTTGATTCTCTGTCATGTGAGAGACCACCGAGTAGAGCCGCCGACAGCTTCTGAGATATCTGTGGTGAGAGAGTTCGAAGATGTTTTTCCGGAGGAGATACCGAGTTTGCCTCCCAAGCGGGATATTGATTTCAGCGTGGAGCTTAAGCCGGGAACGGGTCCTATATCTAAAGCACCTTACCGTATGGCACCTAAGGAGTTGGCAGAGTTGAAAAAGCAGATACATGAGTTGTTAGGCAAGGGTTATATCAAGCCTAGTGTGTCACCGTGGGGAGCTCCAGTTCTTTTTGTAAAGAAGAAAGATGGGAGTATGAGACTGTGCATTGATTACCGAGAGCTCAATCGGGTCACAGTGAAGAACAACTATCCGTTGTCGAGGATTGATGACTTGTTTGATCAGCTAAGTGGAGCAGGTGTGTTTTCCAAGATTGATCTGAGGTCGGGGTATCACCAGCTGAGGATAGCAGATGAGGATATTCCTAAAACAGTGTTCCGATCTCGATATGGTCACTACGAGTACGTGGTGATGCCTTTTGGATTGACCAATGCGCCAGCAGCTTTTATGGATTTGACGAATCGGATCTTTACACCGTTTTTGGATAGGTTTGTGGTTGTTTTCATCGACGATATCTTATTCTATTCTAAGACTAAGGAAGAGCATGAGGAGCACTTGAGGATAGTTCTACAGACTTTGAGAGATAATCAGCTTTATGCCAAGCTATCCAAGTGTGAGTTCTGGTTAGAGGAAGTGGCTTTTCTGGGCCATGTAATATCTAAGAAGGGGGTATTCGTGGATCCTAGTAAGATTGAGGCCGTTACCAAGTGGGAATCGCCGAAGAATGTTGCTGAGATTCGGAGTTTCTCAGGCCTTGCCGGCTACTACAGGAGATTTGTGAAAGATTTCTCTACCATAGCGCGGCCTATGACATCTTTGATGAGAAAGGAAGTCAGATTTGTTTGGGATGAGAGTTGTGAGACGGCGTTTCAGACCTTAAAGGAACGCTTGACAACAGCTCCTATCCTAGCCTTGCCAGAGGGTTGTGATAACTTTGAGGTATATACCGACGCTTCAAAGAATGGTCTTGGTTGTGTTTTGATGCAGGGAGGGAAAGTCATAGCCTATGCTTCGAGGCAGTTGAAGCAATATGAGGAGAACTACCCTACTCATGATCCGGAGTGGGTGCGATTGTGTTCGCTCTTAAGATTTGGAGACACTACCTTTATGGAGCAACTTTTAAGGTGTTCTCGGATCATAAGAGTTTAAAGTATATCTACACTCAGAAGGAGCTTAACATGCGACAGAGACGGTGGATGGAGCTGATCGGAGATTATGATATGGAGATCATCTATCACGAGGGTAAGGCTAATGTTGTTGCTGATGCATTGAGTAGGAAGAGCGTTCATTCGCTATGTACAGCTATGTCCTTCTTTGAAGTTGAGGGATGAGATGTCTAGTTTGGGGATCTTTATGATTCGAGAGGGGGATACCATCGGGGATTTGACGATCGAGCCAGAGTTGTATGAGAACATCAAAAGTAAGCAAGAGCTTGATCCTAAGATTCAGGAGTGGAAGTCAAAGGTAGAGAGTGGAACGGCTTCCAGGTTTTCTATCTATCCAGATGGGAGTGTTCGTTTTGATGGGAGATGGTGTGTTCGAGGATGCGAGTTGCGGAGAGTGATCTTGACGGAGGCTCATTGCACTCCCTATTGATTCACCGGGTGGTGACAAGCTTTATAGAGATCTTAAGAAGACTTTTTAGTGGCCAAACATAAAGAAAGATGTAGCGGAGTTTGTGGCGGATGTTTGACTGTCAAAAGGTCAAGGGTGAACAAAGGAGACCACAAGGTAAGATTCGGTCTTTGGAAGTACCCGAGTGGAAGTGGGAGTCGATATCCATGGACTTCATTGTGGGGTTACCTAGGTCACAACAAGGTAACAACATGATTTGGGTGATTGTTGATCGGTTAACCAAGTCACCCCATTTCGTTCCCATGAAAGATACTTGGTCTAAGATGCGGTGGCATCGGGTTATAGGAAGCATGTGGTTCGGTTACATGGTATACCTAAAGATATCGTTTCTGATCGTGATGCGAGGTTCATATCCAAGTTTTGGCAAGAGAGCGCAAGAGTTGATGGGTACAACTTTAAAGATGAGTACTGACCTTTCATCAAGCAACCGATGGTCGACGAACGGACCATCAAGACCTTAGAGGACATCCGAGGGCATGTGTTATGGACTTTGGGGGCGATTGGGAAGACAGCTTGATTTGATCGAGTTTTCATACAATAACAGTTATCATACAAGCATTGGGATGACACCTTTTGAAGCTTTGTATGGCCGGAAATGCCGAAGTCCAGTTTGTTGGGATGATAGTTCCGAGACGGTGGTTTTAGGGCCACAGCTGGTTCAAGATATGGTTGAGCAAATCCAGTTGATTCGGCAAAAAGATGAGAGCGACTCAAGATCGTCAGAAGAGCTACGCCGACTTGCACCGCAAGGACATTGAGTTTATGGTAGGTGACAAGGTTCTGTTAAAAGTGTCACCTATGCGAGGTGTTATGAGGTTTGGGAAAAAGGGTAAGCTAAGCCAAAAGTTTATAGGTCCTTATGAGATTTTGGACCGTGTTGGCGAGGTGGCCTACAGGTTAGCGTTACCACCAGCTTTGGATAGAGTACACAATGTTTTTTATGTATCTCAACTTCGGAAGTATGTGAGCGATCCGTCGCATATCCTTGAGATGGAGAACATCGAGCTTGATGAATCCTTGTCCTACGCCGAGATTTCTAAGGAGATTCTTGATCGCAAGGTTCGTAAGACCCGGAATGGTGAGACGGTCTTACTCAAGATCCTTTGGTCTAATCATAATGTGGAGGAAGCCACATGGGAACCCGAAGAAGCTATGCGTGAACGTTTTCCTAACCTTTTTGATCAGGTATGTTTGGTTACGGGGACGTAACCGTTGTCTTTTAGGGGGGTAGGAGATGGTCGCGGTCGTGTTTTGTTTTGTTTGTTGTTTGCTTTGAGTCGGAGTAATGACTTTTGTGGTGACTTGTATAGTTCCTTGGTGTTGTTATATGTGGTTAGTATAGTCTTGTGTTGTAGTGTTGTGCTTTGTTTTATAGTAGAGTGTGAACTTCGGGACGAAGTTCTTTTTAAGGGGGGAAGATTGTAACACTACGGATTTTCTTTGGTGACTACTCGACCGAGTAGAGCCTACTCGGCCGAGTAGTGCTGTTGTTATGAGTTGTTTTGGTTCTGCCGATGAATACTCGGCCGAGTATAGTGAATACTCGACCGAGTAGAGGATACTCGGCCGAGTATAACTTTACTCGACCGAGTATTCGGTCTGGCGAGTATTATTTTGACGGTTTGATTAGAGAGTGTTTAAGATCTATTTTATATCCCGCGTCAGTTTTCAAAACATCATTTCAACTTCATCATTTCTACGTTAACCCTAATCTCTCCCTAATCACTCCCTAATCATCCCATAACCTTGTTGTTTGTGAAACCTTTGGAGTCCTTGCGTACAAATCCTCATCCTACTGTTGGTAAGTTTTATTCTACGTTATTTGTGTTCGTTGGGGGTTACTGTATGTTTACGGAACTGGGATTATGGGGGGTTGTGCAATGTGTAATTGTGTGATATGATTATGTTATAGGAGAAGACTTCGTAGAGGAGCCTTTCTGAGTGTTCAAGTTCTTTTCCACTGTTGATTTCTAAGGTAGGGTTTCCTACTCAGTTTACTGTTCTTGTAAGACATGTTTGTTGTGATTATTGTTATCTGTTGATCATCGGAGTATGGATATTGTTGTGACGATGTTGGTGTGAGGGTGTTGAGATGGCTGTGATATCATGTGATTGTGATTGTGGTGGAGTCACTTGCGGGAGTGGCTTCACACCCTAATTCGCCCTCCGTGGAACCCGCCACGGGAGGGGATGTGCACATTAAGGGACAGGGATTGTTGTCGCTCGTTGAGGAGCTGGACTAGGTGGGATCGGCTGCGGTCACCCACTGGCGGCGAGGATTACCTGTTGCGATGGGTAATCTGGCAGGGCTACACCCTTCAGTGTGTAGTCGGTTACTGTGTGAGAATGGAGGATTGAGAATTGGCGATGATCAGTTGATTTCTCCGTTTGTTTGTCTTAATGTTTGAGTATCCGACCCCGTGTTGTTTGTGGAATGCGGTGATCCATTCGGGGGATGGTGAGCAGGCTTGACAGGTATTGCTAGTGTGAGCTTGGGGACTGTCTTGGGAGTATCGCCATCACCAGTCATAGCATCACCGTCTGAGTCTTAGATTGGATTTCTTTTATTGTTAAACTTTGGAGTTGTATTTTGTTAAACCAGTATTTGGATTTGGGATGTTGTAAACTTTACATTTTACAGTACTTTAATAAATGTGCTCAGTTCAGACGCTTTTTGATATGTACTAACCTCGGGCAACCGAGATGGTAACTCACTTTCATGGTAGGGTGGTAATGGTAAGGCACCTTGAGGGGGTGTTACAGTTCCCTTCGCGGCTAAATTAGCATTGACAAGAACTAGTCTACCTGCTTGAGATAGAGAATTCGCTTTCCATTTCGATAATTGAGTGCAAGAAGATTGAATAATGTTCTCGAAAGTATTTTTAGTCACTCTGCTATCAATTATAGGACATCCTAAATATTTACCCAAATGAGCTTCCTCGTTCATATGAAGAATGCCTCTAAAGGATTCACGAAGATAACGCTCAATATTTCTAGTGCATTGAAAAGTGGATTTGTCAAAATTAACAAATTGTCCGGAAATCGTGCAAAATTTATCTAAAATAGACTTAATAGTTCTACAACTCTGGTTAGAGGCTTTAGCGAAAATGATAGTGTCATCCGCAAAAGTGAGAAACGGAATTTTCTCCACCCCGGATCCAATTATAATATCAATATCACTAGAGCTAACATCACTATTTTTTTGTAGAGATCTTGCTAAAATCTCGGCGCACATAATAAATATATATGGCGAAAGTGGGTCTCCTTGTCGAATACCTCGAGTGGGTAAAGTTTAGTTGGTATTGGTTTGTAGTGCATAGACTCTTACTGCAAATGAATGCTCTAATGTTCTTTTCTGACCATAGAAGGTAGACAGCTGTTGCAAGACATCACTTGAACAGTTGAGCTATAATTTAGTTTCCAGTATTTTCTTTCTTGTGATAATCCATTTCGACTTCATCCACATAATCATAGCGTCTCCTGACGAGAATTTGACACATGATGTGTTGCCGGATTTCCCTTGAAGAATGCGCATCCAAGGAAAAAATGCCTTCAAGACTCTGCATTCGTCTTACACCGACGACACTTGTCAGAATTATGCATCTGCTCATAATGTTGTCCACAGTCACTAGTCTAAAAATGAAGCAATGATTCTGTGGCTGGCTGCAATAGCTATACTACTTAAAAGCTTGTGTCCAAGCTAGATCAGTCAAACGACTAAACGAGTCGAGCATCAGAGACGATAAAAAACACAACTGAGTACTTTTTTAACGCATGCTTTCGTACCATTCAGGGCAGCTTCGTAAAGGTTGAACTTTTTTAAAATATGGGACATGCTTTTTCACATACGGATTTTAAAATATGGGACATGCTTTTTCACATACGGATTTTACTCTCACATACCTCTTTTACGTTTTATCCTTGTCATTTTTTTCATTATCTCACCAATTGCTTTTTTTTTTCTCCCTTCTATTTCTCGCTTCACCTCCGTTTAACGCTTCCGGTCAGTCCAGTCACCGACCAACCTCGCTCCGGCGGACCGCAACAACCCTAGTCAGTCACCCTCTCACGCACTCCAGATCTGAATGTGCAAACCAAGTGTGTAGACTCAAATTAAATGTACTTCCAGATCCGAATGTACGTCAATTTCTCCATTTGTTGTTACAGGGTGATTTGTTATACACAAGAATACGAAAGTCTTAAGCCACCTTCATGAAATCAAATCATATTGTAATGTGTAAATTGATTCATATCAAAGGTACCACGGCAAAAGATTACATGGAGCAGATGTTAATAAGTTAATATCTTGATAACAAGATTGAAAAGATTGTTAGCTGAAATTGAATGGACAATACATTTTCCTCTTAAGAAAACAATTCCCTCAACATATAAGGTTTAGGAAAAGGGTATGAAATGGAAAGTTAATGAAAAAGTGTGTGTGAAATAGTAAAATCCGTATGTGAAAAAGTAATTCCGTTAAATTTAAATTACACACACTTTCCAAAAATAGAGATAGGGAAGGTATTGTATGAATAGATGGAAAATGAAATAGTGAGAGAGTTCTTGAGAATAGGAGGGAGTATAAATTTTTCAAGTTAGTTACTCTTCAGGTAAAGAGAAATTACTATGTAGAGAGGATAAAGGTTATACTACGCCTTGGTGTTGCTGCCATTTCTTTCTAATTCTGTACGAGTTTACGGGTCATTCGACAATATTTCTCATACAAACGACGAAACTGACCAGCATCCAACCCACATTACCTTGGGATCAATATTGCTATATGTTTGTACATATTACATGTTACACAAAAGGGGGGAGAATTCACTTCCAAAGCAGAGGGGCAGAGAGGAATGCGGTGCCAGAACGAAGAGAACCCTCCAAAACTAAATCTCCTCCCCAAGTTTTATCCTACACTAGAACTTCAGCTACTTAATTCAGTAAACATATTTTATCTTGGTCTAGTAGCTAAACATGATACATGTCTCGTTTCGAAACAAGTTACTCTATGACAGTGGTAGACGTGGATGGAGCCAATTGCTGAAGCTGATGGACTACATGAGACATACGAGGTCGCATAGAAGGGACATGCTGAGTACATGCATATACAAGATCAACGACTTTCTGAATGACCCCGGCCTCTGGAATCTCGGCATACAAGCTAGACATGACAGGATCTAACAGTTCAGGGTATCGGTGAGACTGCACAAGAGGGGTGGCCCACTCAAATATGCTTTGCCAGCCGACTGAATCAACGGCTTGAGCTGGGCGACGCCCGCTCACAATCTCTAGCAATAGTACTCCAAAACTGTACACGTCACTTTTTGTTGTCAGCTCATTTCGGTAGACAAACTCTGGAGCAAGGTATCCGTTGGTTCCACCCGCCATTACGTTCCTCTCCTTCATAACTTCCCATGGGACAAACTTTGAATGGCCAACGCCCATCAGATGAGCCCGGAATTCTTCGTCAAGTAGCACATTGCTTGCACGGATATCTCGATGTACGACTTGTGGTTTGACCTTATCGTGTAGAAAGCTGTAATAGAGTATAAAGTTTGCAAAAGAGTCTCAGTTTCTAAGGCCAATACAACAATGATCAACAAGAAAATCAACCACCAAGAAAACCCCAACTCCTCAATGGTCGCAAATAATGGTGGGGTAGGGGGGCGGTCGTATGTACACGTGTGAAGAACACAGGTTGTTGTTTCCGGTCAGATGACCCATAATGAAATCTGTGTCGCTTTTGATAGCCGCCATGATTTCCTCTACTGAATATCAGGCACAATTTTCAATCTACTGGTTTAAGGTTTCAATACAAGTACATAAAGCTAGCAGCTGAAAAGTTTAAAACTCAGGACGGAGACAGACAGTTAAACCACAAACTAAAACGCTCACGGCTGAAAACCAGATCACATGAGAGCTTGATGATGACCAAGCACTTAAAAAAAAAGTGGGAAAATTGAAACCTTAAGATTCTTTGTTCTGTTGTGCAGTTTAGAATTTGCAATTTTTCAGCGGGTTAAAGGGGCATCTCATCAATCCTTTCACTATTGATAAATACAGTAGTAAACACTATCTGTGGAATTTTGTCCCGTTAGAGGCCAAATGTTCAAAGATGGAACACTATGTTGTTACTAGGACTCGCTGACAGACTCGGTATCAGAGTGTCTGGCACTATGTTGTTACTTGTTAAAATTAAGCAACAGGCAAATACTGTAAAACAAAGTGCCTTGAAGTTTTATGTAGACATGGACACGGCTGTTTTGTAGATGAGCGGTAGTTGTTTTTCTTAAATTTATGGTAGTTGTTTAAGAGAGGTGTGAACTGTTCTGTACTTGTATGCGTAAGAGTAAATCAAGTACTAATATAAAAGGAAAACAAAAGGTCCTACTCCAATTCTCTGGGCTCCATTTTCTTTTCTTGCCAATTCAATGCAATTGCCCCATTTATAGTTTTGAGTTTTAACAAAGGTTTGTTAAACACGTTGCTTTTACCATAAAATTTAACTTAAACTAACACATCTTATGACTCACCCAATTAACCACCATCATTCCGATTTTACCATTAGCTATAGTCTACACCACTTGCTATCCTAATTTTTATTGCCAAAAGCAAGCGAGAGAACTTCAAAGAATAGGAGGAAGTAATAATCAATACTATATATTAAATCCAGAAACCAAGGGACTTCAATGTAATTAAAGAAAGTTATGCAAATTAATTATACTATATAGTTTTAAATCAATAGCACCGTGTGATGGACCCGATTAAGGGATCTCAATGCAAATATTATATAGTTCGGGTTAAAATTAAATTATATGGAAGCTTGGTAATTTTCCTAAACATTTGTAAGAGACTAAAACATGGTCAATTTCCTTAAAATAAAATAATTAATTAAGATGGTCAATTTCAAAGAGACTAAAAGAAAGAAGATGCTTGGTAATTTTCCTAAATATTTATAGAAGACTAGAAGTTGGTCAATATCCTTAAAATAAAATAATTAATTAGTATTAACATGCACACTTATGGTATTAATTATAATCATTATAAAATTATAATTAAATTTAAAATCTATGCAATTTTATTAAACTTTATAATTTATTAGATGTATGAAGATGTTAATTATTTAACATACAAAAATATAATAAGTAGGTTATAAATAATTCAAGTTATATTCCATAATATATAATATTGCATAATTCTTTCGATTTGATTTAATGCAAATATGTAATATATTTATAAATATATAATCCTCTTAAAATTGCATGCCTAAGTAGTAAAAGTAATTTTGTCACTCATTTGAATAGTAAAAGTAACAATAGTATCAGCAAGATTAGTGAAAGTGGTAGAAACAACAACAGGAGTAGTGAAATAATCAATATTAACGCGACAATAATGAAAGTAACAATAATTACAACGGAAGTAGTGAAATTATCAATATTAATGCAGCAGTAGTGACACTAACAATAACTACGGCGTGAGTAATGAAAGTAACAATGATTACGGGAAAGTAGTGAAATGTTATTACTATTGTTTCATTAATAAGAGTAAAATATTAATAGCGGGAGTAGTGAATTTGTCTTAAAATTTATTTCATCGTAATTTTAGGATATTTCATAAAAAAATATATTAATGATAAATTTATGGGTTATGCAACTTTAAGTAATTTTATTTAATAAAAAGAAAAATTTAATGGTAAGTAGAGGTAGCCCGGGCGAAGCCGGGCACCAATACTAGTAATAAATAAGACTAAGAACCAAAGATAATAAACAAATACTTACGCAATTCCTTGAGCAAGGGTTGTGGCAACTTTAATTCGCATAGGCCAATTCAAGCATCTACCTCCCCTTGGAACATGGTGCAGCCATCTATCCAGAGGTCCATTCACAATAAATTCATAGACAATATAGCGATCACCGTGACTATAGCAACATCCTTTAACAGCTACCAGGCTTGGGTGATGAAGCCTGGCAACTCTACTGACTTCAGAATAGAACTCTTTCTTCCTCTTGTAGTTTGACCTTTTTAACCTCTTTATAGCCACCTTTGACCCATCAGGTAAGATGCCACTATATGTACCTCCTGTCTTTGCATCTCCTGGAAGACGATTTCCTTCACTGAAATTCTTCGACATAGACTGGAGCTCCTCAATTGTGAAGACCTTCCAGGATGGAGAGACTAAAGCTGAAGTTGCTTGACTAGATTGCCTACGGGACCTCTTATGCTTCTTACTCCTTTTGTAAACAAGCAACCAAAGCACAAAAGCTAATGTGGTAAAAAGAATTATACCGCTAATAGCTGCCAGGATTATTACATATATGTGATGGCATTGTCCTCCATAGCATTTGTCCTCTACATGAAAAATACAATTATTTTAATTTACCAGTAGTCAATAATATCCACAAAGGCAAACAAAACAGACAAAAACGAGGTGAAAATCTATTGCACTCATTTTTATGTTGTGACGAAGTCTAAAACAAAGCCAACAGATAGTTCCAAAGACCTGAAATGGTTAAGTAGAGAAACTTCCATTGGTCTTAGGTTCAATACAAAATGGGAGCAATTGTGCTTGAAATTACACCACCTGAGTTGAAGTTTGTCACGCTTATTCCATGTATGGCTTCGTTATCGCATAATCGGCAAGCTATTATGTATGGCTGATGTTTACACAATGCACACCGAAGGTAGCATATGCGGTCACCCACGTTTTTTAAATATTAGGCCTTGCAAAGTTTGAATGTCACATCATTATGCTTAGATTATGAAATTTTCGAAGTTTTCAAGTAAGTTTATAAAGCTTTTGAGGGAGCTTTAAAACTTAAAAGAAAGGTTCTTCAAGAATACTAGAAGTCATAGAAGATTAACCGAAAATCCACAGAACTCAAATAGTGTGGAAACAGCAACCAGAACAACGATCTTATCCAGTTTGCTAACAGTTAGTTCTTCAAAGGCATCAAGTTTCAGCTAAAAGATAAACTGAGTTTAAAAAGTGTTGTGAGCCTTTAAATTGAGAATAGAAATTCTTCGAAACTAGTAACAAATCTTACATAAGTAAAACCAAGTATGAAAACTAATAGAACTAACTTGGTCTAGAGACTCTAAACAACAAATGGTACGATGAACTTATCCAAGTCTTGCAAACAGTTAGTTTTTCCTTGAAGACAATCCAAGTTTCAGCTAAAAACAAATAACAACACAAGGGAGTCCTGATTCTTGAACAAGTACTTAGTCAGGTATGCCAGATTTGTTTAACAAACGGTAAAAAAAAAAATGACGAAAATCATTGTAGCAATATTTTAAAATAAAGCTCCTTGGAATACTGGAATCAACATAAAAATGAATACACCTAACCAACAAGTTTTAATGGAAAGGGGCTAATCTTAAGTTAAAAATATAAAGCAATATTAGCTAAGACTGCCGCGTTATTAATTAGTGGACGGACTATGTTAGCTAGTTAAAATTTGGGAGTTTTTTTAGAATACAAGCATTAGCCTTTAACGTTCAGAAAGTGGTGAATTAATTTTTTTTAGAAAACTACCTTGCTTTGAGAATCAGCAGTAACAAGATTGTACTGTATTACTCAGCTTTTTAAAGAAAATTTAAGTCATGCAAGATAATTTATGATTCCTTAAAAGCCTACCAAATTTTTAAAAACAACCGCAACATTATCCGGCGCGCTACATTAAATCTTAACAAACAGTAGCAACTTTACCCCACCCCCGAAAAGGAGTCAAAGGGAATGGTAAGGAATTCACATGTACTAAACCTTACCTCTGAAATATCAAGTTCATAACTGTGGATGATTCTAAGAGTTACAAAAGTTTAGAAGCTCCCTACCTCCTAGGCCTTAGAATCAACGATAATAAGGCTGAATTACTCAACTTCTTACAAAAACCGAGTGATACAATATAAATGATGAACTGAACTACGGAGTATTAATGAGTATGAGACCTGGCTTATTTTCACCACGTTCAATAAAAGTTACATGACAATTCGCAGTTCAGGCTGTTCGCGCGGGGGGGGGGGGGGGGACACAAATTCAATTGTTTTGAGCAAATAAGGTCGAACGGAAATGGAGTGAGAGGGAACGAAGGGACCATTTTCTCTCATCCAAGACAAATCAAAATCCCTCCAACATAAGAGAGATTTGTAGGAAGAACTTTTCCCTCCCTTCCCCCTCCCCTCCCTTCTCTCTGCTACATATATCCAAACACGCCCTAACAAATAACAATCAACATTGCAGTTAACTCATGCATGTTGTACCATAACACACAACTTACATCATAGTTACACTACAGTCTACAGTACCATGTCAACCAAAGGAACAAAATTTGATCTTCAAAATTATTCCAATGATCCAATCTGTTCTTTGCAATAACCAACAGCCTAATACTTGAGATATGTTAAGTTAGTTTCGAAGAACTTGAATACCCAGATTGCTCTTACAGTCACAATAAGATTTGGATGATGTAAAATCAGCACCTCTTTAATTTGTATGAAGCAACAGCACTTGCAGCAGTATTACCCTATGGGATTTTTACACTTCTAAACTAACCACATGGAGGCAATCTATCTTACTAGACAGATAATGGAAAATTTACAAATTTAATTGATTTTGAGAAGGCATATGATAGTGCATCAAGAAAGGTTCTTTGATGGGCTTTAACAAATAAATGTGTTTCGCGGAAATGTATTGACATAATAAGACATGAAGGAGGCTAGTACAGGAGCTCCCAATTGGAGTGCATCAAGTTATGCACTTAATCATTTTCTCTTTGCCACGGCCATGAAAGGATTGAAGATATCAATTGAATTATTGAAGGCAATATACTTCAGCATGTTATATGATGTTTCCCAATGTCATTGTGTCGATTGTCGAGAACAAAGAAAAGGCTAAAAGTTAGTCGGAATTGTGGAGGACATGCTTAATCTAGAGATTTTAGGTTAGGCAAAAGAACCCCTGAAATATGGAGTATAAGTAAATCCAAGATTGTGACTTTTTTCACTATCTAGGATATAATAGTCAAAAGGATAGGAAACTGGTTAGAACAAAACAGGTTAGTTGAAGTAGAAAATATTGGTGTTCTACGTGAGCTCGGCCCGCCCTAAAGATTGAATGGAAAAAATTTCATTTCTTTTCCAGTGCAAACATACCTTCTCAATGTTTGGTCAAGGATGTGTATGCTATAATGGCTTCAGCAACAGTAAAACAAGTAAGCATGTAATTTATTCATGCATAGTTGTTGAGGTGCCAGTTCACTAACGTGGCGGGGTCGAGATCAACAGAGGTGGGGAGTTATTTTCGATGGGAATGTTATTGAGGGGTCAGATTTCTTCAGATATCTAGGATCTATTATTCAAAAAGATGGGGAGTTAGACGGAGATGTGACTCAGAGAATTAAAGCGGGATGGTTGAAATGAAAGAGTGCTTCAAGGTTTTTATGCGATAAAGATATGCCCCAAAGATTAAAGGGAAAATTTTATCGCACGGCAATTAGGACTGCCTTACTTTACGGCTCCGGGGCCGTGAAACATTGTCACATTCAAAAGATGAGTGTGGCGGAGATACGTATGTTGAGGTGGATGTGCGGCCATACAAGGAAAGATCGTTTAAGGAATGAGGTGATTAAGGAAAAGGTGAAAGTGGCGCCAATAGAGGACAAGATGATGGAAAACCGACTAAGATGGTTTGACCATGTGAGAAGGAGACCTATGGACGCACCCGTTAGGAGGTTGGAGACCTGGGGAACAGAAAAGGTTGCTAGGGTAGAGGGACCCCAAAACAGACATGGCTGAGAGTAGGGTTGAGCAAAAAATTCGATTATCCGAACCGATCCGATATCCGGTCCGAATCCGATCCGATTTTTTGGATATTTGATCTGAAAATTAAGTTTGGATCGGATATCCGATCCTAAACTTTTGGTATTTGGTTCGGATATGGATATTAAAATGAAAACGTTTTAATATCCGATCTGATCCGAAAAAATATTTTTCTAGTATTTACTGTTTTTTCTTGCCATTTATGACCAATTTTTTATTAAATGAGCTTGTTTAGATTGTAGTTCTTATACTAGGGTGTTTAGAATGATCCTACGTTGGAGTTTGGACTATGATTTTAAACCGTTCCATTTTTTCCGTGTTATTTTTTTAACTTTTAGCGTTGTTTTAAGCATTCTTCTTTAATAGCACACTTTTATTTGATACATTAACGTTAAAAAGTGTACCAAAACTATGTTAGTTATACCTAAATTTTATGTCAAAATCATTGGAGTAAGAAAACTAAAGAAAATCATCATGGAAGACGATGAATTCAATAGTGTCTCAAACTCAATTTTCAAGTAAATTAAAAGTATGGATATCCGATAGATATCCACATCCGATCTGATTATTTTGGATACCCGAAACATTGGATATCCGAAATATTTGGATCGGATATGGATAGCTGCCTTCGGGATTTTCCAATCTGGATATCCGATCCGAACTAGCACTTTGGATCGGATTTCCGATCCGTACTCTCCCCCTAGCTGAGAGTGATAGAGCACAATATGAGATTTCTCGGGCTTGATGAGGGAATGGTGACGGAGAGGGCACAATGGACGGAAATGATACATGTGGTTTTTTAGTAGGTGACGTTATTTGAAATATTTATGTTTTTTATTTAATTTTTAAAAATGTATTTGTTCTTTTCGATTTTATTAGACCTTTTTACCAACAGCTTCCCTATATATTAATACTTAGTTCTCTTTTAAGGTTTTACGGACCCTTAAGTCTTACTTCGGTTTTCAAAATCGTTTTAATCTTTATTCTCGATTTAAATTCTAAGTATTTATAAAAGAAATCCGGACTACGATTTTAAAACCTTAAGTTTACCTTCTTTTGTATTATGTTTCACTCCCCTTTCGTTTTTCACTTTTTCTTTTCTATATTTTCGCATTTTGAGGTGTGCGTTCACCCATGGACGGTTCTAAAGGATGATTCATGTCAGCCGACCCCAAATCATTTTGGGATTAAGGCTCTGGTGGTGTTGTTGTAGAGTCCTTAATATATCAGATAGCCTCATCTAGATGACTAGATCTATCACAACCAGAACTAATGGCTTAATAGCAGCAAAGCATTTCTAGAGGATAGAGTGAAATTATGTGCAGGGTATGCGGTAGTTTCACTTGATTGGTATGTTTGGTTGTGATGTATGTTTGAAGAAAAGCAACAAGACACTACCTAGACAAGCATTACCTTCAAAGATGACTTCAACTACAACAACTTGTTTCTAATTCTCATCATTTAAGTTTCAATGCAATAGAGTTTGTCATAGCGATATACATACAAGCAATCGTGAGCTGAGATCACAATAGCTGTAATCAAATCGCCTACTTGAGCAAAAACTAAGAATGGTACAATGGCACAGGAATGATAATGTTGAAATGAGAGTGTACCTATATGAAGCATGCATATGAAAGCATGAGTCTTGTTGCATCCTTCCGGCTTGAGGGAGGCAGCTCCATAAGTGAGGAGTGTACATGAATTAGTTGCATTTTTGTAGCATGAGTTGTTAGTGCAATTTGGGAAAAGAGAATCGTTGCGCTGAGATTTAGTGTCAGACCATGTCCAGGTGTGAGCATTGGTAGAGTTGGATCGGCCACCAATCCAGCAACCAGTGAGATTGTTTTGGCACAAGTTTTGAAGTTGAATCAATTCTGGAAGAGATGATAAGGAAGCCAAGTGTCCTCCATGATGTGTACAGTAAATCTCTGCATCATCCCATGGTTTGCGTTTTTGTATATACTGGAAGCATTTAGTGTTGTTTACACCGAGAATCCAATTGGATTGGCAATGTCCTAGAAAGACAACAAATATAGGGCAGGTTATGCGACCTGAATTGAATACAAGTAATGTGCATTTTGGTATTGATTGAGAGTATTGATTATGATGCCCTAACCCATGTGTGTGTTGGGTATGTAGTCAGTGTCTCACTTATAATAGTACAGTTTATGAACAATATCATTAATCTCCAGTTTAGCCCTGAAAATGAATTGCCATCATTCTCACTTATACTTGATAGATACGGGTATGAATATGATAAGATGGTACTCCATATATAATAAAATGAACCTGGTGTATTTGAAGCGGCGAGACGTCGGGCATGTAGACTCGAAAACTGGCAACAAAATAGAAATCTAAGAAAAGGGTATTGGGGAAATTGAAAACAAAGAAAAAGCAGGAAGAAGAAGCGGTGATCTTACTTACATGTTGGGAAGATAAAGAGAGGTGAAATGGGAGCAACAAGAGTAGGAATTGCAAAGACATATGATGATGGTGTTCCATTCAAACCAAAGTAACAATTAATTGGAAGAATAATCAAATAAAATTAGTAATGGAAGTTAGTACTAGTAGTAGTTAAACTGATTCGAGTACAAAAGAGTGGAAGAGGTAGAGATTGAGAAAGAGGAGTTTGAACAGTCGAAAAATGTGGGAACCATTTGTGTTTGGGAACAAAAGTAACTACTCAAATTTAATGTTCCACTATGTGTAGTTGGATTTGTAGTTGAAATAAACTTGAAAGATGGAGACACACAAAGTACTGTACTATTGTCTTAAAAAAAAAAAAAATAGTTTGTTTTCACATTACCTATTTTACTCAATTAGTTGTTTCTCCGTCAATGTTGAAGATATTAAGCCTCCATACAACGCATAATTTCTTTTTTCACCTTACTATGTTAGTGAACGTAACGATTACCTTAGGTAGAATCGAATTTGTCTACAACGTCCGTGTCTATTATTTGAATCCTTAGAGTACACATAACTTATGAATGATACTGCTAACATAACAATTGTCTTACGTATTGTCTAACTCAAAGTGATTATGATGAAATTTTTCAAACATCTGTTCTAGTTTGAACGCAGATAGATGATGCTCGGGCAGGGGCGATTCCAGGATTCGGTCGATGGAGGTGCGGAAAATTAATGAAATTATGAAAGTTGCGGATTTATGTTTTATAATGAGAAATCTGGTTCTAAGATAATAATTTGTTATGTGATTGGGCATAATATACATAACACAAATGGTGTGAAAAAACATTGAATAAAAAATGTTCACAAGAAGAATTGAACCCGTGACCTTGAACAAAGAAAAACTACACAAAACCACTAAACCAACATAATTAATATGTTCCCTAATTACACAAATTAGACTTATTTTTTTAACAAAGGGGGTGCGGGTGCATCCCCTGCACCCCCTCTATAGCCGCCTCTGTGCTCGGGAGTTTGACCAAACTCAACAACTTCACCTTGGAATCAACCGTACTGGGTGCAGGCCGAATACTTTGCACAAGGGATCCTAACTGCAGAAGTTTATCGATGATTACTTCCAAATCCTGGCTCACATATTGGCTTCCTATGAAGTGTCCTGGCATGCTGGCCATAATGTATGTATATAGGAACGCATGTAACGCCATTTGATAAATCAGTTTTTTTTATCGAGTTATATGGTCATTAGTTGCACCGGATATATTCCTTTTTTTTATTATCATTAGCTATAAATCTATTTTTTTATCGAGCTAAAGGGATAAATTTGTGTAAATGGATAATTTTGTTAGACTTCGGTGTCCCCTTAACCCTTCTTACTCCTCTTCCTCTTTCCTCTCCATCTCCCTTGTCCTCCTCTTTCTCTCTCTCTTTTTTCTATCCAGTGTCGTCATATCCTCAACTACTTCATCCTCTCCCCCCTTTTCATCCTCGTGGTCCTCCTCCTTCTCCTTCTCTTTCCCCTTCCTCTTCCCTTACACCTTCCATATACTGTTTGCCTACATTTGTTATATATAGTTTGAACGTACATAAACACTAAATTGTAACTAACCTAGTATGTATCTGACGTTGATAGGACACCAACAAAGTACAACAAATAAGGTAAAAAATCCATTTGACTGCAATTATAGTATCCATCAGTCCATCACTCATTCATCGTAGCAAATGTACACTCTAAGGTAGCATGTGGTCTCTAAGTAGTTTGATTCGATGATAGTATATAACTTACAATTACTTGTATCTACAAAGTAACGCAATATGCTTTTAATTTTTTAGCAAATTTGCAATCAAATTTGAATCTATGGCCTCAAAACGGAAGATTAGTTAAATTCAGAAGGACTATCATTTGACGTCAAAACAAACAAATGAAAGCCTATGCAGCAATCATCCTCGTAGCTCGTGTCCTTTTCCTCCTCCTTCCTACTCCTTTTCCTCCTCTTTCCCCCTTCATTCTCTCCATCTCCTTTTATCCTCGTCTTTCTCTCTCCTTTTTCTCTCCAATGTGTCATCGCATCCTCAACCACCTCATCCTCCCCCCACCCCCCTTTTTATCCTCGTTGTCCTATTATATAAATCCTTTAGTTCCTCTCGGCCAATTCTACTCATATTACTGCTCCTTGCATATTACTCCTTATATTTTGTCTTTCTTTTCTTCCCTCATTCTCTTCCTCTGTCCCTTTTTCTCTTATCGTTCGCGTCCTTCTATATTCCTATATCTACCTCCTCTTATCTCCCCTCATTCTCTTTATCGACGAAATCTTTTTTTCCTTTCCCCTCATCCTCATTATCCTCCTTCCTCTTGTCCTCATACTGTTGGGAAATGTGTCCTCAACAATAGTGCGATCAAATGATTTAAATATCATTATTAAATCTCATTTTAAGAATACATGTGGGATGTAATATTTTACAGTCAACTGGTCCACACATATCGGTAATGATTGGTGACTAGAGTTTGACATTCTTGTCGTGCGCGGTGGTGATCGATTGATCCCCTTAGGTCATACCTATAGGAAATACTCTTAATTGATTATTTAATTAATCGTATACCGATACGAGTTAATTAAATTGCTTAAAATTGACGGATGATTTTGTGAGTAAAATTTACGTATCTTATTGTAAATATGATTAAATAAGACACGGTCTAAGTAATCGAACTATTTTATTACTTGGATGAAATTATTGTTTATAGAAACAATTGAAACGGGATGAATAAATTATTATAAATACAGAATGTTGTAGTTTATAATTTGGAAACATTTTTGGTACAAGTAATTACGAATTACTAGTCGATTTTGTAAATGACATATTTTATGAGTATGTTGATTTTTAATATGTTAAAAATACATTACAAATTCACATGTCAAGTAACATATCACATATGTCACAATTGACAAATGACAAAATAAAATGGACCTTCCATTTTATCTTGTATGTACCGAAAATTAGAAGGAGATTTAGTGGAATAATTATGTTGATTATTTTAATATGAGAAAACATAATTATTAAAGCCTAATCTCTAGCCTTGCAAGCCTAAGCTTTTGAGAAGAGCAAAAACTAAAGGCATTGGGCATGCTACCCAAGGCCATAATTTCGGCCACCCTAAGGAAAGAAGAAGAGTTTTTCTTTTTGATCATTATTCATTCACAATTCATACATAACATTTCTAGTGTAAGAAATGGCTTTCTCTCTATCTTGTGTGGAAACTCTAGAGAAATAAAAATCTCAAAAATCATTCTCTCTCAACCGAAATATATGAGAGAACAATAATATTTTGTGTCAAATTTTTAAGTAAGACTAATCTTAATACTAGATCATATTATTTTAGTCTTTAAGATGTATTCCTTGGGTATATGCTTTTGGGAGGGATTCTACATTTGAGTCCTTGTTCATCCATTTAGGAAAGCACAAGAACAAAAGAGAAGGAGATCTCTTTTGTGCCCATATGAACCGAAATCACAATGTAAGAACATGATTTCTCCTCTATTTTCATATTGTTTGCATGCATAAAATCCGTATTTAATTTTATGACAAATTAATTTCGACATATATGAGTATGTTAGTATGTATAAAGATCTACATTTCCTTCAATCGGTATCAGAGCCACGGTTGTTTGCATGCAAATCGGTTAAAAGTTTTTCCGAGTTATAAGAATAACAAATAAAACTTGTAAAATTTGTGTTATTATGAGATATCACGAAATTAATCCATGCATGTTAATATTTCTGGTCCTAAAATGTTTTAGGATATTTTGGTTAATTTTTCGGATTTTTATTGTTCATAATTTACAATAATGGCATTTAAATGTGATTTTATGAGTAAAAATGTCATTTTTGGTCTAAAATTAGCTATACTTCGAATTTTCCATTGATTTTTGGATATGTTGTCACATATATTATTTTGAGATAACCTGTAAATTTTCATAATTTTTGGACTTGTTATGCTCGAAAAATGAATTTTTCATTATTAAATTCGGATTTAAGTGAAAAATAGGTTAATATGAGTTAAATTTCGAATCTGGTCATAGAAAATTAATATGTTGTCACATGCAATTTTACAAGATGTGTGTAAAATAATTGGCTATAAAGAAGTCTTTTTGCATGATTTATGGATTTTTGAAGAAAAATAGCATAAATAGTGACATTATTAGTGAAAAATTAATAAAACATAATCTATGACTTAGGAAAAACGTCTAATGTTGCATTTTATTATATTTTTCAGATCTAAAATTGAAAAGTTAATGAAAATAATTTTTCCATGTTTTTTTTATGATTATTTTATTAAAAATCGATAAACCGCAACATTGTTTTTCCGGGAAAATTTCGAAATTTTTAACCTAAGATTTTGAACATTATGAGTGTCATGGTAATTTTCCAGAATGTTCATGAGTTTAAATTTCAAATTTTGAATTTATTTGAAATTTTGTGATTTATTTGAAGTTTAATAGCTTATTTTTGTAATTTTTGGTCCATTTATGAACAATTTTGTTAATATGGGTTAATTATGGTCAAATTATTAGTGAAGACTAAATTTTGAGTCCTAAGAGGTTAGGGTAATTAACTTATGCATAAATATGAGTTTATGTATTTTGTGATTATAAAATGTTGAAATCACGCAAATCCGTAAAAACCGAGTAATATACGATATTGGCTAATTAAAGGCGATTTAGCATAAAATTGAGCATGTTCATGCATATTATAATGCTGCATTTTTCTTTATGATTGTCATAATTTTAATTTATGTAATTTTGAATTATGTAATTTTACTTAGTATGGCCTTAGATTTTAATTGGTATTTCCCGAAATGTATGGGAATATCGATTCGGTTGTAATTTTATTGTGATCTCGTATCACCGTTTTGTAATTTAATAGATTTATTTTATATTAGTTACATATGTATAATAGGAAATTATGTAATTTATTATGTAATTTTATTCATTCCGGAGTTCCCAAAGACGGATTTCTTCAAGAATGGCGATACATAAAGACGGTGTTACCTCGAGATGCGTGTCACAACCGAAGTTCAAGGGACCAATGGAGTTGGTTTCCGAATATGTAATAGTTAAATAGTTTTTCTATTTTTAGGAAAGGCCATACTAGGATTTATTTATCTTTATGCTTGCATTTTATTTTATGTCACATGCATCGCTAAATCGCCATAACTAAGACATGCATCCTTATTTTATCGAGTTTATCGACCGTGTCAATTAGAATTATCGTAGTTCACCGCTTTAGTTCACTTAAAACGTGATAGATAATAAATTGACATGACCTCTCGCTAAAACAATCAATTGAGACATAGCCTTACCAAATAGTAGAAACCATGAAAACCTATTTCGCGAGGGAGTGCGCTCGGCTACCCCGGGGTACAAACCTTGTTACGTAGGGGAAGTGGGTGATGAATGTTAATCCACCGAATTCATGTTAATAAGGGGTATTTCGGCACACCGTGCCCTAAATTGATATGGGTTTGGATTATGGACACATTTATTCAAAATTTGGGTTGTACTCAACGAAAGTATTCACGACGATTTCCGGATGTGTTTCGGGCTAGAGATGAATATTAATGTAAACATCATCGACCAAGAGTTCTAAAAGTAGAATCGATTAAAAGGTTAATCCACCGAGTTATGTTAATAAAGGGTAATTTGGCACACCGTGCCCTAAGTTAATATGAATTTGGGTCTTGGAATCATTTATCATAGTTGGGTAGAGGTCACTATGTAAATGCTATACTTGTTTTACAAGTATTAATAAAACGATAAATGTTAAGTTTTCCACTATTCCGTTATTATATTGTTCTATTTCTTTACCACAATTCATATACGATATCATTTCGATTTTGATACAAATCTCCATTAAAACATCGTAACTAAAGACAAAATTTGAATTTGCTTCTAAAACCTCAAACGAACCATTGCTAAGGATCTCTTGTAAAGAGTATAGATTAAAGTTATTCATTATCAAACAGGTTTTTGATTTTTGACTAACACTTCTACTTACAATGGATTATGTTTCATATACTTAATTGAATTAAGTACCTTGAAGCGATAAATTGTTTTGGTGATTAGTTTTGTCAGAATTCGTAATTGACCAAAATAACGCAACCACTTCAATGAAAGTTTTAAGACTAAAACGATTAAATTGAAGAGTAATCTTTATAAGATTCACCTTTGCTTCTCTAAGTAAAGACTCATTGAAATGAGTGGGAGCATTCTCTTAAACCGTTAAGATGAGGACGAGGTTAAAGAAGTAAAATTAGAATGGAATTGATACAAGGTTATGTTAAAGGTAAAGTTGTTGAGAATGACAATACTAAACATATCAATCCCGACCGATAAAGTTTCCATTGTCTTAAATGTTAGACACGAGAAAGGACTACCCCAAATTATTGAAGAATCAACAAGTTAGTTGTGGGACATCTAATGGGACCTTCTTCGTTAAATGTTTATTTGATTAAACATAAACTTTGCTAGTATTACTTCGTCAATATTAGAAACCGGTGGTGGTTTTCATCATTATGTTTGATACATAGGATGATTAGAATATGACGACTAGCAACAATGAAGTCGAGAGATAGAGTAATTGTGTACTCAATCTAGTTTTTGGATTTAAAGTGGTGCTTAATTGTGACTATTAAGTGCATAAACTCTAAATAAGAATATAAACTTGTTAAGAGACAAAAGAGGTTTTCACTTTTGTGACCCTATACACCACGATTTGATAAATGGCTAGCCCATTATCAAGGTGATTATATTCTAAACCAAACTAGAATGACATATCATGTAGATGATGTAAGATTCAAATTGGTAACCCAAGATTAAACCTTAATTTTTGGAATGATAAACGCAAAGAGTTATCAAGTACTCTTGAAACCATTAGACTATTAATGGTATATGCGTATCTTGTATTCAAAGCAAGATATCTCGTGCCTTTTGGTTGAAAAAGGAGATCGAGATTGTAAATCATTGATCCAAAATAGGTTGATCATTTTCTTTTACCAACGATTTAAGTTGACACTAGTGTGTTCACTTAATAAGGTAAATAGAGAAATCTTTGAAGAAGTTCAAGAGTTCAAGGAATCACGATTTAGTCGTGATGGGATTATCAAAGTGAAGACTTTGATATAAGCCAAAGGAAATGTGATATAGTATCACAAGTTAATCTCTCTTAGCACGCATTATGAAATAATGTGTGGATGGATAAGAATTCAAACGCTATTCGATAAGGTTTGGACTTCAATCAAGTTACTTTGAGTTACTTGATCCTTTTGGGGATTTTATCATTTTTGTCTAAATTATTTTTCCACTAAATCGAATCATATGAGATATGAAATGGTAAGAGTACCATGGTTGTAAGTTTTCACAAGAAACAAATGCTCATTTTTCCCTTTTTCAATTATCACGAGTACACCGGGTTTGTGGCTCGTGAAGCTGTCTTTCTAAAATACAAGTTTATTTCTAGAAGACAGAGTGGGAGAAAATTATTCAAGAGCCACAAAGAATGTTATGTCACAAGAAACTGGTCTTTCTTGGCTACATGAGACGTTTTGTGTAAAATATTGTTTCTTTAAAACCTAGGAGGTTAAATTCGTCACTTGTTAAAAATGATGAATTCATGCTACTTTTAAGAAAGTAAAGAGCTTATAACTTACAAAAGAAATTGTTTGATTCAAGTTGATTACTTCTATAAAGTAATGAACATATGACTTAATACAAGGCTTAAGTCACAACTCAATACAAGGCTTAGAGCCATGAAAATCCGAAATAGAAGGGCTTGATTAGTGACAAAGGGTTTTGCACTAATAAAGAGAGATTTCAAAGCAAGATTGGTTGCAAAGGGTTTTGCACTAATTGAAATGCTTAAGTCTATTTGGATCTTCTTAGGGATTGTGTTTCATTATGAGGTTATGAAATACATAGCGAGTGAATCTAAAACCCACTTCTTCAATAGAAGAAATGTATTCAATACATATCATGAGTTTAGTAGATTCTTGCAATCCTAAGATAATGTGAAACTTAAGAGAGGGTCTTAAGTAGGACATCAATGAGTTAGAATCAACATTTTGATCATGTGATAAAACATTTCTCGATAAGTCGAGAAGTTGTGTTTATACATGAAGTTTAGTGGGAGTTACGGAAATTTTAATTAGTCCGATATGTGGATGACATATTGATCATTAGGAATGATTTAAGACTTTTGGAGTATTACAATACATCTTTAATATCCAGATTTATGAAGATAAATCCACATGTTATTAGCGTCAATAAGAAGTCTTATGTTAATAAGATTCATGACTAGTTCAATTAAATTGAACATATTTGATTGATTCCATTTGCTTCCGCTGCCGGATCAATTAAATGAGAAATGATGTATAACGCTTCATATGCTTTGAGTATGATGAATTGTTTTCAAAATCGAATTTAAGTAATCTTTACCAAGTAAGCTATAAAGATTACCCTTAAGTGCTTGCAGAAGCATTAAGGCTATGATGCAAAGTGTTTATGATGCAATTTTGTGTAAGGGTGTTACACAAGTGACAATTGACAATTGAGATTGCGCATGGTTTCCGACAAAACCATAATCAAAACACATTAGGATGGTTAAGATACCATTGTGGTTATGTTATTTAAGAAATAGATTTTCTAGAATCGTTCTAGGCAATAAAGAACAATAAGAGATATTTATAACGGAAATTGAGCACACTTGCAATCATGAGATGTGCAAGAAGGATAAGTCCCGCACACTATGAAAACAGTGGGAGCTATTCTTAGGCTAGAGGGCCTATGTCTTGATTGGATCTCGACACGTACTCAGAAAGTTTTGTAATGCAAATGTATACATTACAAAGGAAAACGAGTATGTAGTGAGGTTGAGTAAGGTACAAGAAGTTGATAAAACCTACTAACCAAAGCCTTCTCATAGGCTAAACATGATGAGTCATGTCATTTCAATTGAATTGAAATGAACAACTACGTACAAGATCAAATTAGATTATAGAACATGAAATAGTAATCAGGCATTGACTATTCATGTGTGATGATCGCATTTGTCGTTCGAGTTTTATTTTAAAACTCTTTTATTATACTTTGTTACATCCAAACGGGTTGTGGAGACAATTGAACCCCGTTAAAGTGAACACGGATTAACATTGTATTTGCCCATAGTTACTTGTATGAGGTGACGTCTCGAAGTAACTAGAGTGTGATGCGATTGATGGCAAGTTCAAGTGCCATAGAGTCATGTGAGATGACTAGTCGATCACATAGGCAGACTGTTAGGAACATTTTGTCGGGCCTTATGACCGCTTATAGAGTTCTGGCAATTTATATAGCCTGGTCGTGGCGAGAGCTACTATAGTATTCAAATGAGTCGATTCTTTTGACTAAAGACTATTCACCTAAGATGGCACGATTTTTGATTAACTTTGATTTGTGTTACTACGACCTTCGTAAATGGGGTCAAATGGGCATATTTTGGGTTATGATGGTGTGGCTAGTCGAAGGGAATGAGTGCGATAGGAATTGTCCATCCCCTTGTCAGGGTTAAAACAATATCTCGGGGCCACTCGAGGAGTAATGAATTGGAAATGCGTGGCCACGCTCGGAAGGTATCCAGAGTGGATAAATCCGGTCAATCGGTTATTCTCCAGATCGAGGAAACCACTCTCGATATGATCACTTGCAAGTACGACCTGAAAGACACCTTGCATTGAGTGGGAGATAGTAATAGGACAAGAGAATTGGTGACGCACACTTGTCGAGGACAAGTGGGAGATTGTTAGGAAATGTGTCCTCAACAATAGTGCGATCAAATGATTTAAATATCATTATTAAATCTCATTTTAAGAATACATGTGGGATGTAATATTTTACAGTCAACTGGTCCACACATATCGGTAATGATTGGCTGACTAGAGTTTGACATTACTGTCGTGCGACGGTGGTGATCAGTTGATCCCCTTAGGTCATACCTATAGGGAAATACTCTTAATTGATTATTTAATTAATCGTATACCGATACGAGTTAATTAAATTGCTTAAAATTGACGGATGATTTTGTGAGTAAAATTTACGTATCTTATTGTAAATATGATTAAATAAGACACGGTCTAAGTAATCGAACTATTTTATTACTTGGATGAAATTATTGTTTATAGAAACAATTGAAACGGGATGAATAAATTATTATAAATACAGAATGTTGTAGTTTATAATTTGGAAACATTTTTGGTACAAGTAATTACGAATTACTAGTCGATTTTGTAAATGACATATTTTATGAGTATGTTGATTTTTAATATGTTAAAAATACATTACAAATTCACATGTCAAGTAACATATCACATATGTCACAATTGACAAATGACAAAATAAAATGGACCTTCCATTTTATCTTGTATGTCTTAGAAAATTAGAAGGAGATTTAGTGGAATAATTATGTTGATTATTTTAATATGAGAAAACATAATTATTAAAGCCTAATCTCTAGCCTTGCAAGCCTAAGCTTTTGAGAAGAGCAAAAACTAAAGGCATTGGGCATGCTACCCAAGGCCATAATTTCGGCCACCCTAAGGAAAGAAGAAGAGTTTTTCTTTTTGATCATTATTCATTCACAATTCATACATAACATTTCTAGTGTAAGAAATGGCTTTCTCTCTATCTTATGTGGAAACTCTAGAGAAATAAAAATCTCAAAAATCATTCTCTCTCAACCGAAATATATGAGAGAACAATAATATTTTGTGTCAAATTTTTAAGTAAGACTAATCTTAATACTAGATCATATTATTTTAGTCTTTAAGATGTATTCCTTGGGTATATGCTTTTGGGAGGGATTCTACATTTGAGTCCTTGTTCATCCATTTAGGAAAGCACAAGAACAAAAGAGAAGGAGATCTCTTTTGTGCCCATATAAACCGAAATCACAATGTAAGAATATGATTTCTCCTCTATTTTCATATTGTTTGCATGCATAAAATCCGTATTTAATTTTATGACAAATTAATTTCGACATATATGAGTATGTTAGTATGTATAAAGATCTACATTTCCTTCACATACTACTTATTTTTCTCCGACTACCATTCCTCCCCCGATTTCATTCTCTCTTTACTCTATAGCGTTTTCGTATCGTCATCTTCCTTTTCCTCTATTCTTCTCGCTCCCCCCATTATCTATAACGTTCTCGTCTCCTCATCCTCCTTATTCCATTTCCTATTTCATCTCCCCCTCTATTCCCCTTTTTTCCGCCTCCTCTTACAGCTCCAATTTCATCATGCTTCATTCAAGAAAATGACATCGTGATTAGGATTTTTTTTTCAATTAATTGATTACATTAATGAAAAGGAAATCCAATAAGTTTAGTAAGTTCTATTTTTTAGTCGAGCGTTCGCGTCCTTCTATATTCCTATATCTACCTCCTCTTATTTCCCCTCATTCTCTTTATCGACGAAATCTTTTTTTCCTTTCCCCTCATCCTCATTCTCCTCCTTCCCCTTCTCCTCCTACTACTTATTTTTCTCCGACTACCATTCCTCCTCCGATTTCATTCTCTCTTTACTCTATAGTGTTTTTCGTATCGTCACCTTCCTCGTCCTCTATTCTTCTCACTCCCCCCATTATCGTGATTAGGATTTTTTTTTCAATTAATTGATTACATTAATGAAAAGGAAATCCAATAAATTTAGTAAGTTCTATTTTTTAGTCAGCGTTCTTATAATTTTATTCCATAATAATCACTTATATTCTTGATGAGACGTTGTCGTCACACGGCCAATCAAACGCATTTATAATCTCAACAAACAACTAGATAGTGGTTAAGTCGAGGTCGATCCACGTGACGGTGTGCTTTGGGTTCTAAGTCTATCTATCTCAATTTATGCTAGTGTCACAATTGTTGGGGTTTGAAGTTGATGAGTCTAAACTAATGAAAGCAATAAAATGGAGCAAGTAATAAATTAAAAGATGTAAACAAATGATTAAAAGCACTAGGATGTCATGGGTTCATAGGGGATTCATAGTGGTGATCATACAAACATGTTTACATAGTTGCAAGCAAATTATTGTTGTAGTGGAATCGAGTTAGTTTATGTCTTACAATCCCTAGGAAGATTTGGGTCCCGGAGCCGAGTCGGTCAAGACTGTACAACACCTACAAGTCGACTTAGTTTCCTCCTAGTCACTTCTATGCATGGTCTAACAAGACTCGAGTTAGTTTATATCTTACAAGTCTTGTTGAATAGGTAAGAGATGTGTAAATGCAAGGTTTCATAATCTATCATTTCATCAAACATAGCATGTGACGTGAGCGTGTCGTTGTACGCCCAATCAAACACATTTATATTCTCAACAAAACAACTAGTTAGTGGTTAAGTCGAGGTCGATCCATGGGACGGTGTGATTTGGGTTCTAAGTCTATCTATCTCAATTTATGCTAGTGTCACAATTGATTTGGGTTTGTAGCTGGTGAGTCTAAACTAATGCAAGCAATGGAAAGTAAACAAGCAATAAAAGGAAGGATGTAAACAAATGATTAAAAGTGCTAGGATATCATGGGTTCATAAGGGCTTCATGGGCGTTAACCATACAAACATGTTCACAAAGTTGCAAGCAATTAATGTTGTAAAGGAACCGAGTTGGTTTATGTCTTACGGTTCATAGGAAGAGTTGGGTCCCGGAGCCGAATCGATTAGATTGTACAACACCTACAAGTCGACTTACTTTCCTCCTATTCAACTTCTATGCATGGTCTAACAAGACTCGAGTTGGTTTATATCTTACAAGTCTTGTTGAGAAGGTAAGAGATGGTTGTAAATGCAAGGATTCATAGGCTTAACATTTCATCAAACATAACATGTGCATAGGTTGACATTACAACAAACTAGCAATTTAATTATGAAAACATATTAGATTAAGCATGATTATTCCTGACAGGGTTGTCGTATACCTATCAAAAATAACCAACTGGCTCTAACTAATATAGCTAGGGAAGTCGGGTCGATCTCCACAGGGAGATGGGAAAATGTCGGCTTTGTCTAAGTTCGTCACGGTAACCAATTTGGGGGGTTGAATTTGATTGTTTTAAACTAAAAAGACTAAGAAAGAGAGGAAAAGCAAGAGAACAAAGATTAAGCAAATATGGAGAAAGCAGCTAAGACAGTCGGTTCACCATGATCATTCAGTCAAGCAATCTAGGTCTCAGGTCAATGCAAGTATGGTCTAAAGGGCAGTGAATATCTCCTTCCGGTCTCAATTCGCCCTAAAGCACAAATAGCTTAGCTTCCGCCCTCACTACGGTGCCCTAATGTTCTCTACGAGTCTCACCCTTTCCAACCTTCCGGTCCAGGTCGAGGTTCACTAGGATTAAAATGCCTAATTGCGTCGACTCAATTAGGCAGATACAATTGATAGTAGCGATTAACAACAAAGACTACACAAGCATTAACCTAATATGGCGATTACTATTCCTTCATAATCATGGATTCCCTAGTCTCAGCAAGGGGGAATTAGCTACACATCATTATCGACTCAACAACAATAATATATAGACAATCGGAATTAAACATGATAAAAATGAAAATAAAGAGATGGAATAAAGCAATAATGAAAGTAACAATAGACAGGAAGGAATTCAAATAGCAATTATGATTAAGAAATTAAAAAGGAATAATAATACCGATTACAAATCTGAATCCGAGTAGAAAAGAGTAAAGAGGAGGGAAGCCGTCAGTAAGATCCAGGAGAGGTAAGTATGAAAGAGTTACGCAGTCTACTGCTTTTAGTAGCACACAAAAATCTCCCCCTTAAATCTAATCCAAAGCCTAATTACAAAAGCCCATACGAAAATAGGTGGAAAAATACAAATACAAGGCAAACCACTCGATCGAGTAGAAATAAACCACTCGATCGAGTAAACTAAGCAAAATTCCCCTCGATCGAGTATAAGAACTACTCGATCGAGTAACTCCTTAATGCTGCCTGCTCGATCGAGTATAAGAACTACTCGATCGAGTGATCTTCATGATATAAAGCATTCGATCGACTAGAATGATGTTCGATCGAGCTATTTTGGCGCGTTAGGCACTATGACACCTTCCGAAATTAGCTCACGCGTCTTCAAAGTGATAGATTCCAAGCTCCGGCTCCTTGTTCTCCATAAATGTATGCAAAAAGGGACGAGTTTGGGCTCGATTTATCTTCTTTTCAGTCTATACCTGCAATTTACACAAGACAAACCAAAGTAGAATATTCGGGGGTATTTGTAGCTAAATGCCACGTAAAATAGTACATAAATGCGTGTAAAAATGAGGTAAAAACCTTATATAAAATACACGCATCAAATCTCCCCAAACCAAACCTTTGCTTGTCCTCAAGCAAACTATGAATGCAACTAAGAATAAACAGTGGAACGGGATCAACGCATTAGCTACAAATCATCCGCCAAAACCAGTTTAATGCAACAACTAACAAGTGGCAAATGATAAATGCAAACGAGTTAAATCAATGTTTCAAACTTACTGAACCGTCGACCTTGCAAGACTCAAAGATATCGGACTCTCACGGGTCGCTCATCACTCAATTTTAGGCACAGGGTGAGTATATAAGTGAAGGATAGAAAGAAGTAAAGACACTCACCTAACTCGACCTATAAAAACATGCATGCAGTTAACATGAATAAAGTCTCTACAACCGTACATATGCATTCCAACCAAACTAATGACCAAGACACATGCCGAGGACTTATATTTGGGTAAGTGAGGTAATGTGTAAGAAGGGGCTAAGATGAATTTGGAAATGTGGAGTTAATAGCCAAACTAGCAACACGGATCCAAATTATGAAACTGCATCCCAACTTCGTACTCAATATAACAATACAGAACGGTGCAAATTCGATGCACTCAACTCACAAAACACCATAAACTTGTCAACTCCCCATAAAATATAAATAAGACATGGGAGTAAAAATCATCTATACAATTTCTCATTTTTCATATATGATTTTTTTCTCTTTCTATTCATTTTTCTTCTTCAATTCCTTATTTTTTCATTTTCATTCATTTTTTTTCTTTTTTTTTTTTTCACAACATTTTCTTTCTTTTCATTCCCTTCGATTCTTCCACCAACTTCTGAAATCAGATATATGTAACCAAACTGCAGTAAAGCAGTCCAAACAGCTACTCATCACTAGCTCGGCTAGGGTAGGCGAAATTATAGGATGTAGCTAATAGGACAAAAAGGCAATTTGGCTATGTGAAGCTCATGGGCAGAATGAAATAAAGGGAACTGCCTCTCCTAACATGTGTCACCATCCACAGACCGAATGCATACAGGTATTAAGAAGACTAGACTCATGCTTATGCAAATTGATGTTACATGCCTTACAGAGAGTACTACTCATATCCTAAATGAAACCGGTCATGAATGTCACCAGTTTATAAAGCTCTAACCTCAGAATGTAATGTAGCTTGCCAATATGTGAGTCAAATCTATTCGTTCAGATAAGAGAGAAACAAAAACTCATAGATTATGCACATTATCATGCCAACTAAATGTCAAGAATATGCAGGGCGAAGGTAGGGATTCAATGTAGCGTCAAAGTTCAAACGTTCCGACTCAATTAAACGTGAAAGTTTTTGAAATTTATGTGATTTTTTTTTTGAATATAAAAACGACAATGCATGCAGAAATAAATAAACGTGCAAACGGAAATGCAAGAAAACATGCAGACACAGATATGGATGCATACCTCCCCAAACCAAACCGTACAATGCCCTCATTGTACCAAAAATAGGGAAAGGAATGCAAACTAAGGA
The DNA here is from genome assembly GCF_048544455.1 of Silene latifolia. NCBI lineage: Eukaryota > Viridiplantae > Streptophyta > Magnoliopsida > Caryophyllales > Caryophyllaceae > Silene > Silene latifolia. Next base: position 77,548,863 of record NC_133528.1, read on the forward strand.
GAAAAGGATAACTGGAGTCAGAATACTTACAATACGTCATGAAGAGGGACCTCCCCAAACCGACCATGAACATGGGAGGTCATAGGTAGTCACACAGCAGCTCAACAGATGAAAACTATCAGCTGGAAGACGAAACAGCTCGATCGAGTAAAATAGAACAACTTGATCGAGTGAAATGGTGTCAGAAATGCTCGATCGAGTGAAATTATTACTCGATCGAGTGGTCGTGGATTTGCAGCTTGTCGATCGAGTAATAATGTTACTCGATCGAGTGATTATCAAAGCAAAAGTGCTCGATCGAGTAGAAAAAACTACTCGATCGAGGTGATGCACCTGCAAAACACGTATAAGAAGCAAGGGAAGTATAAAAGACGCATAGTTTAGCGGTTAAAGTTCAACAAAAAGCTAAAGGCAGAGAAATAGTTCAACAAAAATACAATAAAAACAGTCCGGGTTGCCTCCCGGAAAGCGCAGGTTTAAGAGGTCCCGCACGACCTTTCTGGCATCAATTAACTGGCGTGTCAAGCTCGTCGAAGTACAAGACTTCAACACGATTGTCTGCTTCATTTGCTTCGTGATAATGCTTCACATATTGCCCATTCACCTTGAACCGATTTCCCTCGGGGCTTTCTAGCTCAACGGATCCAAATTTAGTAACAACTGTCACCGTATAAGGACCACTCCACTTGGACTTCAGCTTGCCAGGAAATAATCGCAGTCTGGCATTAAACAACAACACCTTTTGCCCGACATGAAATTCCCGAGGTAGAATTCTTTTGTCATGCCATCTCTTCGTCTTTTCCTTATAAATGCGCGAGCTATCATAGGCATTGAGCCTAAACTCTTCCAATTCATCTAGCTGCAAAAGACGATTCTGACCACACAACTTAGGATCAAAGTTAAGCTCACGAATTGCCCACCAAGCCTTACATTCCAACTCAACAGGTAAATGACATGATTTCCCATAAACCAACCAATAAGGTGATGCACCAATCGGTGTCTTAAAGGTAGTTCTGTAGGCCCATAATGTGTCTTCTAATTTAAGACTCCAGTCCTTCCGTGATTTAGAAACTACTTTAGACAAGATCTCTTTAATCTCGCGATTAGAGACCTCAACCTGACCACTACTTTGGGGATGATACCCTAAACCACGCCGGTGTTGAACACCAACCTTAGACAGAATGGAAGTTAGTTTCTTTTCTTTAAAGTGCATTCCCCCATCACTAATGACGACCCTATGGACACCAAATCGGGGAAATATGACCTTTTTGAACATTTTAATCATGGTCTTGGCATCACAATGGGGTGAGGCAATTGCCTCAACCCACTTCGACACATAATCGACAGCTACTAAAATATACCTGTTACCTTTACTAGACGAAAACGGTCCTTGGAAATCAATGCCCCAGACATCGAAAACCTCAACCTCTAAGATACCATTTTGTGGCATCTCATGTCTCTTTTAAATGTTCCCTGATCGTTGGCAGGCATCACAAGCTGAAACAAAAGACTTAGCATCAGCAAACAAAGAAGGCCAGTAAAAACCAGACTGAAGTACCTTAGCCACGGTGCGCGATGGACCATGGTGACCACCACAGGGAGAGGAGTGACAGCCTTCTAGGACTACTTTGGTCTCCCACTGCGGAATACACCGTCTGTAGAGACCGTCCGCACATTCCTTAAACAAATAAGGATCATCCCAGAAATATTGCTTAGCGTTATACAGAAAATGCTTCCTCTGCTGATGAGAAAGGTCAGGCGGCAGCTTGCCACTGACAATGTAATTAGCTATATCTACATACCAAGGTTCTTGGTTAACAATAGAAGACAATACAACAAATAAAGAATCGTCAGGAAAAGACTCATCTATAGGTAAAGAATCTTCCCCCTCTTGTCGCGACAGTCGCGATAGATGATCAGCTACAACGTTCTCAGCTCCTTTCTTATCTTTTATCTGCAAATCAAACTCCTGAAGAAGGAGTATCCATCTTAATAGCCGTGGTTTAGCCTCCTTCTTAGCAAGGAGATGCCTCAAAGCTGCATGGTCAGTAAAAATAGTAACTTCTGACCCAATCAAATAAGAACGAAATTTCTCTAAGGCATAAATTACAGCTAGCAGCTCTTTTTCAGTGGTGGTGTACTTCACTTGAGCCTCATCCAGAGTTCGGCTCGCATAGTAGATTGCATTTAAAGCTTTGTCTTTCCTTTGGCCTAACACCGCTCCTAGTGCATAGTCGCTGGCATCACACATTATCTCGAACGACAATTCCCAGTCGGGAGGCTGTATGATCGGCGCAGATACCAAAGCCTGCTTTAACCTGTTAAAAGCAGAAAGACACTCATCAGTAAATACAAAAGGGGAATCCTTAAGTAGCAGGTGTGTAAGTGGTTTAGCAATTTTTGAGAAATCCTTGATAAACCGGCGATAAAAGCCGGCGTGACTAAGGAAACTTCTCACTCCCTTGACATTAACAGGAGGAGGTAATTGCTGAATCACTTCCACTTTTGCTTTGTCAACTTCTATTCCCCTATCAAAAACCAAGTGCCCTAAGACAACTCCCTCGTTGACCATGAAATGGCACTTCTCCCAGTTAAGAACGAGATTAACCTCAATGCAGCGCTGCAACACTTTATCAAGGTTAGACAGACAGTTAGAAAAATCACTTCCATAAACACTGAAATCGTCCATGAAAACTTCCATGATAGACTCAATATATACTCTGAAAATATCCCCATCATGCACCTTTGGAAGGTGGCAGGGGCATTACATAAACCAAAAGGCATCCTGCGATAAGCAAACACGCCCTGAGGACAAGTAAAAGTAGTATTAGCTTGATCATCTGGGTGAATAGGGATCTGAAAGAACCCTGAATACCCGTCTAAATAGCAGAAAAACTTATGAGAAGCTAACCTTTCTACCATTTGATCAATAAAAGGAAGGGGAAAGTGATCTTTCTTGGTGGCGGCATTCAGCTGTCTGTAATCTATACACATCCGCCAACCAGTCACTACTCTAGTAGGTATTAACTCATTTTTGTCATTCCTAACCACGGTAGTCCCTCCTTTCTTCGGGACCACCTGCACTGGACTCACCCACTTAGAATGACCAACAAAATAGATAATACTGCGTCGGCGACTTCATTACCTTAGCCATCACAACATCTTGCATCTTCGATTCAGCCGGCGCGACCTGTCTCGCAAGGTTTGTGATCTTCCTCCAGCTCTATCTGTGCATACAAATATCGGGACTAATCCCCTTGATATCGTCCAAGGAATAACCCAAAGCTTTCTTGTTTTTCTTAAGCATGACTAACAAGGAAGTCGGTGATCATTATCAAGTTTAGCACTAACAATGACTGTATATTGCTCAGTATCATCTAAGAAAACATATTTTAGATGAGAGGGAAGAGGCTTACGCTCAGGCACCTTTACCTCAATGGAGCAAAGGGTACTGATCATCTGTTCCACTTGCTCTCCCTCAGCGTCGGCGAGTTCACGCTCATCTAAATCATCTTTAAGCAAATCCAACACAGCGTCATCGTCATCTGGCTTATCTGCACACTCATCCAAAAGCATAAGGGCCTCTAGTGTGTCCCTCATAAAAGAACCGGACCAGAAATCATAGATAGACTCGTCAATAATATCAACAGAATAACATGTGTCCTCTATCATTGGCCGAGCCAAAGTACTAGGCAGACTGAATGTGATCGCGTCATCCCCTACTGCAAGAGTCAAACGCCCTTGTTTGACATCAATAATGGCCCCAGCTGTACAAAGGAACGGTCTTCCTAATATAATTGGGGTCCGGGTGTCCTCAGCTATGTCTAGAACAATAAAATCTACCGGTATAAAGAGCTTACCTATTTTCACAGGCACGTCCTCTAAGACACCCAAGGGCCGCCTAACAGATCTATCAGCCATCTGTAGGGTAATGTTAGTCAATTTAAGATGACCCATATTCAATTTCTTGCAGATAGATAGGGGCATGACACTGACGCTGGCTCCTAAATCACAAAGAGCCTTATCAATAACCTCATTGCCTATAATACAGGTAATAGAGAAGCTACCCGGGTCCTTCATTTTAGGTGGAGCCTTATTTAAAAGTAAATTACTAGACTCTTCCAAAAATGAAACGATCTCAAATTCACTTAGCTCTCTCTTACGCGTCACAATATCTTTCATGAATTTAGCGTAAGTAGGTACCTGGGTAATAATTTCGGTAAAAGGGACAGTTACCTGGAGGTTCTTAACAACGTCCACAAACTTACCGTACTGTCGCTCAACCTTTGCGTCCTTCAGACGACCTGGAAAGGGTACTCTGGTAGCAATGAGTGGACCTGCGACTTTCTCTTTACCTTTATCAGTGCGTGACGTCTTCACAGCAGGGGAAGATGACACGGTAGCGGAATTAGATTTCAAAATAGGGTCTCCGCTGGTTCTGGCACTCGATCGAGTACTTTCTTCACTTGATCGAGTGGTTTTGTCTTGATATTTACTCGATCGAGGTCTATGAACAATGCGATCGAGCTCTTCTAATTCTGGTTCACTCGATCGAGTACAGTTTTCACTCGATCGAGTGATTTCTTCTGCTAAAAAGTTCGATCGAGTAGAATTCATTGGTCGATCGAGTATTTCTAATTGCACACCTCTCGATCGAGTAAGGTTATCACTCGATCGAGCACCTGGATGGATTATTTCACTCGATCGAGTAAAAATTTCACTCGATCGAGTGTTTGGACAGCATGCAGCAAGGATATCGTCCAGAAACTCGTCCAAATCATCTTCCGGGGTATTATCAGCTATCACAACCCCGTCCTCTGGTATTTTTGGCCCCTCATAAGCAAGGCCACTTCGGAGATTTATTGCATTGATTGGATCGCACGACGGTGGATGATTAGCTTGGTTTTTCGCGAGCGTTAACTGCGCGACTTGTTCTCTTAACTCCACAATGGCGGTATCATCCTTGTTGCATTTCTCCCCAAACTGTTGTGTTAAGTTCAAAACCAAGTATTTCAGTTCGGCAATTTCCCCATTTGTAGAAAGGGGGGGGGGTGCGGATGCGGCACTTGCCTAGAGAGAGTAGAAACATTCGTCATCTCTTCATATAATTGAGAAAAGGGGACTCCTTGCTTGTATTTATGATAAGCAAGGACTCGCTCTATTCTCGCCATACAATTAATGGGGTCATGCCCCTCCATGCTGCATCTACCGCATATCTCCACATGCTCAGTAATAGCACAAACTTGTGCGTGCTCACCCGTAGTCTCCGTAATCTCCGCATTTCCTAGACTTTTGCTAGGACCCTCCACCTCAGCTACTACCAACTCGGTAACCTGCCTACTTCCTCGGGGGTTTCCATATTCGGCAACATGGATGGCCATCTCCTCAATAAGATGCCACCCTTGATCATCTTCTACATTCTTCGTAAATCTTCCTTTAGCTACATTATCAAGGATAGCTCTCTGGTCCGGATACAACCCGTTGTAGAATTGGGTGCATAGGAACCAGCGCTTGAAACCGTGATGAGGCACAGAACGAACGAGCTTCTTGAACCTAGTCCAAGCCCCATTCAAGTCTTCAGTAGGCAGTTGCTCAAATGCAGTAATCTGAGCTCTCAGCGCGTTAGTGCGTTGTGGTGGAAAATATCGCCTGTAAAAGGCCAAGGCAAGGGAACTCAGTCGTTCACACGGCCGCTTCCCTGTCTAAATCCCTCAACCATTCCGGGCATCATCAGCTAAAGAGAAGGGAAAGAGAACTCCCTTCACTCTGTCTTGTGTCACCCCAAAGAAGAAGAGGAATGGTAGAGCAATACTCTGTAAATAGCTCTATGTGCCTGCATGGATCTTCTTCAGGTACCCCCCTAAAGAGATTTCTCTCGACCAGCTGTATGTAGGATGGGTGGACTCCAAAAGTTCCCGATTCAGTAGTGGGTAGTAAGAAACCTTTTGGAAGAGAATCCACGCTAGGCTCTGAATGGCTGGCTATATTCGGCATCCTGGCGGATAGAATTTACAGACTGAAGCAGGTATGACAATGTTCTCTTTCTAAAACAGATATCCTGCAAACTAATAAAAAACTTTGCAAAAATGAGATCAGTCTCAAGGAATAAATCCCTTGAGACGAGAGACAAACTTAAATAAAGCAACAAAATTGCGCCACCTCCCCGGCAACGGCGCCAAAATTTGACAGGGCTGTCGTATACCTATCAAAAATAACCAACTGGCTCTAACTAATATAGCTAGGGAAGTCGGGTCGATCTCCACAGGGAGATGGGAAAATGTCGGCTTTGTCTAAGTTCGTCATGGTAACCAATTTGGGGGGTTGAATTTGATTGTTTTAAACTAAAAAGACTAAGAAAGAGAGGAAAAGCAAGAGAACAAAGATTAAGCAAATATGGAGAAAGCAGCTAAGACAGTCGGTTCACCATGATCATTCAGTCAAGCAATCTAGGTCTCAGGTCAATGCAAGTATGGTCTAAAGGGCAGTGAATATCTCCTTCCGGTCTCAATTCGCCCTAAAGCACAAATAGCTTAGCTTCCGCCCTCATTACGGTGCCCTAATGTTCGCTACGAGTCTCACCCTTTCCAACCTTCCGGTCCAGGTCGAGGTTCACTAGGATTAAAATGCCTAATTGCGTCGACTCAATTACGCAGATACAATTGATAGTAGCGATTAACAACAAAGACTACACAAGCATTAACCTAATATGGCGATTACTATTCCTTCATAATCATGGATTCCCTAGTCTCAGCAAGGGGGAATTAGCTACACATCATTATCGACTCAACAACAATAGTATATAGACAATCGGAATTAAACATGATAAAAATGAAAATAATGAGATGGAATAAAGCAATAATGAAAGTAACAATAGACAGGAAGGAATTCAAATAGCAATTATGATTAAGAAATTAAAAAGAAATAATAATACCGATTACAAATCTGAATCCGAGTAGAAAAGAGTAAAGAGGAGGGAAGCCGTCAGTAAGATCCAGGAGAGGTAAGTATGAAAGAGTTACGCAGTCTACTGCTTTTAGTAGCACACGAAAATCTCCCCCTTAAACCTAATCCAAAGCCTAATTACAAAAGCCCATACGAAAATAGGCGGAAAAATACAAATACAAGGCAAACCACTCGATCGGGTAGAAATAAACCACTCGATCGAGTAAACTAAGCAAAATTCCCCTCAATCGAGTATAAGAACTACTCGATCGAGTAACTCCTTAATGCTGCCTGCTCGATCGAGTATAAGAACTGAAGGAAAAGTAGACCTATATACTTACATATTCATATATGTTTTTAAATTAATTTGTCATAAAATTAATAAAGGTCTTATGCATGCAAACTAATTAGCAAAATAAGGAAGAAATGATGTTCTTACATTGTGATTTCGGTTCATATGGGCACAAAAGAGATCTCCTTCTCTTTTGTTCTTGAGCTTTCCTTTTGGATGAACAAAGACCCAAGTGTAGGATCTCTCCCAAGGAATTATACCCAAAGCTTACTCTTAATTAAAATTAATATTATAAATACTAGTACAATATTAATTTTATAAGAAAAATGACCCAAAATGATTTTGGTTTTGTCTCCTAAAACCGGGTAGGAGAGGAGGAGAGGAAGAGTAATATTTTTATCTCTCTAAAAATATTTTATGAAGTGAATGAATGAAAAATTATCACACACACATGCATATGGTGAATGATCAATTTTTAAGCAAAAGAACTTTTGTTCTTTTCTAGGGGAAACCGGGTAGGGGAAGAGGAGGGAAGAAGGAAGAGCCAATGCATGCTCTTGTTTATCTTCACCATGTAAAATAGGTTGCAAGGCTAGTCTATTATGTAAATGATTTTGTTTTCCACTAACTTAATCAAACACAATATTTAGCCTAATCCTCCTCCTTATTTCGGCACATATGGATAATATGGATTCCATATTATTTTTGTCAATTATCAATATGTCACATGTAACATAAATTTGTTATGTATTTTTAACATATTAAAAATCAACGTATTAATAAAAATACGTCATATACAAAAATTGACTTAGTAATTCATAATTACTTGTGCTAAAATATTTTACCAATTTATAAATCGTATTTATAATAATTCATTCAAATTTAATCGTTTCCATAAACAATAATTTCATCTGAGCAATGATACAATTCGATTACTCAGACCGTATCTCATTTAATCACATTACAATGTGATACGTAAATTTTACTTCCAAAATCGTCCGTCAATTTTCAAGTAATTTAATTAACTCGTAACGTTATACGATTAATTAAATGATCAATTAAGAGTGTTGCCCTATAGGTATGACCTAGGGGGTCAACCGATCACCACCGTCATACGACGATAATGTCAAACTCTAGTCACCAATCATTACCGATATATGTTGACCAGTTGTGGTAAAAATTACTTCCCAATTGTATTCTTTAAAATGAGATTTAATAATGATATTTAAATCATGTGATCGCACTATTGTTGAGGACACATTTCCCAACAATCTCCCACTTGTCCTCGACAAGTGTGCGTCACCAATTCTCTTGTCCTATTACTATCTCCCACTCAATGCAAGGTGTCTTTCAGGTTGTACTTGCAAGTGATCATATCGAGAGTGGTTTCCTCGATCTGGAGAATAACTGATTTGACCGGACTTATCTATCATAGATACTTTCCGAGCGTGGCCACGCATTTCCAGTTCATTACTCCTCGAGTGGCCCTGAGATATTGTTATAACCCTGACTAGGGGTGGACAATTCCTATCGCACTCATTCCCTTCGACTAGCCACAACCATCATAACCCAAAATATGCCCATTTGACCCCATTTACGAAGGTCGTAGTAACACAAATCAAAGTTAATCTGAAACTGTGCCATCTTAGGCGAATAGTCTTTAGTCAAAAGAATCGACTCATTTGAATACTATAGCAGCTCTTGCCACGACCAGGCTATATAAATTTGCCAGAACTCTATAAGCGGTCATTATGCCCGACAAAATGTTCCTAACAGTCTGCCTATGTGATCGACTAGTCATCTCACATGACTCTATGGTACTTGAACTTGCCATCAATCGCATCACACTCTAGTCACTTCGAGACGTCACCTCATACAAGTGACTTTGGGCAAATACTATGTTAATCCGTGTTCACTTTAACGGGGTTCAATTGTCATTACAACCCGTTTGGATGTAACAATGTATAAATTAAAGATAAAAGACAAATGTGATTGTGAACATGAACAAAAACAACACTTTTATTTCATTTCAAAATCTAACAAAAACTTGGTACACGTTTAAGTCCCATGGACGTAACATGTCCATCATGCTTAGCCTGCGATAAAGGCTTGGTGAGCGGATCGGCTATGTTGTCATCCGTCCCAACCTTATAAATCGCAATTTCCTTTCTTTCAATGAAATCTCTTATTACATGATATTTTCTAAGTACATGTCTAGATCTATTACTAGACTTCGGTTCCTTAGCTTGGAAGATCGTCCCACTATTATCACAATAGAGAGTGCTGGGATCATTGGCGGTAGGTACTACTTTTAGACCTTCCGTGAATTGCCTGATCCAAACAGCTTCCTTAGCGCCTTCCGATCTTTGCGATGTACTCACCTCCGTTGTAGAATCACATGATTCTGACTTCCTTAAAGCTTCTCCAGCTTACGGCACCACCATTGAGCATGAAAACGAAACCAGCTTGTGATTTCAAGTCATCTCTATCTGTTTGAAAACTTGAGTCCGTGTATCCATTGACACGCAACTCAGTGTCACCTCCAAACACTAGGATAGAATCCTTAGTTCTTCTCAAGTAATTAAGGATGTTCTTGACAGCAATCCAGTGACTCTCACCTGGATTTCCTTGATATCTACTCGTCATGCTCAAGGCATACGAGACATCAGGACGTGTGCATATCATGGCATACATGATTGATCCAACAGCGGAAGCATAAGGGATCAACTTCATGCGTTCAACATCATGGGGTTCGGAGGGAGATTGAGTCTTGCTCAATATCGTCCCGGTTACCATAGGTACCAAACCCCTTTTGGATTTGTCCATGCTGAACCGTCGAAGAATCTTATCAACATAAGACTCTTGACTTAGTGCCAATATCCTCTTGGATCTATCTCTATGGATCCGGATACCTAATATGCGTTGTGCCTCTCCTAAATCCTTCATTTGGAAGTGGTTACCTAATCACTTCTTAACAGAAGACAACATTGGAATATCATTTCCAATGAGTAGTATGTCATCGACATACAATATTAGGAACACAACATTGCTCCCACTGAATTTCATGTATAAACATGGTTCCTCAACACTTCGAGTGAAACCATTTTCCCTTATAACATGATTGAATCGATGATTCCAACTTCTAGATGCTTGCTTAAGACCATAAATGGATCTCTTAAGCTTGCACACTTTGTTAGGATTTTTAGAATCAACAAAACTTTCGGGTTGTATCATGCACACCTCCTCTTCTAAATGCCCATTTAGAAAAGCGGTTTTGAAATCCATTTGCCATATTTCATAATCATGAAATGCGGCGATCGCTAACAAAATCCGTATGGATCTTAGCATGGCTACGGGGGCGAAGGTCTCATCATAATGGAGACCTTGGACTTGGGTAAATCCTTTTGCCACTAGCCTAGCTTTGTAGACATCGTCATGTCCTTCTATGCCATTCTTGACTTTGAATATCCATTTGCATTGAAGGGGTCTTGCCCCTTTAGGCAAATCTACCAAGTCCCAAACTTGGTTTTCATGCATAGAATCCATTTCGGACTTCATGGCTTCAAGCCATAAGGAGGAATTTGGACTAGAGATTGCGGCCTTGTAGGTGGCGGGCTCGTCACTTTCCATAAGCAACACATCGAGTGTTCCATCTTCTTAGATAAGTCCCACATATCGATCGGGATGGCGAATTACTCGACTCATTCTTCTAAGTGGAGGAGGGACAACCGCGTTAGACGACGAAGGAACATCTTCTTGCGTCTCTACCTCGGTTTGTGGCTCTTGAACTTCATCAAGTTCAAAATTTCTCCCACTCTGTCTCTTAGAAATAAACTGGCTTTCTAAGAAGACAGCTCGGAAGACACAAACACTTTGTTATCTTGAGGTTTGTAGAAGTAGTAACCTCGAGAGGTCAAAGGATAACCTACAAAGATGCATTTTTCGGATCTTGGGGCAAGCTTATTGTCGGGTTTAGTCTTGACGTAAGCATCACATCCCCAAATTTTCATGTAGGATAGATTAGGAACTCTTCCTTTCAATGTTTCAAATGGAGTCTTTTCGGTGGCTTTAGTGGGACTATTATTTAAAGATAGAATCGCAGTTTGGATTGCAAATCCCCAAAACGAGTTCGGTAACTCGGTTTGACTCATCATGGATCGAACCATATCAAGTAGGGTTCGATTTCTCCTTTCGGCTACACCATTAAGTTGTGGTGTTCCGGGTGGAGTAAGTTGTGATATAATACCACGACTTTTCAAGTGTGAATCAAATTCAAGGCTAAGGTATTCACCACCACGATCGGATCGTAGTGCCTTAATCCTTTTGTTCAATTGGTTCTCTACTTCATTTTGAAATTCCTTGAATTTCTCAAATGCTTCACTCTTATGCTTCATTAAATAGATATACCCATATCTACTCAAGTCATCGGTGAAGGTTATAAAGTAGTCATAATTACCACGAGCGGTGATACTCATTGGTCCACATACATCGGTGTGTATGAGTCCCAATAGCTCACTAGCTCGTGTCCCTTTACCACTAAAAGGATTACGAGTCATTTTGCCAAGTAGGCAATATTCGCATGTACCATATGATTGATAATCAAATGGTGTAATCACATTAGTCGAAATTAATCTTTTGATGCGATTCTCGTTTATGTGACCTAATCGACAATGCCAAATGAACGCTTCACTTAGGTCACTTGATTTGAGTTTCTTTGATTGAATGTTATAGATATCATTAGTTGGATTTGAGGTCTCTAAAATGTAAATGCCATTGATAGAGGAAGCTTGGCCTATAACCAAGTCGTTCCTAGAAATAGTACAACGATTGTTCTTAATGACAAAACAAAAACCGTCCATGTCTAGCATAGCGATTGAAATAATGTTTTTAGAGAGTGTAGGCACATAAAAACAATTATGTAAATACAACTCAAATCCATTAGGCAAAGCTAAAACATAAGTTCCTTTGGATTCGGCCGCTACCTGAGCTCCATTTCCAAGGCGTAGATCCACATCTCCCTTGCTAAGCCTCTCCACATCTCTTAAACCCTATATATGATTACAAAGGTGAGAACCACAACCGGTATCTAGTACCCATGTCGTAGTGGAAGTATAATTTATATCAATAACATAAATTTCTTTAGGAATTTTACCTTTTGGAACGATGATTCCTTCCCTTATATTTCGCAAATATACGTGACAATTCCTAAGCCAATGTCCCATGCCATAGCAATAATGGCACTCATCATTAACTTGCTTGAAGTTTTTGATTTTCTTTCCCTTCTTCTTGAACCTTTTGCCCTTTGAAGCAAGAACTTGATTGCTTGAGCTCCCACTAGCTTTGGCATCTTTATCTTCCAGAGACAAAGACCCTATAGATTGTATGAGGTAGTCTTCCTGAGACGGACTCACACGAGGTCTAGTAGTAGTAGGTGGTTTAGAAGAAGTGATGAAGTTAAGGTTTCCATCCGAACCTATCCCAAAATGAAGTTCTCTAGTGGTGTCGAAATCATTGTTGGAGCAAACGTCGTCAAAAACATTGTGGTAAGACTCAATAGTTATCGGTGCGGTAGCATTTGTTGGATTCATTGTAAAGAACTACAATTATGGAGGAAAAGGAAATATTAACATTTGTCTTTTTAAATCATACTTGTAAAATATTAACAAGATATGAACATTTATATAGTGACCTCTACCCAACTATAATAAATGATTCCAAGACCCAAATTCATATCAACTTAGGCACGGGGTAGCCGATGAAACCTTTATCAATATAACTCGGTGGATTAACTTTTTAATCGATTCTACTTTTAGAACTCTTGGTCGATAAAATTACTCTAATGTTTATCTATAGCCCAAAACACATCAACAAGGGCACGGGGTAGCCGATGAAACCCTTATCAATAACTTTTGTTGAGTTCAATCCAAATTTCGAATAAATGTGTCCATTATCCAAACCCACATTAACTTAGGCACGGGGTAGCCGATGAAACCCTCATCAACATGAATTCGGTGGATAGACATTTATCACCCACTTCCCCTACGTAACAAGGTTTGTACCCCGGGGTAGCCGAGTGCACTCCCTCGCGAAATAGGTTTTCATGGTTTCTACTATTTGGTAAGGCTATGTCTCAATTAATTGTTTTAGCGAGAGGTCATGTCAATTTATTATCTATCACGTTTTAAGTGAACTAAAGCGGTGAACTACGATAATTTTAATTGACACGGTCGATAAACTCGATAAAAGAAGATGCATGTTTTAGTTATGGCGATTTAGCGATGCATGCGACATAAAATAAAATGCAAGCATAAAAATAAATAAATCCTAGTATGGCCTTTCCTAAAATAGAAAAACTATTTAACTATTACATATTCGGAAACCAACTCCATTGGTCCCTTGAACTTCGGTTGTGACACGCATCTCGAGGTAACACCGTCTTTATGTATCACCATTCTTGAAGAAATCCGTCTTTGGGAACTCCGGAATGAATAAAATTACATAATAAATTACATAATTTCCTATTATACATTTGTAACTTAAAATAAAATGAATCTATTAAATTACAAACGGTGATACGAGATCACAATAAAGTTACAACCGAATCGATATTCCCATACATTTCGGGAAATACCAATTAAAATCTAAGGCCATACTAAGTAAAATTACATAATTCAAAAATTACATAAATTAAAATTATGACAATCATAAAGAAAATGCAGCATTATAAAATGTATGAACATGCCCAATTTTATGCTAAATCGCCTTTAATTAGCCAATATCGTATATTATTCGGTTTTTACGAATTTGCGTGATTTCAACATTTTACAATCACAAAAATACATAAATTCATATTTATGCATAAGTTAATTACCCTAACCTCTTAGGACTCAAAGTTTAGTCTTCACTAATTATTTGACCATAATTAACTCATATTTATAAAATTGTTCATTAATGGACCAAAAATTACAAAAATAAGCTATGAACTTCAAATAAATCACAAAATTTCAAATAAATTCAAAATTTGAAATTTAAACTCATGAACATTCTGGAAAAATACCATGACACTCATAATGTTCAAAACCTTAGGTCAAAAGTTTCGAAATTTTTCCGGAAAAACAATGTTGCGGTTTATCGGTTTTTAATAAAATAATCATAAAAACATGAGAAAAATTTTATTCATCAACTTTTCAATTTTAGATCAGAAAAATATAATAAAATGCAACATTTGACGTTTTTCCTTAGTCATAGATTATGTTTTATTAATTTTTCACTAATAATGTCACTATTTATGCTATTTTTCTTTAAAAATCCATAAATCATGCAAAAAGACTTCACTATGGCCCATTATTTTACACACATCTTGTAAAATTGCATGTGACAACATATTAAATTTCTATGACCAGATTCGAAATTTAAATCATATTAACCTATTTTTCACCTAAATCCGAATTTAATAATGAAAAATCCATTTTTCGAGCATAACAAGTCCAAAAATTATGAAAATTTACAGGTTATCTCAAAATAATATATGTGACAACATATCCAAAAATCACTGGATAATTCGAAGTATAGCTAATTTTAGACCGAAAATGACATTTTTAATCATAAAATCACATTTAAATGCCATTATTGTATAATATGAACAATAAAAATCCGTAAATTTAACCAAAATATCCTAAAACATTTTAGGACCAGAAATTTTAACATGCATGAATTAATTTCATGATATATCATAATAACACAAATTTTACAAGTTTTATATGTTAATCTTTATAACTCGGAAAAACTTTTAACCGATTTGCATGCAAACAACCATGGCTCTTGATACCGATTGAAGGAAAAGTAGATCTATATACTTACATATTCATATATGTTTTTAAATTAATTTGTCATAAAATTAATAAAGGTCTTATGCATGCAAACTAATTAGCAAAATAAGGAAGAAATGATGTTCTTCCATTGTGATTTCGGTTCATATGGGCACAAAAGAGATCTCCTTCTCTTTTGTTCTTGAGCTTTCCTTTTGGATGAACAAAGACCCAAGTGTAGGATCTCTCCCAAGGAATTATACCCAAAGCTTACTCTTAATTAAAATTAATATTATAAATACTAGTACAATATTAATTTTATAAGAAAAATGACCCAAAATGATTTTGGTTTTGTCTCCTAAAACCGGGTAGGAGAGGAGGAGAGGAAGAGTAATATTTTTATCTCTCTAAAAATATTTTATGAAGTGAATGAATGAAAAATTATCACACACACATGCATATGGTGAATGATCAATTTTTAAGCAAAAGAACTTTTGTTCTTTTCTAGGGAAAATAGGGTAGGGGAAGAGGAGGGAAGAAGGAAGAGCCAATGCATGCTCTTGTTTATCTTCACCATGTAAAATAGGTTGCAAGGCTAGTCTATTATGTAAATGATTTTGTTTTCCACTAACTTAATCAAACACAATATTTAGCCTAATCCTCCTCCTTATTTCGGCACATATGGATAATATGGATTCCATATTATTTTTGTCAATTATCAATATGTCACATGTAACATAAATTTGTTATGTATTTTTAACATATTAAAAATCAACGTATTAATAAAAATACGTCATATACAAAAATTGACTTAGTAATTCATAATTACTTGTGCTAAAATATTTTACCAATTTATAAATCGTATTTATAATAATTCATTCAAATTTAATCGTTTCCATAAACAATAATTTCATCTGAGCAATGATACAATTCGATTACTCGCATCAGTATCTCATTTAATCACATTACAATGTGATACGTAAATTTTACTTCCAAAATCGTCCGTCAATTTTCAAGTAATTTAATTAACTCGTAACGTTATACGATTAATTAAATGATCAATTAAGAGTGTTGCCCTATAGGTATGACCTAGGGGGTCAACTGATCACCACCGTCATACGACAGTAATGTCAAACTCTAGTCAGCCAATCATTACCGATATATGTTGACCAGTTGACAGTAAAAATTACTTCCCAATTGTATTCTTTAAAATGAGATTTAATAATGATATTTAAATCATGTGATCGCACTATTGTTGAGGACACATTTCCCAACAAGAACTACTCGATCGAGTGATCTTCATGATATAAAGCATTCGATCGACTAGAATGATGGTCGATCGAGCTATTTTGGCGCGTTAGGCACTATGACACCTTCCGAAATGAGCTCACGCGTCTTCAAAGTGATAGATTCCAAGCTCCGGCTCCTTGTTCTCCATAAATGTATGCAAAAAGGGACGAGTTTGGGCTCGATTTATCTTCTTTTCGTTCTATACCTACAATTTACACAAGACAAACCAAAGTAGAATATTCGGGGGTATTTGTAGCTAAATGCCACGTAAAATAGTACAGAAATGCGTGTAAAAATGAGGTAAAAACCTTATATAAAATACACGCATCAATTCCCCATGTTGGTTTCCCCTAATTACCCACTAATCGTAGTTTCACTCATTATCATGGAGAACATGTCATTAATGGTGTCAATCATTACAACAAGTGTAAACATGATAAGAGAATGAGGAAATAAACAATAAAAAGTAAAGGGTAAAAGAGTTATACCAAACTTGAGATGATTCCAAATAATAAAGCAAAGAATAAAAGAAGAGAACTTGATTGATTGATGAAGAGTTGTCGATTCTCCAATAATAACCCAATAATCTTCAATTACCGAATAATAATAAACTTGAACAATAATTAAGGAAAGATTAATGTGTAATTTTGTGGAAAGATTGAGATAAATCTATTCTAATCTACTCCTAATCTAATCTAAGAGAGTTTCTTACTAAGAGAGCTTGTCCCTTTGATTATTACAAATGGGGTATTTATAGTAGTGGATCATTAGGTTAAGCAAGGGTAGTTTTGTAATTAACAATGCTAATTGTTGAGTAACAAAATGCTCCTCTCAAAGAGAGATGCTAGTCTCCTTTTTGCTAGTCTTTCAGAAATATGCGCATCTCGAGTGGCACAAGGAAGAGGACGTTTTGTACTGTGAAGGAATCCGAGCGGATTGTGGGTCAGGACACTCGGACTGTAGCAGGGGGAGATGAGCGGCTGGGCAGTCGGGACGCTCAGATTGTTGGAGCAGAGGACGAGCGGCTTGGAGCTTTGGACGCTCGGATTGTTCTTCAGAGTATTTAGCTTCTTCCTCTCGCATACTTCTTATTCTTGCAATGTTGGTCTTAGTTCTTGCCTCTCCTTCCATACTCGTTCATCCAAATTTATCAATGTCCTTCCAAATAAGCTCAAGAGACAGGAATTTCCGCCTAATTACCTTCTTTCCTACAAAACATACGAAATGCACTAGGAAAGCAAAATAGAAAACATTTGACGGATAAAATGGCTATGGAATGTTATAATAGTATGCAAAATAGGTTCAATTAGGGGACTAAATGTGAAAAATTATAAGTCACATCAAATATCCCCAAACCGAACCTTTACTCGTCCCGAGTAAAGAGGTGACTAAAAGTAGACCTTTATTTAAACTATCCTAGTAATATAACCGATATGAGACAATTAGCGGGTCTCACTCCGCCCCTTCAACTCACAACAAGACAACCATGAGGTAGGGTGCCTTCTTGCAAGGCAAGGTGGGGCTTGCCAAAATGGCGACACATCCAAGCATTAAAGCACACAAAATCAAGTAATGGATGCATCTACAAAAGAATAGCCACTTTCCTCATCTGAGTGGCGGAAATTATCTAAAGGGGAAGTAATTCAAGGGTACACACTCCATTATAGATACGATTTCTTAAAATTACTAAGCCTAGAAGGATACCAATAAATCACCTCCAAGTTGTGTCAAGCTAGGGTACCTTTGTCCTCAATCGTTAAATGCTTTCGTCAAGAGTAGACTCCCTATGGTGTTAGAAACATTGGAGGATCGCGGAATTCCTCTTCTTGCTAGACAAGAAGAAGGGTCGTCCCCTCTCTACCATGCACAAAAATGGATATGATGGATAAAGGGATCAATAGGATTTGAGTTTCATTTGGGAGTTTGCTTTTGTTGTTGTTTTTCCCCCCAATTTCTTGTGGTATTTGACTTTTGAGAACACTTTCTTTTTGCCATTTCTTTTGATGTTTGGCATTTCAACACTTGACAATTTTAACTTTTTCTTTGGATTTCTTTTGAACATTTTCAAAGTCACCCCATTTGTAGGGAGGGTGCTTATATTTTAAGCTTTATGAGTCTATTTTTGCTCCTCTTTTCTTTTGATGCAATTGCAAACTTTTTCAACTTTTCATTTCAATTCTTGAACTCAATTTTTTTTGAACAATTTTTGTGCCCATTTCCTTTGATGACAAAATGTGGTAGAATATAGATGATGGATGGTTGCATGGTTTCAAGGGTCACCTTGGAATAAATGGTAGCCAAGGAGTTATCACACCACAAGGTACTCTTGACTAGGCCTTAATCCATGGGTCAGAGGATACTAGCATGACACATCCTAGGGTGTTTTACAAGTATTCTAACAAGCAAAGTCTTAAAAAGAAAAAGTATCTACAAGGGCCTTATATACACTTGTCAAGCTTCCCAAATAGACGGTTTCACAAAATTTTCCTAAATTCAACTATATGCCATGATGCAACTATCATTTATACAACCTAATGCATATGCTTATACCAACTAGTATGCCATATAAGCTAAATGCAATCCTATAATCACATTGTTTATACCGCATCAATCAAAATAAAGCCATATAGTCATTAACATAAAGAGGAAAAAGGAGATTGGAAAGATCATACCATGCGGTCTTCAATATCCTCATTGTGGGATTTATCTGTATGCATCCCTTTAATTTAAGGATTATAACGAATTATAAAGTGATGATTACGAGTCATAAAACTAAATTGCATAAACAATACGCAAAGGATTAAGAAATAACCTTCGGTCCTAGCTTTTATGGCCTATGAACAATATCGCAATGATATTCTCCTATCAGTTGCACCCAAGACGATATGAGAAATGCCCTTTGATTTTGCTAGAATCGATCCACAAATTAACTGATTAATTTTAGGTTTTGTGTTTTTCTTTTGATGAGATGGAGGCTAGGTCAGAATTAGGTTAGAATATGATCTCTCCTCTCTCTTAATAAACCGAAAAAGAGAAGGTAAAATGGAGATATTATTTACCCTAATTCGGCCCACATTACCGAAAATAAAGAGGAGTATAATTTTCTTATTTTCGGTTATTCCAAAAATGTATAAAATGTATTAAATATAAATTGTCATCTAGCGAGGATCGAACCCATAACCTCTTGGTTTGAGTACCCTTACTATTACCACTATGACACATTCATCTTGTTGATTAAATATAACCGATTACATTTAATTACGAATTAACATATTAATTCGTCCAAGCTTACATCATATACATTAATTAAATATAACTTATTATATTCAATTTACGAATTGACAGTTAATTCGTCTTAACTAATATTATTTAATCGGCATTAAATAATCGTCTCATCAACACATTGACTAACTGTTTAGTCATATAAGGCATTAATGTGATTACATTTCCATAACCACATCTCCCAAACACATCTTATAGGTGTGACCTTTAGGGACCAGTTGATCACCGCCATCTGTATGATAATAACGTCAAACTTTCTAGCAAGCCAACCGTTATTAGGTAATCGTTAATCAACTGATTAAAATACGAAGTATACCCTTGTGAACCTGTAAGAGATTTACAAATGTTATCACACTAATTTGTGGAGGACACAAGCTCCAACAAACTCCCACTTGTCCTCACAAGTGTATGTGCGATAACCGATTCTCATATCCTAAAATTTCTCCCACTCAATGTAAAACAATTTGCAAATCCGTATTCACAAAGGCCGTATTTTACAAGCGATCATTATCAAGAGTGGTTTCCCCGACTAGAGAGTAACTTAACTGATAAACGAATCATCATTCGAGCATGGCCATGCATTTCAGTTACTACTCCTCGAGTGGCCATGAGAAATAACTATACCTGATAAGGGTTGGATATTTTCCTCAACTCGAATCTTGCAGATGTAAGCACAGTATGAAATGACCCAGAAAAAATCTACTTAGCCTCGATTCACGGCATCGTGAGAAAGAAACCAAAGTCACCAAAAAACTGCCTTAATCTCAAGAGACAGTCGATAGTCAAAAGAATCGACTCTAGGAACACAATGGATGTCCTATCCATGACCTGGCACCGAATGTTTTTAAACATTTAGGACTCCATTACGTTGTCACCAATAATTTGTCCTACGAGGTATCGTTATAATCTCGCATCTGTGATCGATCAGTCAACCGTTTGACTTATGGCTCGTTGAACCCACCATCAATCGACTGCACAATATAATAGCCAGAGTTATCAGCTCATTTAGGCGATTACGGACCAAAACAAATATAATGTAATTCAGTTCACTTTGTGGCGTTCAATGTTGTCAGTACAATCCACATGAAAAACAAAATATTATATTAAAACGATGAAGTTATAAATAGTATATGAAAAAGATAACGTATCGAATTCATAATCAACTACTATAACTCTGGTACACGTTTAATTCTCATGAAAATAACGTGCCCTCCATGCTTATCATATTTCAATGGTTCAAAGAGTAGAATCGCTACAACTTCTCGTTTGGAATTATTCCGGTGACCGCAACACCATTAAGAGTAACAACGAATCTAGACCGAGATTTCTAATCATCTCGATTCGTTTGGAAGCTAGCATCTCACAGAATCGATTGCGCATAGCTTAGTATCTCCTCCATAAGTCAATACCCAATCCTTAGTCCTCCGTAGGTACATGGATTCTTTTGGCACCGACTCGTCATACTCAATGCATATGCCACGTCTGGATGTGTGCATATCATGGCATACATGATTGATCCTATTGCAGATGCATAAGGAACACGACTCATGCGCTCAATCCCTTCAGGCGTCGTGGGTGACTGAGACTTGCTCAACTGCATCCCAGACGTCATTGGAAGGTTCCCCTTCTTGGAGTTGGTCATGCTGAACCTCTCAAGAATCTTATCCAAGTAAGACTCCTGACTAAGTGATAACGTCCGTCGTGATCTATATCGGTAGATACGGATTCCCAAAATGCGTTGTGCCTCACCCAGATCTTTCATCTGGAAATGGTTCTTCAACCATTCTTTAACCGATGATAGGAGAGGAATGTCATTCCCAATCAAGAGTATGTCATCGACATACAATATCAAGAATACAATATTGCTCCTACTCGACTTGATATATAAGCATGGTTCCTCGACCGATCGAGTGAAACCATACTCTTTTATCACCTGGTCGAAACGATGATTCCAACTCCGAGAAGCTTGCTTAAGTCCATAAATGGAACGCTTAAGCTTGCATACTTTCTTAGGATGTTCAGGATCTATGAAACCTTCGGGTTGCACCATGTACAACTCTTCCTCCAAATAACCGTTTAAGAAGGTGGTTTTCACATCCATTTGCCAAATTTCATAGTCATGAAATGCGGCAATCGCTAAGACTATCCGAATGGAACGTAGCATGAATACAGGTGCAAAAATCTCATCATAATGCAATCCGTTCACTTGAGTGAAACCTTTTGCCACTAGTCGTGCCTTATAGGTATCTGGTTGCGCGTCTACAGAACGCTTTATTTTGTAAAGCCATTTGCACTGTAGAAGTTTTACCTTATTAGGTAAATCAACTAGATCCCATACGTTATTCTCATACATGGAGTCCATCTCGGATTGCATGGCTTCGAGCCATAGCTTTGAGTCGGAACATGCCATAGCACCTTTATAGGTAGCGGGTTCATTACTCTCTAGGAGTAAAACGTCATTCTCCTCGACCATACCAATGTATCTGTCCGGAGGATGAGAGACTCTACCCGACCTCCTAGGTTCCTCAGGAATATTAACCATATCATCAGTTGGAGGAACAACTTCCTCCATCCGTTCCTCGGTTGTTGGTTCTGGAATCTCCGACAGCTCGAAGGTTCTATTACTCGTCTTGTTCTCGAGAAATTCTCTCTCTAAGAACGTCGCACTAGCCGCAACAAAAACTCGATGTTCGGTAGGCGAATAGAAGTAATGACCAAATGTTCCTTTTGGACAACCTATAAACTATGTCTTGACCGATCGCGGGCCGAGCTTATCCTCATGTCTCCACTTGACATAAGCCTCGCAGCCCCAAACCCGAATAAAGGACAAGTTAGGTACTGTTCCCTTCCACATTTCATATGAAGTCTTGTCGACAGCTTTAGTCGGACTTCGGTTAAGTATAAGAGCAGCTGACAAAAGAGCATAACCCCATAATGAATCAGGCACTACCGTGTGACTCATCATGGATCGAACCATATCAAGTAAGGTTCGATTTCTCCGTTCGGACACACCATTTAATTGAGGTGTTCAGGTGGAGTTAATCGCAAAACGATTCCACAGTGTTTAAGGTGTTGATCAAACTCATTTGAAAGATATTCGCCACCCCGATCTGAACGGAGTGCTTTAACCTTTCTACCCAGTTGGTTTTCAACCCTGTTCTAGTATTCCTTGAATTTCTCAAAGGACTCACTTTTATGCTTCATTAAGTAGACATATCCGTATCTACTCAAATCGTCCGTGAAAGTGATAAAATATCTATAGCCATCTCTAGCGGTAATTAACATAGGTCCACAAACATCAGTATGTATGAGTCCTAATAGGTCACTAGCGCGCATTCCAACACCTTTGAAGGAAATTCGAGTCATTTTGCCAATGAGACATGATTCACACGTGCCATATGTAGAAAATTCGAATGCGGGAATAGTCCCATTATCGACGAGTTTCTTCACGCGTTTCTCATTTATGTGTCCCATTCGACAATGCCATAGATAGGTTTGATCTTTGTCACCAAACTTTAATTTATTATTATTCACGTGTAATACTTCCGTGGTTTGATCTAAGATGTAAATTCCATTCATGGAAACTGCTTTGCCATAAATCATTTCATTAAAAAGAAAATACAGGTATTATCCTTTATTGAAAATGCAAAACCGTCTATATCGAGTACGGAAATAGAAATAATGTTCTTAGATAAACTGGGTACATAGTAACAGTTATATAAAATAACTCAAAACCACTAGGGAGTTGGATTACATATGTTCCCTTCGAGACTGCAGCAACTCGTGCTCCATTCCCGACTCGCAGGTCCACATGACCCTTTTCGAGAGGTATGATGTTCTTTAGGTCCTGCAAATAATTACACAGATGAGAACCACAACCAGTATCAAGTACCCAAGTTCCGAAACTTGCATGGTTAATCTCAATCATATGAATATAAGATGACATACCAACAGGAACGACGCGGCCTGCTTTAATGTCCTCACGGTACACGGGACAGTCCCTCCTCCAATGTCCAGTCTTGTGACAATGGTGGCACTCAATGTCACCGCCCTTGCTCTTTGCCTTGCCCTGTGAGCCACTAGTCTCACCGGGCCCACTCTTACCGTTTCCTGGCTTTTTAAACTTTGACTTACCTACAGCTAGGTCGCCATGAGCCTTGCCCTTACCTTTACCCTTGTTGGAAATCGTGAGAACATCCTGCTTCATGCTCCCACTCAATTTCATATCCTTCTCGGTCTGTACGAGAAGGGAGTGTAGCTAATGAGGACTCTTTTTCAAGTCATTCATGTAGTAGTTTGCCCTGAAAAGGGCAAAACCATCATAAAGAGAATAAAGCATTCGGTCAATGACAATGCTCTCACTGATTTTGCAATTAAGTGCCTCCAGCTTCTCGACATTCTCAATCATGTGAAGAATGTGTGGGCTAACCGGTTGGCCCTTTTGGAGTTTCGCATCAAAGAAGCGACATGATGCTCATAAGTAATGATCCTTGGTGCTTTTGAGAACTCGTTAGTGAGCGTGGTGAAAATCTTGTTTGCACCTTGGGCAATGAAGCGTCTCTGCAAATTGGTTTCCATTGCAAAGATGAGTATGTTCTTTATCGCACCCGCTTCCATAGCGAAGTCACTATAAGCATCAATATCGTTGATTCTTGCATTTGGGCCTGGGTTTGGCGGTATTGTCTCAGTTAGGTACTTGAGCTTACCGTCAGCAATGGCAGCATTCCGTAGTGCTGCCTCCCAGTCCGCAAAGTTGGACCCGTCATTTTTCAGACGTGTGAACTGATTCATGCTGTCCATAAAAATTTTAAGCCAGGACTCGCGTCCAAGTGTGACACTCGGCATTGGGATTTCGTTATTTCCAGCCATTTTGTTGTAACAGTAAAATAAACGTGTTCTACACTACGAAAAGAAGAATGAATAATAAGCCTATGCATCGATTTGATTTTTAAGTCTAATGCAATACTGTTATAACGCGAAGACTCATGCATTTATACAATTGACCTTCCTCAAGAATTATATAAATGATCCCAAGACTCAATTTCTGTAAATTGATAAGCCCACCTTTTGGCTAATTCTACCTTTAGAATTCTTGGTCGATAAATTTTAATAAATTCTATCTTTAGTCCATTATAATCACGAGAAACTCTTCGGACTATAATGTTGAGATAAACTAAGTCAACACAAACTACTTACCCAATGTAGAAGGGGTCATATTATGCCTACCGACAAAGAAGGGATTCATAGTTGTTTGCCCTTATAAAGACTAGTCTCAATTTCCGTTTTAGAGGAAGATCCCATCAACTTTATTTTAATTCATTTTAAGTGAACTAATATCTAGCATGCGAGAATGAATAAACTAAGGTGATGGCTTAAGAAGAATGTGACATCTGTATGTCCATGAAAACTAACATACAATCTATATGAGTCAATTTTCATGCATTTTAGTAGTAGGTGGTTTGGTTTTAGGCGGAATATGATGCATAAACTATCATGTGAATGAATAGCAATAGGAATGAAAAACGTAAAAGCAATAATAAAGTCCTAGTGTCGCCTATCCTATCAAAATGAACATTAAATACAAGTTTGGAATCCATCCTTAGACCCGAGAAGCTTGTCTCGATGTTCCATCTTGATCCATGTAGCGGGAGTGAGCTCCAATCTCCATCTTTAGTCTTCTTCGAAAATTACAATAAATAAATTTACATAATAAACCTATTTGTTACATTCTAATTTCAAAACCCAAAAACTAAAGAAAAATAAAGGAGATTCGAGATCTCAAATTACATTAAAAATTATGTTTCCTTCATTACGAAAACATAATTTGACTAAGGCCACACTAAGTATTACAAATTACAACCGATTGCAAAAATACGTAAATAAATTCATTCAACGATTCATTCAACTAAAGAAAAGCATCAACTAAAAAAATTAAACATGCAAGACATAATTCTTTAATTATGTAAATTAATTTTATCCAAACCACCTATTTAAATTATCAAATTAAGTGACAATTCCTCAATTAATCACATTAATTTCAATCTTAATTCATATTAAACTTGTAATATGAATTTAATCCATCAATATTTTAAACTGCTTTAAAATAATTAGGTACCTATGAATAATGAACCGCTTCACAATTATTTATCATACATTGCAAATTTAATGTATAATCATAATTGGCCATAAAAACAAAATAAAAACTTTTTTTTTTTTTTTCTTTTTGAGGCTCGGCAAAACAGAAAAAAAAACAGGAATTTTTTTTTTATAAACTATGCTCTCGGCAAAACCAAAAAAACAAAACCAGCCCGTGTTTTTTTTCTTTCTGCGGTTTTCTGTAAAAACCAAAACAAAACAAATTTTTTTTTTTTTTTATAATCTGGCCACTGTGAACAGTAACCAAAACACAATTTTTTTTTTTTTTTTTTTACGGCTCAAATTAAACAAGAACCCTAATGCCTCTTTTATGTTTCTTTTGTGGCAAAAATGCCTTAAAACAAAAATTCGATGAAGGAAATCGTTTATAGTTGCTATTAGAACATGATTAGCATATGAATTAATAAAACATGATTAATCGTATATGCCAAAACTATATAGCAAAAACAAATTTCTATATCATCGACATGACGATTCCATTTACAATTTTAACTTAATCTTCATTAAACAAAAATTACCAATTTATCATATGTTTATATTAACTGATTAAACAACAATATGAAAAATCGAAATGGAAATAATCATCAAAAAACAAGAGCATACTCGGCTGAAAAAAAAAAAACATCACGGCTCAAAAAAAAAATTCCAGCCGACTAATTTTTTTTTTTTTTTTTTGGAAACCCTAAAAGTTTGCAAACAATTTTATGAGAATAATCAAAATTAAAATTCGTGGCCTTGGCTCTGATACCACTTGTGGGATTTATCTGTATGCATCCCTTTCATTTAAGGATTATAACGAATTATAAAGTGATGATTACGAGTCATAAAACTAAATTGCATAAACAATACGCAAAGGATTAAGAAATAACCTTCGGTCCTAGCTTTTATGGCCTATGACCAATATCGCAATGATATTCTCCTATCAGTTGCACCCAAGACGATATGAGAAATGCCCTTTGATTTTGCTAGAATCGATCCGCAAATTAACTGATTAATTTTAGGTTTTGTGTTTTTCTTTTGATGAGATGGAGGCTAGGTCAGAATTAGGTTAGAATATGATCTCTCCTCTCTCTTAATAAACCGAAAAAGAGAAGGTAAAATGGAGATATTATTTACCCTAATTCGGCCCACATTACCGAAAATAAAGAGGGGTATAATTACCTTATTTTCGGTTATTCCAAAAATGTATAAAATGTGTTAAATATAAATTGTCATCTAGTGAGGATCGAACCCATAACCTCTTGGTTTGAGTACCCTTACTATTACCACTATGACACATTCATCTTGTTGATTAAATATAACCGATTACATTTAATTACGAATTAACATATTAATTCGTCCAAGCTTACATCATATACATTAATTAAATATAACTTATTATATTCAATTTACGAATTGACAGTTAATTCGTCTCAACTAATATTATTTAATCGGTATTAAATAATCGTCTCATCAACACATTGACTAACTGTTTAGTCATATAAGGCATCAATGTGATTACATTTCCATAACCACATCTTCCAAACACATCCTATAGGTGTGACCTTTAGGGACCAGTTGATCTGATACGGACAAGAGTTGGTCGTCACACATCCAATCAAACACAATTTATAACTTTACAAACAACTCTACAATTAGTAAAGAGGCAAGTAAAGGTCGGATCCCAAGGGACGGGAATTGAAATGAGATTTCTATTGCAACTAGTGGTGTCTTAGGGGTGTCACAATTTGGGTTGATGTAGAAGGTCACTAAACTAAATAGCAATGAAAGTAAACAAGCAAGATGAATTAAAAGGGTTGTAAACAATTGATAAAAAGCACTAGGGTGTGATCATGGGTTCATAGGGGAATCATGGGAGTTGATCATACAAACATGTTCTCAAATTATAAGCAAGCAATTATTGTTGTGATGGATTGAGTTGGGTTATGTCTTACAATCCTAGGAAAGTTTGGGTCCCGGAGCCGAATCGATTAGATTGTACAACACCTACAAGTCGACTTAGTCTTCGCTACTCAACAACATGCATGGTCTAATGAGACTCGAGTTGGTTTATGTCTTACAAGTCTCATTGAAAAGATAGGTGATGGGTAAAAAATGCAAGGATTCATAGGCTCGCATTTCATCAAACATAACATGTGCATGAGTCGAGATCAAAACAAGCAAGTAAATAAACCATGAAAGCATATTAATTTAAGCATGAATCATTCCCCATGTTGGTTTCCCCTAATTACCCATTAACCCTAGCTAGGTGACTACTCACTCATTATCATGTTGATCATGCTAGCAAGGTTGTCAATCATACCAACAAAGTAAAACATGATGAATAAATAAAAGTAATTAACAATAATTAAAAAGGGATTAAGAGAATTATACCTACTAATGATCCAATAATAAAACAAAGATAAAAGAAGTACTTGATGCTTGATTGAGAGGTTGTCAATCTCCCAATAATAACCCAAATAATCTTCAATTACCCAAAATAAAGGATGAACAAAAGAGAGATTAAGAAAATAAAACTTGTATTAGAACTTGATTAATTGTTGATTACAAAACTAAAGAGAGATTTGATTGATATTAACTATACTAAAGATTGATAAGAAGGACATCCTCTTCTAATTAGACTAATGGGGTATTTATAGTGGAAATTAGGAGGATGCATTAGGGTTAACTAAGGGCTAAACTAGTAATTACACTTTTTAGATTTGAGCAGGGAAACGCCGGTATTTTTCGAAGGAAGGGCATCTTTCACGGAGGCTTGAAGAAGACGAAATTGTGCTGGACTGGAATCCGTGCGTCTTAGGCTCGGGACGGGCGAATTCTGGGTCTGGAGGACGGGCGTCTTTGGGAGAAGACGGCCGGATTCTGAAGCTGCTGCCCGGGCGTCTTTGGGAGAAGACGGCCGGATTGTGGAGTGGAGGACGGGCGGATTCAGGGCAATCCGCTCGGATTGTAGCTCAGCATTGTTTCTTCTTCTTTTCTTCCCTTTTCTTCATAAAATCCTTGGGGATTTCCTCGGGGATGCAAGGATCTTTCCTCAACATTGCCCATCTACTATAATATGTACACAGGCCTTCTAATCTTGTCTCTCCTTGATGCTTGGTCATTGAATTCAATCAATTTAGTCTCGTTTTGCCATGAAAATGCAAGATTCTTACTCCTTTCCTACCAAGGGATCGAAATCTCAAAGAATATGCAAAACAAAGAACTAAAGACAATAAATGACCCAAATATGCACTAAAAAGCATGGGAACAAGGCTAATTCGGGGGCTAAATATGCGCTAATTATGGTCACATTAAATATCCCCAAACCGAACCTTTGCTCGTCCCGAGTAAAGAGGTGACAAAGACTAGGACCATTATTTAAACTAACCTAATAACATAGCCGATATGAGACAATTAGCGGGTCTCACTCCGCCCCTTCAACTCACAACAAGACAACCATGAGGTAGGATGCCTTCTTGCAAGGCAAGGTGGTTCTTGTCAAAATGGCGACACATCCAAACATTAAGCACACAAAATCAAGTAATGGATGCATCTACAAAAGGAATAGCCACTTCCTCATCAAGTGGTGGAGGCAACTAAAAAGTAACAAATTTAAGAGCATATAATCCTTCACAAATACTAGTTCAACAAATTACTAAGGCTAAGAGGATGGCACTAAATCACCTCCAAATGGTGTTAAACTAGACTACTTTCGTCCTCAATTTCCAAATGCTTTCGTCAAGGGCGATCGGATGGTGGTGGAATGATGATCCCTATGATGCTAGTAGCATATGACATGACAAGTCTCGAATTCTCTACAAAAGTAAAGGTCATGGATCGTCCCAAGCTCGACAAAGTGGCTTGACAAAAAAGGCTTTTTGGGAATGAAATGCTCAAATCGTTGTAAACAAAGGGTGGATATGACTAGTTATTCAAAAATTGGCCTCATTTAACTTTCACAATTTCAAAAATTTAAGATGGGGTTTGTCCCTTCCGGGCTAGTGTCCTTTGATTTCGCCAATCGCTTATTAGGCAACCGGTTAACCTCTAGACAATAGCTTTTCGGGGTGATAGTCACTCTGTCTATGGGCGGTTGAATTCACAACCGTGTGGGGGCCCAATTCAATGGATCCCTCTCCAAAGCACATCGAAGTGGTACGCCTCCATCAAAATAACTAAAATTTCTCAACATTTCAACATTTCATAACATTTGAGGTTTCCTTAGCAATAAATTACTTCCACATAACAAAATCTTCGAAATGAGCACTTCAAGCTTATTGATAGAAATTATTTTTGGGTTGCCTTACCACAAGGTCAATCAAGGTCACCTAGACAAGTTAACCAAGTCCACATCGCATCACGGGGTTGGATAGGTGACTCACATGCAAACCCTTGACTAGGCTTTGGGTCATGGGTCAAAAGACACTAGTATGACACAATCTAGGGTGTTTTACAACCATTCTAGTAGGCAAAGTCTTTAGTTGAAAAAGTATTTGTAATGGCTTAGTTGCTCTTGTCAAAGTTCCCAATTAGGCACTTTTCAAAACTTTTATCTAAATGCAACTATATGCCATGATGCAACTATTATATACATCTTAATGCAAGTGATTCTACTAACTAATATGACATATAAACTAAATGTAAGTCCTAAGTTCACATTGTTGTACCGCATCAATCAAAATAAAGCCACATAGTCATTAACATAAAGAGGAAAAAGGAGATTGGAAAGATCATACCATGCGGTCTTCAATATCCTCATGTCTCGGATGTGGCGTAGTCGATCAATGTGAACAAGGATAGAACAAACACAATATATACAATAATATATACATGACTACACTACAAAGGAAAAGAACTTGTTTTTGGTTTTTTCCAATTTTTCAAATTTTTATGGTTTTTCGAAATTTTTCAATTTTTTTGGATTTTTGAATAAAAGTTAAGTTAGAATTCCCCATCCCCACACTAATATGGGCATTGTCCTCAATGGCCAAAATGAAGGGAAATTATGCAAACATGATGCATGATTTCTGCACTAAATGCAAGCTACACTAATCTACACAACATGATGCATGGTTTTTGTTTATGACGGAGAGGATAATTTAGATTACCTCCCGTTGTGTATGCATTGACTTTCCCAAACAGAGCTAGACACTATTGCTAATGTCTTAAGGATGGGTGTAGTTCATGCACACACTATGCAATGCATAAAATTAATTTGTCATTTTGGATTTTGAAAAATGGGAACAATAAAATGAGAACACCTCAATGGGGCCGAGATGTGAGTCCTCTATGGTGCTAGGACTACTCCAACAATGATCAAGAAAAATAATTAAAACAAAGAAAGAAGTAAGCAAACCTCAAGAGGGTATGAGCCTCCAAGCTTGCTAATCTTCCACCATATCATCACTATCATCATCTTCCTCATTAGAAGTGGACTCATCGCCACTTCCCTCTTCACCTTCTTGTTCACCTTGCTCATCATCCTCTTCTCCTTCTTCACTAGCTTCTTCATCAATGTTATCATCAACATCTTCATCACCAACAACCTCATTGTCACCCGGAAGCTCACCCCTAGATGCACTCGGAAAGAAGACTTCTCTATCCGCCCAACTAGGCAAAGGACATGAAGGGTCAAGTAGTCCTTGCCTAGCTAAGTGTAAGAGGGGTGGATATTGAGCTAAGTAAGCATCTTTTCGGTCCTCGAAGGCTTGCTTATGCATCTCTTGCATAAGAAGAGTCACATAATCATTTCTTGCTTCAACTCCTTCGGGTTTGAACTCTTGGTACTCGAAAGGATAGGGTGGTGTGACAATGGAAGAGGAGGGCATTTCAAGTTCACCCTTTTGTTGTTGGATGATATACTCGGCCTCTTTTGAAAGGGGAAGGAGATAATTGGTCCGGTGGACACTTAAACGACAAATCTTTGAAGGCAAAGTAAAAGATCTAGCCTCACTTGTGAGCCATCCATACTTGGTGTCAAGAGGGTTATGAGAGACCCACTTGTACTTGTGCATCATAGTATCAATATCAATGAGATGACCACCCTTCTTTGCTACATACTTGTTATCTTTGTTGAAGTTCGGATCAAAGTATTTAGCTAGAATAGTGACTAGACCGCCATTCACAATAACGGTAGTGCCTTGCTTCCCACAATCAATGTTTAGCCATCTATCCACCAAAAGCCTTAGAGAGTTGAAAGGCTTGGTGTGTTCCCTTCCAATGTTCAAAGCCGACTCAAGAAGAACAAAATCAAGTTTGGTGAAATGGTTGGTGTCTTTCCTTGCAATGATGGTGTTTCCTATGACCTTGTGCCATACTCTAATGCCCGGATGGTGGACTAATAAAGCACGACTAGCATGAAAGCTCTCAAATTTCCTTCCGGAAATCGCCTCCCAAAGAGGAGCGGGGTCATATTTGCCAACATTCTTGAAATAACTCGGTGAATCATCAAGACCCAAAGCTTCACCCATTTCCTTAAAGGAGATGCGCCTACTAACATTAGCTAGGCGGAACTCGATGTTTTCCATGGTCTCAACCTTGTTAATTTTCAAAGAACTCAAAAGTTCTAAGGTAAGGGAGGGGTATGTCAATTCTTTTGACTCAAACAATTTTTCCAACCCCATGGCTTTAAAGAAGGCTCTAGTTTGCTCAAGGACACCCAAATTATCTAAAGCATCTTCACAAATAAACTTGGTGGATAAAAATGCTTTACTAGCAAACTTTGCAAAAGTGTCCCTATGGGATTTGGAAATGAAAATTACCTCCGGATAGTTCGAAAGTTGATCAATTTCCGGAGTAGGTGATGTTGTTGTTCCCATGGGAGGTTGTTGTTGTTGCACTTCCAAGCTTGGGTTAGCTACCACCATAGCCAATGCTTTCTTTGCTTGAAGACTCTTTTGCCTTGATGAGAGAGTCTTTGCCTTTGGTGCCTTTGCCTTTGGTGCTTTTGTTGCTCCCTTTGTCCTTGCCATTGATGAATAAACCAAGAAAAGAGTGAAAAATCTTCAATTTCTAGTGTACCTAAATCGATTCAAAGATGAAAGGCTTTGCCTTTATAAATTCAAAAATCGACTCAAAGGTTGAAGATTTTGTGCTTGGTTTTGATTTTTATTGAAAAAGGAGTGATTGATTTGTTGTTAAAAGGATGTTTTGATTTGATTTTGGTGAATGTTGTTGAGGAATCTTGTTTTTGTGATGGAGAGGATGAGGGTTTTGAGGGTTTTGGTAGTGTTTTGAGTGAATAAATGAAGAAATGAATGTGGGAGGGGGTTTATAAAAACCCGAAAAATTTGAAATGCAGGGGTAAGACGGGCGGTTTTTGCTCGGGACGCCCGGATTTGGCCTGTTCTGGGTTGGGAAAAACTCGCCTAAAGACGGGCGTCTTTCAGTGAAGACGCTCGGATTTGCAAACACGGGACGGGCGTCTTTTACAGAAGACGGGCGGATTCCTTTACAGGGATTTTTCTTGTTTTCCTCAGCCAAAAAGACGGGCGTCTTTCAGAGAAGACGGGCGTTTTTCTAGAGACGGGCGGATTCTGTATCAGGACGCCCAGATTCGCTTACAGTCAAAAATTTCAAAAATTCAGCTCATAAAGGATGGGCGTCTTCTACCCAATATGCCCGGATTGTCTGAAGACGGGCGGATTCTCCTGAATCCGCTCGGATTCTACCCCTTTACCCGGATTCAGTTCCATCCGTGTACATTGCATATCCCTTGTCATTCTTCCATTCTTCAAAATATCGTGTTCTTCATTGTGGGGGCACTACTAAGGCATGAATAGCCTAGGCAATTGCTATCCCCACACTAAGCTAAAGCACTACACATTAATTGAAATCATTAGTCCCTCTCTCACTTCTCTCAAACATGACAATTATCTTGATCAAAGTATAAAAATCCAAAAATAACAAAAATGCAATACAAGAATTGAAATGCGAGTTAGGGAGTTAGAAATATTTACAAATGGTGGTTTAGGGAGGACTCCACCAAACTCTCATTCTTGATGAGATGTCAAGGGGGCATGTCCAAGGTGTTGTTGATGTTGCTCAACACCTTGAAGAAATAATCAAAAGCTTGTTCATTATCGTGATAAAGATCTTCAATAGACCTTGGCCCTTGTTGTCGGTCTTGATCGATAGCATTACCAATATAGGGATTAAAAATCCCTTCAAACTCGTCGTCCCAAAGACCACATACTTCATTAAGTTGATCATTAAAAATCTCTTGATTTGATGGAGACAACTCTCCCAATTTCTTGTCTTGGCCAATGAGGCCATCCTCTTCTTCTTTGCTTGACTTTGATGAGCTTTGCAAGCTCTCCTTGTTACAATTCACTTGCTCTTTGAATGGAGCATCTTCAATTTTCTTCTTCCATTGGAGTTCCAACTTCTTCCTATCATCCTTCCGGCTATAATGATCAATCATGAAACACGGTTCATGCAAACGTGGAGCTCTCATAGTCTTGTCAAGATTAAAGGTTATACTCTCATCTCCCACTTCTAGAGTGAGCTCTCCATGTTTCACATCAATCACCGCACCCGCGGTGTGTAAGAAAGGTCTTCCTAGGATGATTGGAATGTTGGAGTCTTCTTCCATGTCAACAATGACAAAGTCCACCGGGATGAAAAATTTCCCAATTCGTAC
The DNA here is from genome assembly GCF_048544455.1 of Silene latifolia. Lineage (NCBI taxonomy): Eukaryota > Viridiplantae > Streptophyta > Magnoliopsida > Caryophyllales > Caryophyllaceae > Silene > Silene latifolia. Next base: position 77,583,256 of record NC_133528.1, read on the forward strand.
GGGAACATCTTCCCATATCCCTAATGGTGTCTTCGTCGATCTATCGGCCATTTGGAGTGTGATATTGGTGCATTTAAGCTCTCTCATCCCCAACCTTTTACTCACCGAGTACGGCATAACACTCACACTAGCCTCTAGATCACATAAGGCTTTGTTGATCGTGGTGTCGCCAATGATACACGGTATTGAGAAGCTTCCCGGATCCTTGAGTTTTGGAGGTGAACTCCCTTGAAGTATTGCACTACTCACCTTAGTGAAGGCGATAGTCTCAAGCTTCCGGATTGACTTCTTCTTTGTGAGGATGTCTTTCATGTATTTCGCATAGGCCGGCACGTGATTGATTAATTCCGTGAAAGGAATCGAGACTTCCAAATTCTTCACAATTTCCATAAATTTTCCAAGTTGGTCATCAAATTTGGGCTTGGCTTGACGACTTGGAAAAGGAAGTCTAATCACAATGGGCTCCTTCTCCTTGACCTTGTCTTCATTTTTCTTTGAAATTTCTTCTTTTGATGATTCTCCAACCTTGGAGTTTTGCACAATTTCTTCCTTATCACTAGCTTCCACAACTTCATCCTCAACTTGCTTCCTCGGTGCTTCATACCTTGTACCACTTCTCAAGTGAATGGCACTAACCATTTCATGTCTTGGGGGATTACTTTGAGGTGGTAATTACCCCTTTTGTCTTTGTGAGCTTGAAGATGCTAGTTGAGTCAATTGGGTTTCCAACATTTTGGTGTGACCTAGGATGTTGTTGATGGTGGTTTCCCTTGCTTGACTATCTTTTTGCATTTGAGTGAAAAATTCTTGTTGATTCTTTTGCATTTGGAGGACCGCTTTTTGAACATCAAAGCCTTGGTCGTTTTGTTGATTGTATTGATTTTGGTAACCTTGGTTTTGATTGTAAAAGGGTCTTTGATTTTGGTTTCTCATGGGTGGTGGGGTGTATGTTGTTTGAGGATTTTGAACATTTTGGCTTTTGTATGGGAGATTTGGATGGAATTTGGTGTTTTCATTGTAATAGTTGGAATAAGGGGTACCACTCTTGTATGATTGGAAAGCATTCACTTGTTCATTTGTTCCCCTACATTCACTTTGGTCATGTCCCAAAGTTCCACAATTCTCACATATCCCACTTGGGATTGATGAAGATGCCGTCATGGCATTAACATGATGCTTTGGTGATTTTGAGACTTCTTCAAGTCTAGCCATTGCTTTCTCAAACTTCAAGTTGATAGTATCGATATGGGAGCTAAGTTGAGCACCTAATTGAGTAACGGCGTCCACTTCGTGCTTTCCTCCTCTAGTAGCCTTGCGAGGCCTACTATATTGTGAGTTATGGATTGCCATCTCTTCAATTTTGCTCCAAGTTTGGTTGTCATCAACCTCGGTGAACATCCCATTCGATCCCATATTAAGGATATTTCTTGAATCTTCATAAAGACCATTCCAAAATTGTTGTACCAAGAACCACTCGCTAAGTCCATGGTGAGGACATGAGCGACAAATTCCCTTGAATCGCTCCCAAGCTTCATACAAAGATTCTTCATCCCTTTGCTTAAAACCCGTAATTTGAGCTCTTAACATGTTAGCCTTTTCCGGTGGATAGAACTTTTTGTAGAAAGCTAGAGCCAACTTCTTCCAAGAATCAATTCCGAGAGTAGCCTTATCAAGGCCTTTCAACCATTGTTTCGCGGTGCCAATTAGAGAAAAAGGAAATAAGACCCATCGAATTTGGTCTTGAGTTACACCGGTTTGTGAAATCGCATCACAATAGTCACAAAAAGCCTCCATATGAGAATGAGGGTCTTCACTAGGCATCCCCCCAAATTGGCTTCTTTCAACTAATTGGACAAATGCGGATTTGGCAATGAAATTTCCGGTTAGATGTTGTGGTGTGGGAGTACCATTGGGTAGGTTCTCCTCGGTGGGTACAGAATGTGATGAAAACTTAGGCATTGTGGGTTGATTTTGTGGTTGATTTTGTGTTGGGTTCTCCTCACCTTCTCTTGCAAAAGGGTTGATGAACTCAATAGTTGGTTGAATACCTACAACCTCACTAATACCTCTCAAATTTCTCCTAGCAAGTCTTCTATTGATTGTCAAAGTTCTTTCAATTTCACGATCAAAAGGTAACAAATCACCTTGTGACCTTCTAGACATGCAAAATATCAAACAACTCGAAAACAATTAGAACAAACCTTGAGGAGTTTTACTTCCTCAAGGCAAAGAAAGACACAACTAATAACAATATAAGGAAATCTAAATCAAGTTAACACCGTCCCCGGCAACGGCGCCATTTTGATACGGACAAGAGTTGGTCGTCATACATCCAATCAAACACAATTTATAACTTCACAAACAACTCTACAATTAGTAAAGAGGCAAGTAAAGGTCGGACCCCAAGGGACGGGAATTGAAATGAGATTTCTATTGCAACTAGTGGTGTCTTAGGGGTGTCATAATTTGGGTTGATGTAGAAGGTCACTAAACTAAATAGCAATGAAAGTAAACAAGCAAGATGAATTAAAAGGGTTGTAAACAATTGATAAAAAGCACTAGGGTGTCATGGGGTCATAGGGGAATCATGGGAGTTGATCATACAAACATGTTCTCAAATTATAAGCAAGCAATTATTGTTGTGATGGATTGAGTTGGGTTATGTCTTACAATCCTAGGAAAGTTTGGGTCCCGGAGCCGAATCGATTAGATTGTACAACACCTACAAGTCGACTTAGTCTTCCCTACTCAACAACATGCATGGTCTAATGAGACTCGAGTTGGTTTATGTCTTACAAGTCTCATTGAAAAGATAGGTGATGGGTAAAAAATGCAAGGATTCATAGGCTCGCATTTTATCAAACATAACATGTGCATGAGTCGAGATCAAAACAAGCAAGCAAATAAACCATGAAAGCATATTAATTTAAGCATGAATCATTCCCCATGTTGGTTTCCCCTAATTACCCATTAACCCTAGCTAGGTGACTACTCACTCATTATCATGTTGATCATGCTAGCAAGGTTGTCAATCATACCAACAAAGTAAAACATGATGAATAAATAAAAGTAATTAACAATAATTAAAAAGGGATTAAGAGAATTATACCTACTAATGATCCAATAATAAAGCAAAGATAAAAGAAGTACTTGATGCTTGATTGAGAGGTTGTCAATCTCCCAATAATAACCCAAATAATCTTCAATTACCCAAAATAAAGGATGAACAAAAGAGAGATTAAGGAAATAAAACTTGTATTAGAACTTGATTAATTGTTGATTACAAAACTAAAGAGAGATTTGATTGATATTAACTATACTAAAGATTGATAAGAAGGACATCCTCTTCTAATTAGACTAATGGGGTATTTATAGTGGAAATTAGGAGGATGCATTAGGGTTAACTAAGGGCTAAACTAGTAATTACACTTTTTAGATTTGAGCAGGGAAACGCCGGTATTTTTCGAAGGAAGGGCATCTTTCACGGAGGCTTGAAGAAGACGAAATTGTGCTGGACTGGAATCCGTGCGTCTTAGGCTCGGGACGGGCGGATTCTGGGTCTGGAGGACGGGCGTCTTTGGGAGAAGACGGCCGGATTCTGAAGCTGCTGCCCGGGCGTCTTTGGGAGAAGACGGCCGGATTGTGGAGTGGAGGACGGGCGGATTCAGGGCAATCCGCTCGGATTGTAGCTCAGCATTGTTTCTTCTTCTTTTCTTCCCTTTTCTTCATAAAATCCTTGGGGACTTCCTCGGGGATGCAAGGATCTTTCCTCAACATTGCCCATCTACTATAATATGTACAAAGGCCTTCTAATCTTGTCTTTCCTTGATGCTTGGTCATTGAATTCAATCAATTTAGTCTCGTTTTGCCATGAAAATGCAAGATTCTTACTCCTTTCCTACCAAGGGATCGAAATCTCAAAGAATATGCAAAACAAAGAACTAAAGACAATAAATGACCCAAATATGCACTAAAAAGCATGGGAACAAGGCTAATTCGGGGGCTAAATATGCGCTAATTATGGTCACATCATGATCACCGCCATCTGTATGATAATAACGTCAAACTTTCTAGCAAGCCAACCGTTATTAGGTAATCATTAATCAACTGATTAAAATACGAAGTATACCCTTGTGAACCTGTAAGAGATTTACAAATGTTATCACACTAATTTGTGGAGGACACAAGCTCCAACACTCATGTCTCGAATGTGGCGTAGTCAATCAATGTGAACAAGGATGGACAAACACAATATATACAAAACAATATATACAAGACTACACTACAAAGGAAATGAACATGTTTTTGGATTTTTAAATTTTTCAATTTTTATGGGTTTTGTTTTTATGAAATTAAAAGACATATTTTTGTGATTTTTTGAAATTTTGAAATTTTTATTATTTTTGGAATATAAATTCCTATCCCCCACTTTATTTTGGACATTGTCCTCAATGTACATGTAGGAGTAGGAATGAAAAAGAAAGTACATGTTTTTTGGATTTTTATTTTATGGAAATAAAGTACAAATGCAATGGTATGATATGAATGAATGCATGCTCTAACTAAATGCAATTCTATATGACATATATAACAAATGAATGCAATCTAAACTATACTATATGATGCATGTTAAATGCTTAAGTCACCTATGATCAAACCTCCCCAAACCGATTTAAACACTATTTCTAGTGTAGAAAAGATTAGGATTGGTCATTAGTGACTATGCATGCATTCTAGTCTATATGCAACTATCTACATGAATCATGTGAGATATATTACAATGCAACTATACTATATGAACTAACTAATGTAAATGCAATATGAAATATAATACAAATGCAAGTGAAGACTAAACTAAATGCAATGCACTATACAAAAGGGAGAGGGAGAGAAGAGTATCATACAAATGGAGGTGGTGAGGTAGGCATCTCTCACTCGTCATCATCATCATGGTGGTAGCCATACCTGCTAGAACTTCCTCCTTGGTCATACCCCCCTCCTTGGCCAAAGTATCCTCCACCTTGACCATCAAAGTTCCTGGCTTGGTTCCCTTGATTAGGGAACAAAAGGTGTGGTTGAGCCCAAGATGGTCGAGGGCCATTAGGGTCGATATACCCTTGTTGTGCCATTTGGTAGTATTGAGGATAGAGGGCCAAGTAGTTATCGACCCGCCCATCGTGTACTCCGAGATCAACCTTCTTCATAAGATCCATCAAATCATTCATATCCGGAGCATCGGGGACTTGCGGTGCGAATGGCCTATGAGGAGTGGGGTACGATGGGATAGGCACATAGGAAGGCGGGGCAATGAGCCTTGCCGGTATCCCGCGGGGCGGTGGAGGGTGGCGGGGTACTTCTTCTCTTTGAGGGTGGTTAGGGTGGATTTCAATGTCGAGGAGGTAACTCGGCCTAGGTGAATATGGGCTCAACCTTGGGTCGGTACCAGGTATATTCCACCCCGAAAGAATAAAAGAAGAACACCCTTTTTTGAACCATTCTACACTCCCATCTTGAGTGTAGGCACACCACCGGTGGTGGTTGAAGACGGCGTCCTCATCAATCAAAGTACTACCCTCAAGAGGTGCATAAGTCCCATGGGTGTTGAACCCGGGACAAAGGTAGTTAGCCAAGATAGTAATTAGACCTCCCATCACGAAGGTCTTAAGTTGGGAGTTCCCTTGAGAGAAATCGTAGAATCTCGTAAGCATCTCAAGGGGGGTATTGAAGTTGTATCGCCTTGTCCCACGAACATTTAGATAGGACTCAAGGAATGTCAAATCGGGGAGAGTGCACCTATCTTGCTCGAATCTCCCATTAATGGTGCCGGCTACGAAACGCTCGGTGATCCGAATCACCGGGTGTTGAATAGCAAAGGTATAACATTGTTTTTGGTGAATGAAATCCCTCCCGGAAATAGCCTTCCAAACTAGGTCCACATCAAAGTCGGAGGGTTTGTTGATGTTGCTTGTTAGTACAACAAGACCAAAAATATGAGCAAATTGGTCAAGTGATAGGCTATGGTCGAGGTTGCACAACCGTAACTCCATACCAACGGTGCTTCGTGTGTTCGAAACAATGCGGAGGCTACTAAAAAATTCCAAGGTAAGGCTAAGGTATGTCTCTTCATGGGTATAGAATAATTTCCCAATCCCCAAACCATCAAAGAACATTTCGGTTTTATACCTTATACCTAGGATTTCTAACACCCTAGTGTCAATAAATTGAGTCGGTTCGTAATGCTTACCTAGCAACTTGACGAACTTAGCGCGGTGGTCATCGGATGTGAAGAGTACCTCCGGAAAGTACTCAAGTTGCTCCACTCCTCCTCTTATCACGGGATGGAAGTTTCTTGGCGGCATCCTTTCTTGAGGGGATGAAGAAGATGAGCCCTTGCGTTTCTTGGTGGCGGCTTCAACGAGCTTCTTGGCTTTTCCCTTGAGATTCATCATTTTTGATTTGGGAAAGTTAGGATTTGGTTGATTTTTGTTGTGATGGGAGTGTTTGGAGGTGAAGATGAGTGGATTAGGTTTAGATAAGATGAGGAAATGAGGGATGGCGGGGGTGATTTTATAAAAAAAAAGTGGCGTGGGACGAGCGGCTGAGGGTCGGGCTCGGGCGGATTATTCGAGGTAAGTGCAGGAATCCGAGCGTCTTTAGGATCGGGACGAGCGTCTTCCTGTAGGTGGTCCGAGCGTCTGGTGAAAAATCCGCTCGGATTTTAATCCAGGGATTCTGCTTCATCTGGGGTGGACATAAGACGAGCAAATCGAGCTTGAGACGAGCGGCTGAATTGGGACGAGCGTCTTCTTAAGAATCCGCTCGGATTCAAGTCCAGTGCGAAATTTTTCTTCAGATGTGTTATAGGACGAGCGTCCAACAGATAATACGAGCGTCTTTTTCTGGATGAGCGTCTTTCCCATAATTCGCTCGGATTTCAAGTCAGCTCTAAACAGTACCCTCAGGGAGGCTGAGGAAGAGCGTCCTGCCCCCGGGACGAGCGTCCCTCGCTGTTTTTTCATTCTTTTCTTTCTTTTCTGTGCAAGATCGTACCCTTGCACCCTTTTGTCATTCCTCCTTATCTTTTTCTGAAATTTTGCTCAATAAGAATGTAAGAAAACTCTCCCTCACTACTCTCATGCAAGAAATTGTAAATAAAAGTGCGAAAATGTACAATATTATACAAGGTAAAGGTTCGAGAAACGTCTTACAAATGGTGGTTTGAGATAGGACTCCACCAAACTAGTTCACATTGTAGAATTTCTTTGTCCATAGAGTTCAAGGCTCTTAGAAGAAGATCGAAAGCTTGTGAACAAGCTCCAAATAAGCATAAGTATGGTTTGCTTAACTTCAAGATGAAGCTTGGACAAGGAAGTTTGTCATTCATTCTTGTTTTCTTCCTTTTCTTGGCACTTGAATATTTACGATGCTTCAAACCGATTAGCCCATGATTCTTGTTAGCGTAAGGTAGGAAGTATGGTTCATGGTTGTCCGAAGACTTCTACTTACTACCTTTTTCTTCAATTTTGGTGATGATGATAGCATTTGGATTTATCAATCCTTCAAGGGTAGAAGGAGAATTCTCATGGCATTGATGACGGGGTACCTTTGGAGCTAAAATTATGGGTGCCAAATTTCCACAAGCAAGTTCATTTGCAAGTTTGTTCTTGAGCTTTTCCACCAAGTACCCTTTATATGATGTTTTGACCTTTTGGAGAAGGTCTACCATATCCTCTCCAACAATCATAGGTTCCACGGTGGGTGTGAAAAGGTCTTCATGGTTAATAGGAAAAAGATATTTGTCTTCCTCATGGAAGCATACCTCAAACTTCTCAAGGATGGGGTCCTCAAGTGAGGTAATATCACAACTCCATTCCTCTTCTTCATTCTGTAAGTCCTTGAAAGACACATATTCCACATAAGCTTCTCCCATAGGCTTGTCATCATTGCTATCTTCATATGAATCATAGATATGAGCTTCACTCCTCTTTATTAACTCTTTCTCCAACACCTCAATGTTCACATCAAAAGCCATACCCTCATAATCACAAAGGTTAAGAGTATTTGGCTTACTCAACCTCGTATCTTCCTCATCGAATACCACACTTTCATACTCACAAGAGCTCAAGGAGATTGGCTCTCCCCACTTCTCATTTTCCATATCAAAGGTTACAACTTCAAATTCACATTCATGATCAATGTCCAAAGAATGGTGGGGAGTGATTGCTTGGGATTCTTTCATTTGGACAATTTGAATCTCCAATTCCTCACCTTGGGTAACAATGCTTTGAAGAACATTGTCCCTATTTTGGCTCTCCTCTAGCATTTGTTTGAAGAAGTTTTGTTGATCTCCCATCATTTGGAGAATCATATTTTGAATGGGTTCATCTTCTTGGTGTGGGTGGGTGTGAAAGTGGTTGTATTGTGGCAATTGGATGTGGTGATTTTGGTGGGAAAAATTGGGGTAGTAGTTAGGATTTTCATTGTACGAATACCAAGGTAGGTTTGTGTTGACTTGCTTCTCAAACTCTCCATACCCATGGTCATACTCAAAGAATCTACCACATACTGCATATGTCAAGTCTTGAGCCATCATAGCTAAGACAAGGAAACAACTACAAGCATGGAAACTACACAAAAACGGTAAGAACAATCCTTGAGGAACAAGTTCCTCAAGGTGAAAGCAAAATAAAAATAGACAAACAAGTAAGAACTTAATCACATAACACCGTCCCCGGCAACGACGCCATTTTGACGTGAGCGTGTCGTTGTACGCCCAATCAAACACATTTATATTTTCAACAAAACAACTAGTTAATGGTTAAGTCGAGGTCGATCCATGGGACGGTGTGCTTTGGGTTCTAAGTCTATCTATCTCAATTTATGCTAGTGTCACAATTGATTTGGGTTTGTAGCTGGTGAGTCTAAACTAATGCAAGCAATGGAAAGTAAACAAGCAATAAAAGGAAGGATGTAAACAAATGATTAAAAGTGCTAGGATATCATGGGTTCATAGGGGCTTCATGGGAGTTAACCATACAAACATGTTCACAAAGTTGCAAGCAATTAATGTTGTAAAGGAACCGAGTTGGTTTATGTCTTACGGTTCATAGGAAGAGTTGGGCCCCGGAGCCGAATCGATTAGATTGTACAACACCTACAAGTCGACTTACTTTCCTTCTATTCAACTTCTATGCATGGTCTAACAAGACTCGAGTTGGTTTATATTTTATAAGTCTTGTTGAGAAGGTAAGAGATGGTTGTAAATGCAAGGATTCATAGGCTTAGCATTTCATCAAACATAACATGTGCATAAGTTGACATTACAACAAACTAGCAATTTAATTATGAAAACATTTTAGATTAAGCATGATTATTCCCCATATTGGTTTCCCCTAATTACCCACTAATCCTAGTTTAATAACTACTCACTCATTATCATGGAGAACATATCATTAATGGTGTCAATCATTACAACAAGTGTAAACATGATAAGAGAATGAGGAAATAAACAATAAAGAGTAAAGGATAAAAGAGTTATACCAAACTTGAGATGATTCCAAATAATAAAGCAAAGAATAAAAGAAGAGAACTTGATTGATTGATGAAGAGTTGTCGATTCTCCAATAATAACCCAATAATCTTCAATTACCGAATAATAATAAACTTGAACAATAATTAAGGAAAGATTAATGTGTAATTTTGTGGAAACATTGAGATTAATCTATTCTAATCTACTCCTAATCTAATCTAAGAGAGTTTCCTACTAAGAGAGCTTGTCCCTTTGATTATTACAAATGGGGTATTTATAGTAGTGGATCATTAGGTTAAGCAAGGGTAGTTTAGTAATTAACAATGCTAATTGTTGAGTAGGGAAATGCTCCTCTCAAAGAGAGATGCTAGTCTCCTTTTTGCTAGTCTTTTAGAAATATGCGCATCTCGAGTGGCACAAGGAAGAGGACGTTTTGCACTGTGAAGGAATCCAAGCGGATTCTGGGTCGGGACGCTCGGACTGTAGCAGGGGGAGACGAGCGGCTGGGCAGTCGGGACGCTCGGATTGTTGGAGCAGAGGACGAGCGGCTTGGAGCTTTGGACGCTCGGATTGTTCTTCAGAGTATTTAGCTTCTTCCTCTTGCATACTTCTTATTCTTGCAATGTTGGTCTTAGTACTTGCCTCTCCTTCCATACTCGTTCAGCCAAATTTATCAATGTCCTTCCAAATAAGCTCAAGAGACGGGAATTTCCGCCTAATTACCTTCTTTCCTACAAAACATACGAAATGCACTAGAAAAGCAAAATAGAAAACATTTGACGGATAAAATGGCTATGGAATGTTATAATAGTATGCAAAATAGGTTCAATTAGGGGACTAAATGTGCGCAATTATAAGTCACATCAACATGTGCATAGGTTGACACCACAACAAGTAAGCAATCTCATGAGAACATATTAGATTAAGTATGAATCTACCCCCATGTTATAGTTCCCCTAATCCCTCACTAATCCTAGCTAGGAAATGAAGGATTCATTAACCTCTTATTAGACACTTCTAATAACTATATAAATTTAGTTTAGTCATAAACTAACAAGATCTTATGCATGCATAACAATATATATATATACAAAGTAAGAAGAAATCGATCTACTTACAATGAATGGCCGAGTGGTTATACTAATTGGACACTTTCCAAATTAGTCTTCTTAAGAAAATCCTAGTGCTCCAAAGATGAACTTAGATCCAATATTAGAATCTATTCCTCAAGGATTTGTACTAAGATAACCCTCTTAAACAAATACTAATTTGAATACTAGAAATTAGTATATGTATCTTAAAATAACTACTAATATTATTAGTTACTACTACTAGTAATGTATTGTTAATATTAGAGATTTTGTGAGTTTTCTTTCTTATATGTTCTAAAACAGTATTAGAGAGAATATTCAAAATTATCAATATGTATATTTTTTTTTTAAGAATGAATTAAGGGAATAAGAAGAGAAAACTCTTCTCATTCACATGGGTGGTCGGGTGGCTTAGAGAAGGATGCCCTATCAATGCTCAAGATTGTTCTTCTCAAGATGTAGAGTGTAGGGCTAGGTTTAGGTCTTTTAGAGACATAATCATTGTGCTTAATTCTCAATTAGAACAACAATTAAGTCCTAAACCTACCCAACCCCCTCCATTTACACGACACAAATGGACTTAAAATGGACCATTTTAAGTTTGTCAAATGTTAATTTGTATAGTGTGACATATTGGACATGTTACTAGACATGTTTCTTAATAATGCATTTTTAACTTATTAAAAATCATTATATAAACAAAATAAATCACATAAAAAAATTAACTAGTAATTCATAATTACAAGTACTTAAAATGGGTCATAGAATTATAAATCACAACTGTAGGCACATAAAATTTATTAATGTGCCGAATAAATAAAATAAATCAATTAAATCTGAGTTAATATTAAATTCTAGCGCTATTTAATTAATTTGCCCCGATTAAATGAAATACGGGTCGACTCGGATTACAAAATGGGTTATCCGGATCATTAGACCTGAAAAAGATCAAATTTGTGCCAAGTTCACTAATAAACCCATAAATGGGCTTGTGAATGTCAAAGTCCACCAAGAGGAATTAAAACTCTATAAATAGAGCCATTCCCATTCATTTCAATGAGAGAAAAATCATAATCATAAATTTCAGAGAGAAGAAGACACAAAAGCTCTATAAATTCTCTCTACAAGACACATCTGGAAGCAGTCAACAAGCACACCAAAACTGTGCCGCCTGCCCAAGAAATTCAAGTTCAAGTTATAACATTCAATAGAGAACAAGTCGCAGTGACCCTCTCAAGAATACAAATCGACACCTCCTACAGAGTGCATACAACCTTTACAAGTGTCATTCAAATACAACGTTCGCGCCTCTACTACAGACAGTGTTTGCGTAATCTACCACGGCATTTAGAATCAGAGGTTACATTAGAGATTGTACACATAAACTTTATGATATTAATAAAAATTCATTTGTTTCCTATTTTGTATTACATTTATTTTGCGATACAAAATTTGCTGTTACAAATTTTGGTGAACCCGACGTGAAAATCTCTACCTCTCATCTCTACTGCTGTTTTATTCAAGTCTACCAAAATAAGAAGATGTCTACCAATCAAAGCATCTCCTCCAGTGCATCAAAGAAGACCTATGCAGATATCCTGCAGGGTACTCCCATTGCTGCTACCTCATCTGCTGCGCAGTCATTTGGCATCACCACAAGAAGAATGGCGAAGAAGGCTGATGTCAATGCTGCTGCTGCCAGTCTACGCTCCGCACACGTCCCTACTAGGCCACGTAAGATCTCTGTCGCCTCCTTAGCTGCTGCTGATACAACACTCCTGGCTGCCTCTTCTCCTTCACATGAGGAGGTTAGAAGTGTTAAGGTTGACAAAAAGGCTTCCCCTTGCAAATCCAAGGTGTCGCCAAAGAAGAAAGAAACCTCAACTCTTAACGTTGCTTCTGTTATGGTGATAAGTGGCGATACTCTTGAGGATCGAATGCAGAAAATGAATGATCTCCTTGAAAAGATGATGAAGGAGAACGAAGAAAAGAACAAGAAAATTAATGAGCTCCAAAAAGAGGTGGTGGCACTCCGTGACAGGAAGGCCGACAGCGAGCATAGTGACACCGACAAGGATGTTGGCAGTGATAAAGAAGTTGGCGAGGATGACATTGGAAAGCCAAACAATGAGATCAGTGCCTTCACTGAAGATAAGCTGCAGGAGTTAATAGCCAAGACAATCAAGTGTCAGTTAGGTGATAGCTCAGCAAGCAGTGGACGCTACATCAAGCCTTATACTAAGAGGATTGACAGTCTACGCATGCTATCTGGTTATCAGCCTCCAAAATTTCAGCAGTTCGACGGGAAGGGGAACCCAAAGCAACACATCGCCCACTTCGTCGAGACATGCAACAATGTTGGGACAGAAGGCGATCGTTTGGTGAAGCAGTTTGTGCGTTCGCTTAAAGGGATCGCGTTCGACTGGTACACAGATCTGGACTCTGAGTCAATTGACAGCTGGGGTCGCATGGAAGACGAATTCCTCAACAGGTTCTACAGCACCAGGCGCGTCGTCAGCATGAGCGAGTTGACAAAAACAACTCAATGGCAAGACGAGCCTGTCGTCGATTACATCAACAGGTGGCGTGCGCTGAGTCTGGAATGCAAGGATCGCTTAAGTGAAACGTCAGTAGTTGAAATGTGTGTCAACGGGATGAACTGGGACATTCTCTACATCTTGAAAGGGATCATGCCGAAGACCTTCAAAGACCTGCCTACCCGTGCCCATGACATGGAGATCACAATCAAAGAAGATGGCAGTGCTCGACCAACTACTTCCAAGGCGCCAAGTGAAAAGAAGGAGTTCAAGAAAACTGACAAGGGAGCCAAGTCATCGACAAAGGAGACAATGGTCATCGAAACCAGAAGTGCACCTGTGAAAATCTCGTCAAAGCCTAAGTATGAAAAGAAGAAAGAGTCATTCTCTTATAACTACCAACGAGACAGGCCTACATTGAAAGAGTTGCAGGCTAAGAAATACCCATTCCCGGATTCTGACTTGTCTGGGATGCTCGATGACCTCATAGAGAAGAAGGTTATACAATTGCCAGAGTCCAAGCGCCCTGAGCAAGCAAACAAGACAAACGATCCCAATTACTGTCGTTATCACAGGCTGATGAGTCACCCTATTGAAAAGTGTATAACACTCAAGGAGAAGATCACGCAACTCTCCAAGGAAGGAAAGATCATTCTTGACTTGGATGACACAATAACCACAAATCAAACTACTGTCGTCTTGGAGCAACCTGACGAGCCAATTATACGACAAGGACAGTGTGTGTATATGTTGCAGTTCGGAAGTTTTGAGCCTATGGCATTACGGATCCAAGGGTCATTGCGTCGCTACCTCCAATGTCATTGGAAGAAGAACTACCTCCTCAGGATAAGAATGAGGAAAAGAAGCATGAAGATGACGATGAAGGTTGGACTTTGGTTACGCGCAAGAAGTCAAAGAAACAAACAAGGCAGACAGCGCAACTTGTTCACCGTCGAAGAAAACAATCAAAGAAGACGAAACCTCGCAAGACGAAGGGAAAGAAAAAGTCCAAAACAGTGGTCAAACCACATGTCTTGCCTATCGATATACTTGAGCAAGAACCACCGAGTCCCGTCACCTTAAAAGAATTCTTCTCACAAGACTTCTTAAACAAGGTTACCGTGTGCACCGTCTCAGCTACGGAAGGTGGTGATGATAAAAAGAAGATAGAGGAAGGAGGCCCAGATGATGCGGTATTGCCACAACAGTTGCATTCTGAAAAGGAGAACGAAATTGTGGCTGCTCTTGACGCCCTTCCTACAAACATGGGGTGGAAGCAAATCTTTCATCTAGCTAAGGAGAAGCATCAGCTGATAATTCAAGGACTTGAGAAACCAGAGTTGTACGCGGGAAAGATGAAAGACAAAATCGAGCCTGTCGAGCAATCAACTGGATGTGTCTCCTGCAATGCAGCCTTGAGTTTTTAAGATGAGGATTTACTTCATGGATCCAACCCTCACAACAGGCCACTTTATGTGTCTCGGTATATCCGAGGGCAAAAGGTCAAGCTTATCTTAATAGATGGAGGCTCAGGAGTCAATCTCATGCCAAAAACCACCATGAACGAATTAGGGATCATGATGGATGAACTCTCTAGTAGTCGAACAATGATTCATGGTTTCAACTTGAATGGGGAGCATGCAGTTGGTATGATCCGCGTGAACCTTACAATGGGTGATCTGTCTTCTAACACATTGTTTCATGTCATAGATGGCAAGACATCATTCAAATTGTTGCTAGGACGACCTTGGAAGCACGAGAATGGAGTTGTCGCCTCAACCCTCCATCAATGCTTGAAGTATTATCGTGGTGGCGAAAAGAAAATAGACGGAGATGCAAAACCCTTCTCTAAGGTTGAATCTTTCTTCGCGGATGCAAAATTCTTTGAAGAGAATGGTACTTCTAGTGAATTCATGCCAACCACCATCTCTTCAACAGGAAAAGGAGGTAAGCGGGAAAAGAACATCATCAAAGAAGATGCTGCTGCAAGTCCTGCTAAAGAAAATGTTGTTAAGAAAGATGCAGACAAGACCTGCAAAACAGCTACTCCTGTTGCATCACCCAAGAAGCAAGAGACTACGCAGAAAACTACACCACCCGTACTACGCTACATCCCGAAGTCTCGCCGTAAAGATGGGGAAAGTCCTTTTGTAGAGTGTCTGACACCAAAGACAGAGCCTAAGGATAAAAAGTCAGGTCATGTGATCAAGCAGGAGTGGGTGGCCAAAGTCGTTACACTTCTACCAAGTTCATCCCAAACGAAGATTGTGAGACCTCCTCCAACTGGTTTCGTTTGTTCATCCAGTCAACCATCAAGTGAGGAAAACAAGGGGATATTTGATTCCAATGCTTACAAGCTACTGGCAAAGGCTGGATATGACTTTACAAATCCGACTCCTCTCGTCAAAGTTATAGAAGTTGAGCCGTATAGTCTTAACAAAGCGCAACATGAAGTGTTCAAGCAAGATGGGAGCTTCATGGTGACCAGGGCCGGGCTCGGATATGAATCTCCTGCACCTGTGAAGATTGGTGCTCGTAGAAAAGGGGCTAATACATCTTCTCAGCACATCACAGTGGAAGAGGTCGAAGAAAATGAAGAAGAAGAAGAAAAGATGCATTCATCTTCAGTCTTTGATCGAATAAGTCCACCTGCAGGAAAGTCTCGTCCTTCCGTATTTACAAAGCTTGGAAGGCCAAGTGCTCCAATCAAACACACTTCTGTCTTCGCTAGGCTTGGCAATCAAGATGAAAGTGAAGTCAAAACATCAACGCCCTCGTTGCACACAAGCAAGAAATGCACAATCCATGATCGCTTGGGCGCTTCATCAAAAACGGTCTTCAGTCGACTAGGGGCTCCCAAGAATAATATTGATGAGGGTCGTCCTCTCTCAACTTCTGCAAAACAAAATGAAGAAGAAGTAAGAGTAAGTGATGACATGAGAAGCGCAATACCATCTCGCATGAAGCGTATGCAAGTAGTGGATATCATCCAGCATGAGTCACTCAAAGCAAGGAGGCGCGTACTAGTTCTTACTGGTCAGCAAAAGAATGCCGAAGAGCTTGTGACTTCATTTTCACGTCCCTGTGATGCAAAGAAGTCAAGTGACTTAGAAATTACAACGTCGTCATATCACATCACAGTAGAAGAGATACCTGACGAGAACGAAGAAGTTGAGGCAGACGAGGCCCCTGAGACACTTGAAGACGGGGGGCAATCGACTGTGGATGAACTCAAGGAACTCAACTTGGGAACTACTGAAGATCCTTGCCCCATTTATGTTAGTGCTCTACTGACTAAAGAAGAAGAAGAGGAGTACTACAAGTTGTTGGTCGAGTACAAAGATGTCTTCGCTTGGAGCTATAAAGAGATGCCTGGACTCAGCCCAAAAGTTGCAGTTCATCGTCTAGCAATCAAGAAGGGCACCAATCCCAAAAAGCAGCCTCAACGTCATTTCAGGCCAGAGCTTGTACCTGAAATTGAAAAGGAAGTCAACAAACTCATAGAAGCAGGTTTCATTCGCGAAGTCAGATATTCTACCTGGATAGCAAACATTGTCCCAGTCAGAAAGAAGAATGGACAATTGCGCATATGTGTCGACTTCAGAGACCTTAATGATGCATGCCCGAAGGATGATTTCCCTTTGCCAGTTACAGAATTGATGATTGACGCAACCACTGGTCATGAAGCACTCTCATTCATGGATTGTACGGCTGGTTATAATCAAATACATATGGCACCTGAAGATCAAGAAGCAACAGGTTTTCGAACCCCAAAAGGAATCTTCTGCTACACGGTCATGCCGTTTGGATTGAAGAATGCTGGCGCTACGTACCAACGCGCAATGCAAAAGATCTTCGATGACATGCTGCATAAAACAATAGAGTGTTATGTTGATGATGTGGTTGTAAAATCAAAGAAAAGAGAAGACCATATCAAAGACCTTCGAGCCGTCTTTGAAAGACTTAGAAAATGTCAACTCAAGATGAATCCACTCAAGTGTGCATTTGGCGTCACATATGGGAAGTTCTTAGGGTTTGTGGTCAGGCAGAGAGGCATTGAAATTGATCAAACAAAAATCAAAGCCATCAACGAAATGCCGGAACCAAAGACGTTGAAAGAGTTGCGCGGATTGCAGGGACGTTTGGCATACATTCGGAGATTCATATCTAACCTAGCAGGACGTTGCCAACCATTCAGCCATCTCATGAAAAAGGATGCTCCATTCCAATGGGATGAAAAGTGCAAAAATGCTTTTGATAGCATCAAGAAGTACTTGGCCAGTGCACCAGTGCTGAGGGCACCAGTTCCAGGAAAGCCGCTTGTCCTCTACATCGCTGCACAAGAGCGCTCACTGGGGGGAATGTGTGCTCAAGAAATTGAAGACCGCAAGGAGAGATCACTCTACTACTTGAGTTGTACCTTGGTGGGAGCTGAATTAAATTACTCGCCCATAGAGAAAATATGTCTTGCTCTGGTGTTCGCCATCCAGAAGTTGAGACACAAAATGCAGGCGCATACCATACACGTGGTCTCAAAAGCTGATCCAATCAAGTACATACTCTCAAGACCAGTCTTGTCTGGAAGACTTGCGAAATGGGCAGTGTTACTTAAGCAGTACGACTTGGTGTTCGTGCCTCAAAAGACTGTGAAAGGTCAAGCTATCGCCGACTTCTTTGCTGATCATCCAGTGCCAGCAGAGTAGGAAATTTCAGATGAACTTCCGGGAGAAGAAATTTTCTACGTGGACGTCCTACCTCCATGGCAAATGTACTTTGATGGTGCTGCAAGGCAAGATGGAGCTGGAGCTGGAGTTGTATTCATAACTTCACAAAATAATCTCATGCCATATGCCTTTACACTCACTTAGTTGTGCACAAATAATATGGCAGAATACCAAGCTCTCATACTCGGCCTTCAAATGGCGATCGAAATAGGTGTCAGGGATATGGACATATATGGAGACTCAAAGCTGGTGGTCAACCAAGTCCTTGGAGAATATGAAGTGAAAAAGGAAGACTTGATTCCCTACCATCAACGGGCATTACAACTGCTGAATCAACTTGACGACATCCATGTTGGTCATGTACCAAGGAGTGCTAATAAGTTGGCCGACGCGCTTCCTAATCTTGCAGCCACTTTGGCACTGGGGGCAGAAGAGTCTATGCAAGTCCCAGTCTGCAATCGTTGGGTAGTATCATTTCTTGAAGGAGAAGAAAATGTAGATACAACCAACATGATATGCGTCTACGCAGTCGATGAAGATGACTGGCGTCAACCTATCATTGATTTCTTGGACCACCAAAAACTACCCGACGATCCCAGACACAAGGTTGAGATACGTCGACGTGCTTCAAAGTTTATTCACTATAAAGGGACGCTCTACAGATGTTCTTTCTCAGGCCAATGGTTGAGGTGTCTAAGCAAGGACGAAGCTGTTGAAGCAATGCATGAAGCCCACTCTGGAATTTGTGGCGCTCATCAATCTGGGCCTAAACTTCATGATCGCGTACAGAGAATGGGGTATTACTGGCCAACCATGGTACAAGATTATATGGACTTCGCGAAAAAATGTGAACCCTGTCAGTTCTACGCAAACTTCATACACCAACCACCGAAGCCGTTACATCCTACTGTTTGTTCATGGCCCTTTGAAGCTTAGGGACTTGATGTTGTGGGACCTCTTACTCCAAAGGCTTCAAATGGACACGAGTATATCCTCGCTGCCACTGACTACTTCTCAAAATGGGCAGAAGCATTCACACTACAGGAAGTGAAGAAAGAAAATGTTGTGGACTTCATTCGAACCCAAATCATCTACAGATATGGTGTACCTCAACGTATCACAACTGACAATGGGAAACAATTCTTCAACCATCTGATGACAAGTCTGGGAGAAAAATTCAAGTTCAAACAATACAAGTCATCCATGTACAATGCTTCTGCAAATGGTTTGGCTGAAGCCTTCAACAAGACCCTTTGCAACTTGCTGAAGAAAGTAGTAGCAAAGTCAAAGCGAGACTGGCATGAAAGAATTGGTGAGGCGTTGTGGGCATATCGCACCACATACAAAACACCTACTCAAGCAACCCCGTATGCATTGGTGTATGGAGTGGAGGCCGTGTTGCCATTAGAGTTGCAGATCTCATCTTTGCGCATCGCTATTCAAGAAGGACTCACGGATGACGAAAATGATAAATTGCGATTAGCAGAGTTAGAAGCTCTCGATGAAAAGAGATTAGAGGCTCAACAAAAGCTCCAATGTTATCAAGCAAGGTTGTCACGCGCATTCAACAAAATGCTGCGCCCTCGTTCTTTCCAAGTGGGAGACCTGGTACTTGCAGTACGAAGGCCAATCATCACATCTCACAAACCAGTTGGTAAATTCACCTCTAAGTGGGATGACCCATACGTGGTGCAAGAAGTCTACACAAATGGTGCTTATAAGATTGTTGATGAAGACGGTGTGCGTGTCGGTCCAATCAACGGAAAATTCTTGAAGCGCTACTATTCTTGAAGCTCAACAATGAAAGCTCCTAAGCAAGAGCTTAAACTGCACGCTAAAGCTTCTAAGCAAGAGGTTAAACTGCATACCCAAAAAAAAAACAATTCCTTCCATCTTTTATGAACTACGTCGGCTTGATCATGTAAAGTGCTTCGTGCTTTACATGTACGTAGGCAGCTTGGGTGAACATGTAGCTCAAGTGCAGCTAAACTTCCAAACAAACATCATCCCTCTTTATGAACTACGTTGGCTTGATCTTGCAAGTTGTCATCCCTGTCAGCTTTGTGAGTACGTAGGCAATTTGGACAAACACTTTGTTCAAGTGCAGCCACACCAAAAAAAAAAAAAAATGCTCCTGGCCCGCAAGAGCCTAAACTGTGAACGGCGAAATAAAATTCACATCATAGACAATATAAATGTGAAGATCATAAAAAAAAAAAAGAGTCGAAACTTGAGCTAAAATGAAACAATCACACGCAGGTCTGCAATAAAAGAGATAACGATCAAGTTACATAGTAATAGTAGTCTAAGCGTAAAATCTATGGATCAAAGTAAATTGAAGCACGCATTTGCTCAAGAGACGCCCTTTGTTCTTCAATTGAAGCCTCCTCTTCGGCACTCAGAACAGGGGTAGCCTCAAGCTCTTCCAAAGTCTTTTCCGTAGTCTCAACCTGTTACTGCAAGTCGGTCAAGGTTCCAACTTTAGCTGCTATACTTTGCTGTAACTCAGTTTCCATTTCCTGCGCCTGTTTCAGCTCAGCTACAAGGCTAGTTATCTTCTTCTGAATATCTGACAGTCGAAGAGACTCTGCTTCAAGGTCTTCTTGTACTCTACTATGATGTGCCTTCACTTCTTCAAGTTTCTGGTGTTGCTGAAGCTTATCCCTCTCCAAAGATTCAGGGCGATGATGTTCGGCTGCAAGTTACTGAAGTACAAGGTAAGCATTGACGGCACCTACATAAGAGTTAACTTGTTGTTCCAACAGAGTAGGATCGCCTTTTAGCTGTCGTATACCCGCATAACATGCCTTAGCCTTCGCTGCCACTGCTTCCACTTCTGAAAAATCTGCATTCTTCAATTTTGTCATAAACACAGTAGCTATACCGCGCAAGGCCTTCTTGAATATCCCCTCATAAGGTGAAGATGGATGAAACGAAGCTTCAGGAGGATCAAAGACATTCACAAACTTCGAAGGAGTAGATCCCGTTCTCACATTGCACGGTGAAACCATGGTGATAGGGATAGGAGAGCGTAACACTGACGCTTCACTGGCACCCACAACAGAACTCCCTGTATGACCATCTCGGGAACCAGACTCGTGAGCATCACTAGAAGATGATATATTTTTAAACTTGGAAAGTTCTTTTCCCTTTCGAGGCACGTACTCTCGAGTAAGAAGATCTAAATCAGATCCATGATAATTGCAAGCCGCAGCCGATGCTCCTACCTCCAAAGCCATGTCACCTTCCTGTTAAAGATACAAGTTAATTGGTTTGTCAAAAAAAAAAAAGTACCAGTGACATTGAGGGCACGCGAGATGTGCTAGAAACTCCGGCGAATATCACTTCATCATCATTCATATCTACGACATGTGCTTTCCTTTTCTCGCCACGTCCGTGCTTGGGGTCAATATCAGATGCTGCATCGCTGTGGTATCCATCCTTGGCATGGGTACTTTCCCTTTTACGTGTTTCATTATGGCGTAATTTCGAGGGATGTTTGCGGTTGGAGCCTTCCTTGTCAACATATGAATCACGCCCTTCTTTCCCTGGACAGGAGGTACATATAGTTTTTTTTATATCCTTTTGAAGCTCACCTATACCAGCAGCCTTCCACCATTCTTTAAATATAATGGTGAAATGCTCATACCAACGAATTGAAGAACTAGGGAGGACCACTGTAGAGTAACTTTTCGAGAATAATAAAAGTTGCAAAAACTTCAACGCTTCGCGGTTGCTGACACTACGTTGACTTGATACACGAGCTAACATATCAGGAACGTCTTGACAAAAGCCGAATTGTCTGCTAAATCAGTGAGGATTATACGGCTCAAGATAAAATGATTCACCCAGACGAAAAGGTAGATACGAAGAACGGAGAGAGACAAGATAGCCAAACTTTATGGAATCCAGGTTGTCATCATCACGGAGAACTTCAACCTTGTTTGGGTGTAATATGAAGCAGTTTGCGTTGACTTCTCGGCCACCATAGACAACGTCACGTGCCTCATCATCTGTGTAAGCTTTGGCTCCTTGAACGTCGGAATAAGCAACCATGGAAGGACCCAGAGGAGGTGACTGTATTTTGTGGTAAGCAAAAAAATAGTGTGCAAGCCAACCATACAGATAATGAGCCGGGAAGAATGATCTAGAGAATGCTGGGCTTGAAGATTTGACCATCTCATTTAAGCCTTGGTAGATGCTCGCCAGAACTGGAACAGCTAGGCTGAATGTATGCCCCTCGGCCATTAAACTAGCTATCTCAAAAGTATATGGTCTTATCTTTCTTTCTTCACTCTCAGGAAGAACGAACACGCACAATCAGCATGACAGAAACGCAGCCAAATAAACTCTGTCTCTGTAAGACTTAGTGACTCCAACCTTGTCAAACATAACTTGTTCTAGAGGGGTCCATTCCGTTGAGCACGTCGGAAGCTTTCCACTAGGATTCTGTGTTTTCTTTGGAGGGCCGCTGGTTTTTCGTGCTTTTGTATTAGGAGATTTATAAGTTATTGCTCTCTTGCACCAAAATCTAATCCACTCCTCGGCCGTGACCTTGCGTTCATTTTTTGTTCGTCTCACAAGACGGCGAAAGGTAATGAATAAATAACTACAGGCCCCTGGAACCAGTTTATTGCATTGACTGTCTCTCTGCAGGAATCTATTCAATTGCGGGGCTGTTTCATCATAAATTTCCCCATTAATATGCAAGCCACCTAATTTTTGAAGATCCCATAGAGAAATTGATAGCTCGCCCTCTTTGGTGTGAAGCGTATTAGTAGTATGACACCAACACTCGCAAAAGGCGTGTATGATGCGTGCATCCTTATTGTATGTGTATAAAGAAGCGTATACTGCTGAGTCAATAGAAGCAGATGTCAAAATATCGTTGTAGCGTGATAACATGTCTTCGGTCCATTCCCAATACCCTTCAATATAAGAGAATCCGCCATACATCTTCACATAGTTGCCACTCCACTTCGTACAGCCTGATATTATATCTCGTCCAAGCAAGGAGAAATAATGAGAAGAATCACTTTTCGCTTCGAAAGTACTCTTCAAAATATGATTAGCAGACGTGTCTGGCAGCTCAGTCTCCAGTTTCTTTGACATATCTTTTTCAAAACATTTCTTGCTGACAAGGCTTGCCTCAGAACCATCTAAATCACGCAAGGACTCGCGGTTGATAAAGCAGGTTCAAGAATCAGGAGCATCATTCTCTTCATCGACCAGAGAGAGATAAGTGACACCGTTTTGGCGTAGCTTCTTGAGATGCACCATTGTTACCTGCAAATAAAGGGGGAACAAGTCACTAGATGTATAATGAAAGTCAAAATGCAGGTGACACTCTTCCAAATCTTCATGCGGTCGACGAATCGGGTACATTGCATGATAACTCCAAGGGAGAATCGAAATGATCCGACCGGAGTAATTTCCACATCTTCAAGCGGTCGACGAATCGGGTACATTGCATGATACTCCAAAGGAGAATCGAAATGATCCGACCAGAGTAATTTCCACATCTTCAAGCGGTCGACGGATCAGGTACATTGCATGACAACCCCGAAGAGAGTCGAAATGATCCGACCGGAATGAATCCACGTAGGTTGATAAGTAGACCACAGTTTAGTCTGAACCTGCAAACATCCTAAAAAAAAAAAAGCTCTCATAATAATTCGCAATAGGCGAAGAAAAGACAAGAGTGCCACCTTATAAACTCCTGGTTAATTGTGCAATGTCGGCCTACCAAACACAAATGCGGAGCTCGGCTTTGATGCTGCAAAATTGCATTAAAAAAGAAGTCAAAGTAAGTCATATACGTGCATTGTACCATTGCTTCCAATAAACAAATATACAAGGAAAGTCGTGCAAACCCCATACAATCACAAATTTGAGTGCACGCGCCTAATAAAATAAACATTCGGAAGTACTACCTGAGAGTAGACAGTCCAAGGAGTCCAATCAGACGTGTATAAGTATGCACCCAAGCTATTTTAATTAAGAACCTGCAAAAGAAACAGAGGAAAGCAGAAGCGGGGTTATGACAAATAGTTTTTTTTAAAAAAAGCCATGCAATCATCAAGGGTGATAACAAGAATAATAAAAAAGAAAATCTGATTCATCTGATGCAAGTACTCACGGGGGTAGAAGATTCATCATCGCTACTATAGAATATACAATTCGACAGCGCTAGCCATTTTGCGGTATCAACGACCCGGTTCTAAGATAAAGAGATGTGACTTCGTCGGCGTCAATTCGATATTTCCGGCAGGATAATAAAATAGTAAGGATCACTATTCTATCCTATAGAAGATGATGGTACGTTTACTCCGTTGAAGACGATATCCTCGTTGCTTCACCGTCTTATTAAGTCGACGGTAACACAAGGCTATTTCAATATTATGATTTAAAGTGGGTTCAAAATTTTGAAAGATACCGACCTGGACTAATTTTGTTCGTCAAAGTTTGACAGAAAAGTTGAAGAATTTCAGTTGCATAAGGTAAAGTTCAATTCAAATAAAGTAAGCAAGTTCAGGGAAATAAAACTTTCGGTACACTCTCCAATCTTTGCCAGAAGTTAAAAAAAAGAATTACTCACCTCACTCCGATCAATTTCGAAGTAGACTTCAAAGCTGACTTTTGTGGGCATGTACATAATATATCGTTGGTCAGGGGAGTAGCAAATTCTAAATCTTCTATTCAAGAATTTCAAAAGAATTGGTGAACATACGGTATTTATAATCAAAATTACCATGCGTTTAGTGATACATGTCCAATTTTGTGCTCACAAGCGCAAATGAATCATTAACACACAAGATAAAACGGGTTCGAGAAGACAAAAATATGTTGCCAAGCGCATGAGATGAAGGTACCTCAGTAACTTTTAGTTCGGACCGCCGCAAAATTGAAAGCCCAGATGAATGATGTTCTTGATCTCAGCCTGTTTAATCTCCTGAAACATTCAAAGTGGTTACAAGAAATCGTTATCTGCGTTAAGAATTCGGCCGGAAAATCGTCAGTATGTATTGCAAAACTATGTACGTATACGACCAAACTGAAGCAGCATGACAAGATAAGGAAAGAAGAAGAACAAGAAAAGAGAGAAAGAGGAAGATGGATATGCATACCTGCGCCGTCAGTCTAAGTTCGCTGTTATAGGATACGAGAAAATCAAAGATAGGAAATAAGAGTTGGGCTGGTGAATATGTATATATATATATATATATGGGATGCCCAAAACCCTACTTCTGAGTTGTGGCCGAAGTAAGAGAGCAACAGATATAAGGAAAGAACCATCATAGAATTTATTTCCTAATTATGGGCTAATATGGATAAATTCGGGGCCACATAATTTGCTTTTCAAAGAAAATTGGGCATTTAACTCCTATCATTGGGCCAGTCAAATTGTAACACGATGACATCAATAAAATATTGAGTTTCCGTTGCCATAATTAAAGATATTCGTCGACCTCCAAGTCAAACAATGGTCATCCGCCAAGTCTAAAAATGACAGGGTGACGTAAAAAAAAAAAGGCTACCTTTACGACAAGTTTAGGTACGCACGACTTTCAAGTCAAAGAAAAAAAGTCACTCGCCAAATCAAAATACTGATAGAGTGACGTTTAAAAAAATGGGTCATCCTTGCGACAAGTTTGGGTGCGCATAGACTTCCAAGTCAAAGCCAAAATGAATCGAGACCTCGCCACATCAAGACACTATAAGAGCACGTGACAAGGTCCCGGGGGGGCAATTTGTAGGCACAGAAAATTTATTAATGTGCCGAATAAATAAAATAAATCAATTAAATCTGAGTTAATATTAAATTCTAGCTCTATTTAATTAATTTGCCCCGATTAAATGAAATACGGGTCGACTCGAATTACAAAATGGGTTATCCGAATCATTAGACCCGAAAAAGATCAAATTTGGGCCAAGTTCACTAATAAACCCATAAATGGGCTTGTGAATGTCAAAGTCCACCAAGGGGAATTAAAACTCTATAAATAGAGCCATTCCCATTCATTTCAATGAGAAAAAAATCATAAATTTCAGAGAGAAGAAGACACAAAAGCTCTATAAATTCTCTCTACAAGACACATCTGGAAGCAGTCAACAAGCACACCAAAACTGTGCCGCCTGCCCAAGAAATTCAAGTTCAAGTTACAACATTCAAGAGAGAACAAGTCGCAGTGACCCTCTCAAGAATACAAATCGACACCTCCTACAGAGTGCATACAACCTTTACAGGTGTCATTCAAATACAACGTTCGCGCCTCTACTACAGACAGCGTTTACGTAATCTACCAAGGTATTTAGAATCAGCGTTTACACATAAACTTTCTGATATTAATAAAAATTCATTTGTTTCCTATTTTGTATTACATTTATTTTGCGATACAAAATTTGCTGTTACAACAACAACTTGTATTTATAATAAATCATTCATTCTTATTTTGAGTTTTTCATAAACAATAATAAAACCTAAGTAATAAAACAATTTTAAATTACTTAGAACGAATCTTATTTAATCGAATTACAATAAGATACGAATTCTCACTCACAAAATCATTCGTTCAATTTTAAGGAATTAATTAACTTGTATCAACATACAATTAATTAATTAGTCAATTAAGAGTGTTACCCTAGAGGTATGACCTTAAGGGATCAACTGATCACCACCGTCATACGACAGCAATGTCAAACTCTAACCAGCCAATCATTACCGATTAATGTGGATCAGTTGACAATAAAATATTACTTTCCCTCATGCATTCTTATTATGAGATTTAAACACGTGATCGCATTATTGTCGAGGAAACTTACTCCAACAATCTCCTACTTGTCCGCGACAAGTGTGCGTGACCAATTCTCTTGTCCTATTACTATCTCCCACTTAATGCAAGGTGTCTTGCAGGTCGTACTTGCATTTGATCATATCATGAGTGGTTTCCTCGATCTGGAGAATAACTGTCTGACCGGAATTATCTACCGTAGATACCTTCCGAGCGTGGCCACGCATTTCCAGTTCATTACTCCTCGAGTGGCCTTGAAATATAAGATAACCCTGACAGGGATGGACAATTCCTATTGCACTCTTCCCTTGATAAGCCACAGCTCATCATAACCCAAAATATGCCCTTTTGACCCCAATTACAAAGGTCGTAGAACATAAATCAAAGTTACTCTGAAACTGTGCCACCTTAGGCGAACAGTCTTTAGTCAAAGAATCGACTCATAAGAATACTATAGTAGCTCTCGCCACGACCAGGCTATAAAATTTTTCAGAACTCTATAAGAGGTCATAAGCCCGACAGAGTGTCCCATACAGTCTATCTATGTGATCGACTAGTCATCTCTTATGACTTTATGGCTCTTGAACTTGCCATCAATCGAATCATACTCCAGTCACTTCGAGATGTCACCTCATATAAGTAACTAGGGGCGAATACTATGTTAATCCAGTTCACTTTAATGGGGTTCAATATTGTCTCAACAACCCATTTGGATGTAACAAAGTACAAGATGAGTTATCAATAACTCAAACGATAAATGTGATTATCACATACGAGTAGTCAATACCATATTACTACTCTATGTCTTATAATCATAAGTGTATTTATACACTTGCCAAATGCAATAAAAGTTTAGCTTGTGAACATACCATGTGTCTAAGAGTTCAAACTTTATGAATTGCGATTTCCTTCAATTTCATGTTATCTCTCATAGCATGAACTTTACTAAGTACATGTCTAGACTTCATACTAGACTCTGGTTCTTTAACTTGAAAGAAGCTCCCATTGTTATTACATAACCTGTGATGTGGTTTTTGGTGGACGATACTACTCATAGTCATCAAAGCACACCACCTAATCACAACGTACTTAGGTTCATTTTGTAGAATCTTGCAATGGATGACAATAAAATACCCTTTTCTAGTCTTTTGCTCCTTAGGTCAATAAAATCAGCCTAGGATTTTTACAAATCCTTATGAGCTTTGAAAATTTGAGTTCGTGTAATCTTCAACACACAACTCAGTATCCTTCCAAACTCCAGAACAGACCATTAGTTCTCCTTGAGAATTCACGACGGTTCCTTAAGGCTTACCAATGACTCTCATATGGGTTAACTTGTTATCGACTCATCATGCTCCAAGCATGCGATTCATCTAGGACATGTGAATTATGGCATACATGATTATTCTAATGGTGGAAACATTAGTAATCGATTTCATGTAGACAACAGTTCTTAGGTTCATGTGAATAATCATAATTCTATGATAATTCAATTTTCATTAATATGAACAACCTACTTAACTTGTTGATATTTTTAAGATGAAGGATCATTATCAACATAAGATACCTATCTATGTGCCAATCTAACATTCCATGTAATGATAGATTTGCATAATGTCTAATTTCATCCAGAATTGAAAACCTAAATACTTCTTTATAAAAGACAGTATTTGCACGTCATTCTCAATGAGTAATTTGTTATGCAATTCATGAAGGATGATTGCTCCCACTCAAGTTCATGTCTAAACATGACTGTCACTGACTCCCACTCAATTCCATGTGTACACATCTTTCGTTTTCGACAACTCATTCGAAACATTAGATGATTTGGAATGGTAATTGCTTTTCTAAGTATTAGTTAAAACCATATATGTCATTCACATATCCCTTTCTAAATACCCATTTGGAAAGTGGTTTTAATACCTTACTTGTTTTCATAATGAGGTATAGCAATGATTTGAATCTTTTGCTTAGTTACTAATTAACATAGGTTTTGTAGATATCGATATGCCTCTCTATGCAACTCTTAATCATAAATTTCTATTTACTTTGGATTGGTCTCAACAATCCCAAATAAATCCATTTACTTGCATAGATACCATTTTGGTTTCATAAGGCTCTTAAGTAAAATGTCGAATTTTAAAATCTCTAGGTATATCCACTTCATAGATCTAAATCTTATTTTCCAAGAACATATTCTTTTGTCTTTTCATAAGTCTTAAGTTTTCTTAAGAACGCTTTCTTTTCACTACGCCAAATAAGACATCCAATAACGGTCAAATAATGCAATTACCGTTATTAAATATAAACACGGAACCGTTATTACAACGACTGTTGTTAAATATATACCACGGTTGTATGACCGTTATATAACATCAATAAAGGGTCTATAATACCGTTAGCACTACTCAAGAACCGTTATAAAACTGTTGTTAATTATGTTTATGGCAACGGGTATACTTTTAAGAAACCGTTATTAGATATTAATAACGGTTTCAAACCCGTTGTCCTAGTTTACTATTGACAACGGTTTAGTGGTTCCAAAACCGTTGTTAAATATTATCTATGATAACGGTTTATTTTGTTATCTTATTTAATTAAATGTCAATATTTAACAACGGTTTTATTGCGTGATAAACCGTTGATATATTTATCAATTGATGAAACTTTGAAAACGGTTCTTCTTAAATTAACCGTTGTTAACATTTTGAAGTCGACAACGGTCATCGTTCGTTATCTTATATTTTTGGCGGTTTGAATGGGGAGGGAAAAGATGTCAACTATTATTTATCTAAATAAAACCGTTGTCAAATAATTATTTGCAACGGGTTGTTTTAACCGTTTTCGTTTTTAAATTTTTTTTTTTTTTTAAAAAATGATTTTAGTTCGTAGCACCTGCTGGAATGCTATTTTTCAGCTGCTGCTGAAAATAGCATTCCAGCAACTGTGCACTGCAAAAATTCAATCCTGCATCAAAATATTACACCCCGTGATTAATTAAACCCAGTTTCAAAATAGTACAAACAGGATGATCAAAAGCCAAAACACAACTTCCTCAAAAAAACAAAAGAAGCCAATACACAATGACTCTATATATATACACACACACACGTACAAAAGCATGAGCAAACTATTGAGACTCCGCTAATGAAACAACATAACTGGCCCACATATTTCTCATCCGATTGATGTCCTCTGGCGAATATTCTGGGGCTTTGTTGAGTATTAGTGGAAACTACATTTCAAAATATATATAATCAAAATAGACATAATACATGGAAGTATACATAATTGAACTCAATTTACATCTGAAATAGTTTTTAAATCACACTAACCCGTAACGGAATGGTAGAAAGTTTTTCGTCAATAACCTTCCACATGGAGTGACAAACGTAAAAGGCGCATTGTTTGTCGTTGTTGGAGCTTGTGTCCTCCACAAATTAGTGTGATAACATTTGTAAATCTCTTACAAGTTCACAAGGGTATACTTCGTATTTTATCAGTTGATTAACGATTACCTAATAACGGTTGGCTTGCTAGAAAGTTTGACGTTATTATCATACAGATGGCGGTGATCAACTGGTCCCTAAAGGTCACACCTAAAGGATGTGTTTGAGAGATGTGGTTATGGAAATGTAATCACATTGATGCCTTATATGACTAAACAGTTAGTCAATGTGTTGATGAGATAATTATTTAATGGCGATTAAATAATATTAGTTGAGACGAATTAACTGTCAATTCGTAAATTGAATATAATAAGTTATATTTAATTAATGTATATGATGTAAGCTTGGACGAATTAATATGTTAATTCGTAATTAAATGTAATCGGTTATATTTAATCAACAAGATGAATGTGTCATAGTGGTAATAGTAAGGGTACTCAAACCAAGAGGTTATGGGATCGATCCTCACTAGATGACAATTTATATTTAATACATTTTATACATTTTGCATACTACCAAAATAAGAAGATTTAATCTCCTTATTTTGGGTAAGTAAATAAACCGAAAAAAAGAGAGAAATTAATTCTCTTATTTCGGTCATATGGGCCGATTTTAGGAGAGAATATATCTCCTTCATTCACTCTTATTTCGGTTACATAAGAGGAGTGTAGAGATCATAATTCTAACCTAATTTTTCAACCTTGCCTCCTCTCATCAGAAAAACACAAAAATAACCTAAAATTTTACAGAAAATTTAGGAATCGATTCTAGCAAAATCAAAGGGCATTTCTCGGAGCATCTTGGGTGCAACTGATAGGAGAATATCATTGCGATATTGTTCATAGGCCGAATTAGCTAGGACCGAAGGTTATTTCTAATTCTCTACCTTTTGTTTATGGAATTCATTTTATGACTAGTAATAGTCTTATAAATTCGTTATAATCCTTTAAGTTAAAGGGATGCATACAGATAAATCCCACAAGTGGTATCAGAGCCAAGGCCACGAATTTTATTTTGATGATTTTCATAAAATTGGATGTAAACATTTATTAGGGTTTCGGGAAAAAGAAACTTTAATCGGCTGTTTTTTTATGCCGAGAAGAAAATTTTTTCCAGCCGAGTTGCGTTCGGTTTTTGTTACTTTGAATTCCATTTTGATTTTTCATATTGTTGTTTTAATCGGTTAAGATGATAATATGATAAATTTGTAGATGTTTTGATTTAATTAGGATTAAATTAAAATGTAAATGGAATAGTTTTGATTGATGATGATAATTTGTTTTGCTGTATAGTTTTTGGCATATAAGTTAATCATGTTTCATTAATTTGTATGCTAATCTTGTTCTAATAGCTACTATAAACGAATTAGTTCATCTACAATTTTTGTTTTAGGGCATTTTTGCCGCAAAAGATAAAATTTTAGGGCTGTTTTTTATTTTTTTCAGCCGAACGCATTAAGAAAAAATAAGTTACTGTTTCTTTTCATGTATGCCGTAAAAAAAAAAAAAAAAACAAAAGGCTGCTGCTGTTAATTTTTGTTCCAGCCGAAAAAAAAGGAGGATTTTCTGTTTTTTTTTGCCGTGAGCAACAAGAAAAAAATAAGGAAAGCTGTTTTCTGTTTTTTTTAGTTTAGCCGTGCTGAAATTATAAAAAAAAAAATTTGTTTTGTTTTGTTTTTTTTACTGTTCAGCCGAGACCAAAAAGAAAAAAAAAAGGATTTTGTTTTTTTTTTGTTTGTTTTGGCCAATTTTGTTTATACATTAAATTTATAATGTATGATAATTTTTGTGAAGCGGTTCACAAATTTTAAGATACCTAATTATTTTAAAGCAGTTTAAAATATTGATGGATTAAATTCATATTACAAGTTTAATATGAATTAAGATTAAAATTAATGTGATTAATTGAGGAATTGTCACTTAATTTGATCCATTAAATAGGTGGTTTGGATAAAATTAATCTACATAATTAAAGAATTATGTCTTGTATGTTTAATTATTTTTAGCTGATGCATTTTATTTAGTTGAATGAATCGTTGAATGGTTTTATTTACGTATTTTTTGCAATCGGTTGTAATTTGTAATACCTAGTGTGGCCTTAGTCAAATTATGTTTTCGTAATGATGGGAACATAATTTTAATATAATTTGAGATCTCGAATCAACTTTATTTTTCTTTAGTTTGTTGGGTTTTGAAATTAGAATGTAATAAATAGGTTTATTATGTAAATTTATTTATTGTAATTTTTCAAAGAAGACTAAAGATGGAGATTGGAGCTCACTCCCGCTACATGGATCAAGATGGAACATCAAGACAAGCTTCTCGGGTCCAAGGATGGATTCCTAAGTTGTATTTATGTTCATTTTGATAGGATAAGCCACACTAGGACTTTATTTTGTTTTTCGTTTTACCGTTCTTATTGCTTTTCATTCACATGCTAGTTAATGCATCATATTCCGCCTAAAACCAAACCACCTACTAAAATGCATGAAAATTGACACATATAGGTTGTATGTTAGTTTTCATAGACATACAGATGTCACATGTTTATTAAGCCATCATCTTAGTTTATTCATTCACGCATGCTAGATATTAGTTCACTTAAAAGGAATTAAAATAAAGTTGATGGGATCTTCCTCTAAAACGGAAATTGAGATTAGTCTTTATAAGGGCAAACAACTATGAATCCCTTCTTCGTCGGTAGGCATAATATGACCCCTTCTACGTTGGGTAAGTAGTTTGTGTTGACTTAGTTTATCTCAACATTATAGTCCGAAGAGTTTCTCGTGATTATAATGGACTAAAGATAGAATTTACAGAAATTTATCGACCAAGAATTCTAAAGGTAGAATTAGCCAAAAGGTGGGCTTATCAATTTACAGAAATTGAGTCTTGGGATCATTTATATAATTCTTGAGGAAGGTCAATTGTATAAATGCATGAGTCTTCACGTTATAACAGTATTGCATTAGACTTAAAAATCAAATCGATGCATAGGCTTATTATTCATTCTTCTTTTCGCAGTGTAGAACACGTTTATTTTACTGTTACAACAAATGGCTGGAAATAACGAAATCCCAATGCCTAGTGCCACACTTGGACGCGAGTCATGGCTGAAAGTTTTAATGGACAACATGAATCAGTACACGCGACTGAAAAATGATGGGTTCAACTTTATGGACCGGGAGGCAAAGACTACGGAATGTCGCCATTGCCGACGGTAAGCTCAAGTACTTAACTGAGCCAATACCGGTAAACCCAGGCCCCAATGCGGGAGTTAACGAGTCACTCGCTTATAGTGATTTCATTATGGAAGCGGGTGCGATAAAGAACGTACTCATCTTTGCAATGGAAACCAATTTGCAGAGACGCTTCATTGCCCAAGGTGCGAACAAGATTTTCACCACGCTCACTAACGAGTTCTCAAAAGCACCGAGAATCGTTACATATGAGCATACCTGTCGCTTCTTTGATGCGAAACTCCAGAAGGGCCAACCGGCCCACACATTCTTCACATGATTGAGAATGTCGAGAAGTTGGAGGCACTTGATTGCAAAATCAGTGAGAGCATTGTCATTGACCGAATGCTTCATTCTCTTCATGATGGTTTTGCCCTTTTCAGGGCGAACTACTACATGAATGACTTGAAAAAGAGTCCTCATGAGCTACACTCCCTTCTCGTACAGACCGAGAAGGATATGAAATTGAGTGGGAGCATGAAGCAGGATGTTCTCACGATTTCCAACAAGGGTAAAGGTAAGGGCAAGGCTCATGGCGAACTAGCTGTAGGTAAGCCAAAGGTTAAAAAGCCAGGAAACGGTAAGAGTGGGCCCGGTGAGACTAGTGGCTCACAGGGCAAGGCAAAGAGCAAGGGCGGTGACATTGAGTGCCACCATTGTCACAAAACTGGGCATTGGAGGAGGAACTGTCCCGTGTACCGTGAGGACATAAAAGCAGGCCACGTCGTTCCTGTTGGTATGTCATCTTATATTCATATGATTGAGATTAACCATGCAAGTTTCGGAACTTGGGTACTTGATACTGGTTGTGGTTCTCATCTGTGTAATTATTTGCAGGACCTAAAGAACATCATACCTCTCGAAAAGGATGATGTGGACCTGCGAGTCGGGAATGGAGCACGAGTTGCTGCAGTCTCGAAGGGAACATATGTAATCCAACTCCCTAGTGATTTTGAGTTATTTTATATAACTGTTACTATGTACCCAGTTTATCTAAGAACATTATTTCTATTTCCGTACTCGATATAGACGGTTTTGCATTTTCAATAAAGGATAATACCTGTATTTTCTTTTTAATGAAATGATTTATGGCAAAGCAGTTTCCATGAATGGAATTTAAATCTTAGATCAAACCACGGAAGTATTACACGTGAATAATAAGAAATTAAAGGTTGGTGGCAAAGATCAAACCTATCTATGGCATTTTCGAATGGGACAAATAAATGAGAAACGCGTGAAGAAACTCGTCGAAAATGGGACTATTCCCGCATTCGAATTTTCTACATAAGGCACGTGTGAATCATGTCTCATTGGCAAAATGACTCGAATTTCCTTCAAAGGTGTTGGAATGCACGCTAGTGACCTATTAGGACTCATACATACTGATGTTTGTGGACCTATGTCAATTACCACTAGAGATGGCTATAGATATTTTATCACTTTCAAGAACGATTTGAGTAGATACGGATATGTCTACTTAATGAAGCATAAAAGTGAGTCCTTTGAGAAATTCAAGGAATACCAGAACAGGGTTGAGAACCAACTGGGTAGAAAGGTTAAAGCACTCCGTTCAGATCGGGGTGGCGAATATCTTTCAAATGAGTTTGATCAACACCTTAAAGACTGTGGAATCGTTCTACAGTTAACTCCACCTGGAACACCTCAGTTAAATGGTGTGTCCGAACGGAGAAATCGAACCTTACTTGATATGGTTTGATCCATGATGAGTCACACGGTAGTGCCTGATTCATTATGGGGTTTTGCTCTTTTGTCAGCTGCTCTTATACTTAACCGAAGTCCGACTAAAGTTGTCGACAAGACTCAATATGAAATGTGGAAGGGAACGGTCCCTAACTTTTCCTTTATTCGGGTTTGGGGCTGCGAGGCTTATGTCAAGTGGAGACACGAGGATAAGCTCGGCCCGCGATCGGTCAAGACATACTTTATAGGTTATCCAAAAGGAACATTTGGTCATTACTTCTATTCACCTACCGAACATCGAGTTTTTGTTGCGGCTAGTGCGACGTTCTTAGAGAAAGAATTTCTCGAGAACAAGACGAGTAATAGAACCTTCGAGCTGTCAGAGATTCCAGAACCAACAACCGAGGAACGAATGGAGGAAGTTGTTCCTCCAACTGATGATACGGTTAATATTCCTGAGGAACCTAGGAGGTCGGGTAGAGTCTCTCATCCTCCGGACAGATACATTGGTATGGTCGAGGAGAATGACGTTTTGCTCCTAGAGAGTAATGAACCCGCTACCTATAAAGGTGCTATAGCCT
Organism: Silene latifolia; assembly: GCF_048544455.1. Classification (NCBI taxonomy): domain Eukaryota; kingdom Viridiplantae; phylum Streptophyta; class Magnoliopsida; order Caryophyllales; family Caryophyllaceae; genus Silene; species Silene latifolia. Next base: position 77,618,898 of record NC_133528.1, read on the forward strand.
GTTCCGACTCAAAGCTATGGGTCGAAGCCATGCAATCTGAGATGGACTCCATGTATGAGAATGACGTATGGGATCTCGTTGATTTACCTAATAAGGTAAAACCTCTACAGTGCAAATGGCTTTACAAAATAAAGCGTTCTGTAGACGCGCAACCAGATACCTATAAGGCACGACTAGTGGCAAAAGGTTTCACTCAAGTGCATGGATTGCATTATGATGAGATTTTTGCACCTGTAGTCATGCTACGTTCCATTCGGATAATCTTAGCGATTGCCGCTTTTCATGACTATGAAATTTGGCAAATGGATGTGAAAACCGCCTTCTTAAACGGTTATTTGGAGGAAGAGTTTTACATGGTGCAACCAGAAGGTTTCATAGATCCTGAACACCCTAAGAAAGTATGCAAGCTTAAGCGTTCCATTTATGGACTTAAGCAAGCTTCTCGGAGTTGGAATCATCGTTTCGACCAGGTGATAAAAGAGTATGGTTTCACTCGATCGGTCGAGGAACCATGCTTATATATCAAGTCGAGTGGGAGCAAGATTGTATTCTTGATATTGTATGTTGATGACATACTCTTGATTGGGAATGACATTCCTCTCCTATCTTCGGTTAAAGAATGGTTGAAGAACCATTTCCAGATGAAAGATCTGGGTGAGGCACAGCGCATTTTGGGAATCCGTATCTACCGAGATAGATCACGACGGACGTTATCACTTAGTCAGGAGTCTTATTTGGATAAGACTCTTGAGAGGTTCAGCATGACCAACTCCAAGAAGGGGAACCTTCCAATGACGTCTGGGATGCAGTTGAGCAAGTCTCACTCACCCACGACGCCTGAAGGGATTGAGCGCATGAGTCGTGTTCCTTATGCATATGCAATAGGATCAATCATGTATGCCATGATATGCACACGTCCAGACGTGTCATATGCATTGAGTATGACGAGTCGGTACCAAAAGAATCCAGGTGAAACACACTGGATAGCTGTTAAAAATATCCTCAAGTACCTACGGAGGACTAAGGATAGGGTATTGACTTATGGAGGCGATACTAAGCTATGCGCAATCGGTTACGCAGATGCTAGCTTCCAAACGGATCGAGATGATTAGAAATCTCAGTCTAGATTCGTTTTTACTCTTAATGGTGCTGCGGTCAGCTGGAATAGTTCCAAACAGGAAGTTGTAGCAGATTCTACTACTGAGCCATTGAAATATAATAAGCATGGATGGCACGTTATTTTCATGAGAATTAAACGTGTACCTGAGTTATAGTAGTTGATTATGAATTCGATACGTTATCTTTTTCATATACTATTTATAACTTCATCGTTTTAATATAATATTTTGTTTTTCATGTGGATTGTACTAACAACATTGAACGCCACAAAGTGAACTGAATTACATTATATTTGTTTTGGTCCGTAATCGCCTAAATGAGCTGATAACTCTGGCTATTATATTGTGCAGTCGATTGATGGTGGGTTCAACGAGCCATAAGTCAAACGGTTGACTGATCGATCACAGATGCGAGATTATAACGATACCTCGTAGGGCAAATTTTTGTGACAACGTAATGGAGTCCTAAATGTTTAATAACATTCGATGCCATGTCGTGGATAGGACATCCATTGTGTTCCTAGAGTCGATTCTTTTGACTATCGACTGTCTCTTGAGATTAAGGCAGTTTTTGGGTGACTTTGGTTTCTTTCTCACGGTCTGTGAATCGGAGAATCGGAGGCTAAGTAGATATTTTTTGGGTCATTTCATACTGTGCTTACATCTGCAGGATTCGAGTTGAGGAAAATATCCAACCCTTATCAGGTATAGTTATTTCTCAGGGCCACTCGAGGAGTAGTAACTGAAATGCATGGCCATGCTCGAATGATGATTCGTTTATCAGTTAAGTTACTCTCTAGTCGGGGAAACCACTCTTGATAATGATCGCTTGTAAAATACGACCTTTGTGAATACGGATTTGCAAATTGTTTTACATTGAGTGGGAGAAATTTTAGGATATGAGAATCGGTTATCGCACATACACTTGTGAGGACAAGTGGGAGTTTGTTGGAGCTTGTGTCCTCCACAAATTAGTGTGATAACATTTGTAAATCTCTTACAGGTTCACAAGGGTATACTTCGTATTTTATCAGTTGATTAACGATTACCTAATAACGGTTGGCTTGCTAGAAAGTTTGACGTTATTATCATACAGATGGTGGTGATCAACTGGTCCCTAAAGGTCACACCTAAAGGATGTGTTTGAGAGATGTGGTTATGGAAATGTAATCACATTGATGCCTTATATGACTAAACAGTTAGTCAATGTGTTGATGAGACAATTATTTAATGCCGATTAAATAATATTAGTTGAGACGAATTAACTGTCAATTCGTAAATTGAATGTAATAAGTTATATTTAATTAATGTATAAGATGTAAGCTTGGACGAATTAATATGTTAATTCGTAATTAAATGTAATCGGTTATATTTAATCAACAAGATGAATGTGTCATAGTGGTAATAGTAAGGGTACTCAAACCAAAGAGGTTATGGGATCGATCCTCACTAGATGACAATTTATATTTAATACATTTTATACATTTTGCATACTACCAAAATAAGAAGATTTAATCTCCTTATTTTGGGTAAGTAAATAAACCGAAAAAAAGAGAGAAATTAATTCTCTTATTTCGGTCATATGGGCCGATTTTAGGAGAGAATATATCTCTTTCATTCACTCTTATTTCGGTTACATAAGAGGAGTGTAGAGATCATAATTCTAACCTAATTTTTCAACCTTGCCTCCTCTCATCAGAAAAACACAAAAATAACCTAAAATTTTACAGAAAATTTAGGAATCGATTCTAGCAAAATCAAAGGGCATTTCTCGGAGCATCTTGGGTGCAACTGATAGGAGAATATCATTGCGATATTGTTCATAGGCCGAATTAGCTAGGACCGAAGGTTATTTCTAATTCTCTACCTTTTGTTTATGGAATTCATTTTATGACTAGTAATCGTCTTATAAATTCGTTATAATCCTTTAAGTTAAAGGGATGCATACAGATAAATCCCACAGTCGTATGGTGCTTTAGGAGACTATTATATAAATCACACACAAATCAGCTGAATTAGATAATCAACCTCTCGCATAAACATTAATTAAATGGTATGAGTAATTATTAAGAATACACTTACTATTGGCGTGATAAAATTGAGATCAGTGTTGCTTTCATATTTCCCAAATGGACATAATCTTTTTTTTGCTTCAAAAACACTAATTCATAAATATACACACATGCCATTATTATTTGCATATATATGGCTCAAGTCATACAATAACAAATGACATTATTGAAGGTTGTAAACTTACTCAGTTATCATCCTTACACAACTGTCAGAGGGTTTGCCTTCGCGAGAGTCAATCCAAGATAATGCTTGTTTTTGTTTCCACTTGGATTGCCAGTAGCACCCAATGCTTCCTATTCATTTTGAGACATTGAACTGTTAGTTCATTTACACGCATTTAAGCATGTTAATAATAAATTTATAGAACCGTAATTCATTACAATAATCACGTACTATACATACATATTCTCATTGTAGGGGGCAAGCCATAGTTTTTTGGACGACATCAACCGACGAGCGATACTATTGATTTGTTCTTCGTATGAAATTCTGTTAACAGAGAACGCCTTAGGACTCAAGAATCCGTAGGCGTGACTAGGGACCTTCCACTCAGCGAAATGATTATTGAGGTACCTATTACGCCACATGGAACGAAGATTGTTAGTGTAATTGATAATTTTAACAAACATCATTATTCGTAAATGGAAATGACTAAATAGTTATATTAATAAAATTTACTTCATCCAAATCAAAATGTGAACAGCATCTAAATTGTCAAGGTCGACAAATTCCATCAGTTGCTTCAAGTCCAGTATGGCTATATCAGCTGCGCCCATAACTTCCTTTTCAATGCTAATCATGACTACATTACCTGTAGGTGACCTCTTTACAGCCAGGTTGTGCAAAGCTTTCAGCGAAGTAGTTTTCATCTTTTTCTTATATTCACACGATTCATAATAAGAATCATAGTGCTTGCTTACTGCAACAACTTTCGTTAACGTAGTAGTAATTGCTTTGGCTGCCATCATGGCTTTGCTTAAGTTCTGCAAATGTAAAGATTAAAGTACTTACGATATGTTAATATTCGTACCCTAATATATTTAAAGAACAAGTGACCCCCTCAGTAAAGATTAACGTCTGCATATAGGTACCTCGGGGATGATAACATTGATGAGTTTGTCAGGCCATTGCACATAAGAGCTTAGGGCTTCTTTCAAATAAGTGACCCCCTCAGTAGGAAATGGTACTTTTACTTCCCCATACTCGTCTTTATATATTTGGGACACTTCCACTTTCCTGCAATTGTGACGAAAGGGTATACCATGAACCTTAACTTGCTGAAGCCGGTCGTAATTGAACACGTATCCCCTGGCAACAACAACTTTCTGTTTCCCCTGTAAATAGGACAGACGACAAGCCACCTTGCAATCGCCCTTCACGTCAAATTTAATCAATTAGTACACATACATTCACTACCTTTAATAAATTTCCTAAGTAAAAAACGTGTATGATATGAATAATTATAAACTAGCAGCTATTACCTTTTTCAGTGTTGAGAAGAACATCTGATCATCAACTACCTCCACTTCATCCTGTGTCACGGCCTTCCTGGCATCCTCTTTCTCTTCAACTGCCTGATATCGATCCTCGGCTCCCACTTCAGTCTCCTTTCCCATTTCCTTCTCCCTTGTCATGTCATCCTCGGCTTCCTTCTGTACATTAACACTTGTCCATATAACACTTACTGATTTTCCAAATCATATAACACACTGTATATAAGACAAATATTATTACCTCTTTTTCCTCCTCCTCCTCCTCCTCTGCTTCCTTTATGACTTCTTGAACCATATCCAACTCCTTTTCTGATGGCTTTTCCCCAATTTCCAACATTCTCATCATCAACCTTGCTATTTTATGTACCTGTGTAGTAGAAATTAATGTCAGCATATATAGTTGTAAATTAATTACGTTTGTTTAAATACAGCATTTATAGATTACCTTCTTGGAAGAATCACCACGTCGAGTAGTTTTCCCAAAATACTTAGTGATACCAACATGTTCCGTATTTGACTCAGTTCACAGATACGCGGCGTACCGTGAGGCATATATTGTCTTACACAACAACTAATTTAACTCGCAAAATACTCGGCATACTCACCATATGGCAGCCCCGTATCTTTATCCCATTGTAAAGGATTAGGTATCTTTGAATTTATTGCTTCTAGGGAAGCCCTGTGGTGCATTCGACCCGCAGTGTGTTGCAAATTATTCTCATCACCTGAGTCGTCGCCTGACGCATTTCCATCGTTTCTTTTGCGCTTTTGGACCATATCTAAAGCAGAAATTAATAAACAAATAATAACAATGCATACTTATAATAACAAACAAATCTCTAGAGAGGAGGGTTTATTACTTCTTTAAAGAGGAGAATCCGGATTCATCTGGCGACGGCAATGGCGATGATGACGATGACTGCGACGGCGATGGGGTAGGCTGGTGGTTGAGGGGAAGCTCAATGTTTGAGAATATTATGTGGGGGAGGGGAAGCTCAGAGTATATATGTGTGAATAATACAACACTTGCAAGACCTTGTTTATTGAAAAGTAATAAACACGGTATAAGAAAAACCGTTATATTTTGTTTCCAAATAGACAACGGTTTTGTTTGAAACCGTAATTGATTAGTACTATCTACAACGGGTTAGAAATAACCGTTGTCTGAAATATTTTCATTTTGTTTGATTTTCCCGCCATGAAATAAAGCAACATTTTTATATACATAACAACGGCCTCAACCGTTATAACTGTACACGTCCAGAACAACGATTTGGGTATATCCGTTTTACTTTATATTTTATTTTGTTTGATTTTACCGCCAAGAAATAAAGCATCATTTTTATATAGATAAAGCATCATTTTGTTTGATACGATTTTTCCCTAACCCGCCCGCTGCAACAGCAGAAAACATTTACAACAGCAGTTTGATATATATAACAGCAAGACAATAATTACACATGACGTAAGATATCTCGATTGGATTGCTGATATTTTCACGGCTGCCGGGAACGTTTTTTGGATTTGGTAGTCTCTTCATTAACCCAAATACCTTCATCATGATCATCCCGTGCATATATGTTTGGAATGCTAACATTTTCAACATCATTACCAAGTTGTGATATAGCACTGTGATCAAGTCCTTTAAATTCGACGTCTTCATCATTTGGAATTCGGCGATGGCAAGATAGAACAACTGACCACTTCTTATCCATAGGATCGGTAACATAAAAAACTTGTTTTGCTTGTGACGCTAATATAAAAGGATCGTCCTTGTTTCCAACCTTGTCAAAATTTACTAATGTGAATCCTAAATCATCCTTTCTAACACCATTGTTGTTGTCAACCCACTTGCACCGAAATAGAGGTATCTCAAAATCCATGTAGTCTAAACCCAATACTCTTCAATAACTCTATAATATTGCATTGTACCCAAAATAGGATTTTTATCCTTTGAACTAGCAAAGTATATTGCCTCAGAATCTACGCAAACTCCACTGTTTTGCATTGTGCTCACTTTATCTTGAATGCGGGTGTAGAAAGTGTACCCATTGATCGCATACCCGCTATAAAAAGTTGCACGAGCATCAGGACCGAAAGCGAGATGTCGTAGGCTGGTTGACCAATCATCAATTGGGTTGTCATCATCGTAAATAGTATCCTTAAACCAGTCACTAAATTGCTTGTAATGCTCATTTGCATACCACCTTTCATTCTTATGAGGGTGTTTTCCCTTAAGGTAACTCTGGTGTTCCATACTGTAAGGCTGGACATGATCATCGTTAAATAGAACGTATGTATGAGCTCTATGTCACATGTCAGATGACATATACTTGGAAACACGACCCCTTACACCTTTTCCATTCATCCAGTCACTATGACGATTTGTAGGAGCTCCAATTAACTCATCCAAGGAGAGGTACGCGTAACAATACGAAAGAGCTTCATCGATAATTGCTCGCTGAGCAATACACCCCTCTGGACGATACCTATTAGATGTGTAATCCTTGTAAACTTTCATCAATCGTTCGAATGGGTACTGATATCTCAAATACACTGGCCCGAGATACAAAACCTCTCGGACTAGGTGGACAGTCAAATGAACCATGATAGTGAAAAATGAGGAAGGAAAATACATTTCAAACTGACAAAGACTGGTGACAAGGATCTCCTGCAAAGTTTCCGCTTCATCGGGATCAATGACTTTACTGTTGATTGATTTGAAGAAATAGCAAAATCTAATTATAGCATGTCGAACCTTTGGAGGTAGAATGGAACGAACGGCCACAGCTAGTAGTTGTTGTATCAATGTATGACAGTCATGTGACTTTAAACCAGTAAGTTTTAGGTTCTGCAATGAAACAAGGCTTCTAATATTAGATGAATAGCCCTCTGGCACCTTAATACCATGTAAGCATTCGCAAAACTCTTTTTTCTCCTTTTTTTGAAAGAGTATGAGCTGCAGGCGGCAAAAAAGTCCGATTTCCTTTTGTTTTAGCTGCCATCTCGGGCCTAATACCCATCTCAACCATATCATCCCTAGCTGCCTTGTTGTCTTTTGTCCTACCCGGGACATTCAGCAGAGTATTGATTATATTATCACAAATGTTCTTTTCAATGTGCATAAAATCTAGGCAATATCTAACCGGGAGGTCATGCCAGTACGGAAGTTTGGTAAAAAATATGGTTTTTTTTATAACCACGATTAGACAACTTAGGTCCCTTCTTCCCATACGATATCTCAATATCTTTCACTTTCTCATACACTTTATGACCATTCAAAATCTGAGGACTCCCACGTTGCTAAGGACATCCATTAAACGCCTTGTGAAGCTTACGATAATGATGATCAGAGCATAACCATCGACGATTTCCCCTGTACACATGCTTGCGAGAATGCTTCAAATATTCTGATTCAATATCCCCTCCACACAATGGGCAAGCCTCTTTCCCATGTACAGTATGTCCAGAAAGATCGTCGTACGCCGGAAAGTCAGTTATTGTACACAATAACATAGCTCTCAGATTAAAACTTTCCTTGTTATAACCATCAAACACCGGTATCCCTCTTTCCCACAGAATCTTCAGATCATCTAGAAGTGGTTCCAAATACACATCTATATCATTTCCAGGTTGTCGAGGGCCAGGTATCAACAAAGATAACATCAGATACTTCCGTTTCATGCAAACCCATGGGGGCAAATTATAGATGGCCAACACAACTGGCCAAGTACTGTGTTGGGTACTCATGTTTCCATGAGGGTTCATTCCATCTGTGGAGAGCGCTAGACGCAAACTCCTTGATTTTTTTGGCGAAGTCAGGATATTTAGCGTCAAACTCTTTCCACTGTTGACCATCCGCTGGGTGTCTTAACTTTCCATCTTCAATCCTTCCACTATTATGCCAAGTCAACATTCTTACATCTTCTTCATTCAAATAAATCATTATGAATCTTGGTATTATTGGAAAATACCACAATACCTTAGCTGAGATCCCTTCCTTAGTCTTATAACGCCATACAGAGCAGCGCGGACAATATGATAATTTCTCATAATCTTTACGATACAATATGCAGTCATTGGGACAAGCATATATTTTCTCATATTCCATGCCCAATTCTCTAATCATTTTTTTAGCCTCATATGTCCGACTCGGAAGAACATTACCGTCAGGAAGCATGTCACATAGCAAAGCTATAAGATCCGTAAAACTCTTATCACTCCACCCATTTGCCCCCTTCAAGTTATATAACTTTACCACCGCGGACAATTTGGTATACTTCTTACAATCAGTAAATAAAGACAGTTCAGATTGACTCAACTTCTCAATTAAATCATCAGCATTTATTTCCCCATCACCGGTAGCTTCAAAATCATCGAATCCATCATCTTCAGCAAACGTCTCACCTAAAACAACTTCAGGTGTAGGTGAACGATTGTTTACACACACATCATATGTCCCATCCCCTATATCTAAACCGGCAGCTTCAGGTGTATGATTATTTACCTCTACATCAGATTCCCCATCCTCATCCTCTAATTCTCCATGAAAAATCCAACGCCTATAATCTCTACTGAAACTATTCTTTTCTAAGTGTATTTTGACATCTGGGATAGGCAAAACCCTAATATTACCACATCTATTACAAGGGCAGGGGATTGATGAGTGGAGATGAAAATTTTCACTAACGAAATTGTAAAATTCAGCAATTCCATCATTATAAATGGGATCACCAATTTCACCATCAATCATCCAAGTACGACCCATATATAAGCCAGTAGCTATGAAAATGAGATTACCTTTTTTAAGCTATAAAGATTAATGACGGCGACGACGGCAAAGATGACTTCTTTAATTAGTTTTTCATTATAAATAACACCCTAAAAACACAAACTTTTCAGTTTTCACAGTGGATCTATTTTTACAACGGTTTTAAGAAACACCGTTGTTAATTGTTGTACTATGACAACGGCTTTAAAATAACCGTTGTTGATATATGTAATATGATAACGGCTTAACAATGAACCGTTATTATTTTGTCTTATTATTGACATAACGGTTCCAATTCTTATTATTTTATTATGCCGTTTCCATTCTTTTTTATTATTATAAGTAGAAAGTTAGTCATTATAATATTTTATTTGGTGGATTGAATTTGAGTGTAAGGACTTGATTAAAACGTAGTAACAAATAATATAAATAATTTAACTTTTATTCAAATAACCACCATATTCAAAATACAACTCATAATGTTAGATAATAATTAATTAAAGACTTAATCAGAATCTGAAGAAGAATTAGGATAGTCTTGATGCCCAATTTCGGCATAGATCAAGTCGTAGATCGACTCTTCATCATCAGCGGGCAGCGCAGCTGGTGGAATGACCTCTTTCTCCCATGACATAAGCACGGTTGCAGGAATGTGCTGCCTCCTGTAATGTGTCAGCAGACGAAAATCAACATGGGTCGCAACCTATAGATAAGGGCCCTTTTGTTTAGCATCCAAATAAAAGTCCTCTTTCCCCGCATCTTTCTCCGCAAATCTAGCCTTTAATGTTCTTGCCTGACGAAAACTATCATGGCAGTTGGCTTCGTCAAACTCGATAAAAGCGAAGCCTACAAAACCTTGATTGTTTGTAGAAACAAGGTACACTTTTTTAACCGCAGTGAAACCGGAGTCATGAAGCATTTGCGTCAACCACCCAAAATTAGGGTTTAAACCCTTTCCATTCCCATTATAATGAACCGGGAGATTATGGAGAATGCAAGTAAAAGGCTGTGCGTAATGATGACGTGATTGTAGCTCCGATACACCAGCCATATTTTTTTAGAGAGAAATTTAGAGAGAAATTGAAGAGTAAATGTTTGATAATTTAGAATTTGACCTAAAACATTATGAAGACATATTTATAGAATTATTTTGCTCAAATTGAATATTATTAGTCAAACTGAATATTTATTAAAGTTCTTAAACTGGTAACGGTTACAAGAAACGCGTATCTATAACATAAAACCGGGACCACAAACCGTTGATGGTGCTAATTTAGTAACGGTTTTCGAAATGCCGTTTTCTTAAACTGGTAACGGTTGTCTAACAACCGTTGATAAGAGCGATTTTATAACGAGGTTTTGGAAATCGTTAAACGTTTTTGATAACGGTTTGTTAAACAACCTGTCACATTATAATAAGAATGGTTCTCGACGGAAACCGTTATTCTTATTAGCGTGGTCTAGGTTTCCGCCAATATTTCGAAAACGGTAATCTAAGTGTCGTTATTAAATGCATTAAACCGTTGTGATACGCTCTTTATTGATTGTCAGATTTGGCGTAGTGTTTGGTCTCCTCACATCAAGAGTCTAACCTAAGAACATCTTCTTTTGGTCCCCTCACGTAGATCCCATACTTAAGAACATCTTCTTTTGGTCTCCTCACGTAGATTCCATCTGGTCAAGGTTTGTGGCTAAATTTACTCCCACTCTATCTTTAGGAAAAATACACTAAATTTCTCCAAAGATAGCTCTTGAGCCACAAATAATGATGGTGTAGGAGGAAAACATTTCACAGGTCAACCTATAGAGATCTATTTGAGACATATTGAAAAGATAATGTAGACTAGACGTTTTAATTTTGATAGGTGTATCAAATAAGGTTGGTAACATTCCCTAATGTGAGTTCAATAACTCAATATAACTTTATAATTGATCTTACATAAGTAAGTTGTGACTTTAGTCATAATGGCATACGGAGAATTGAATTCATAGCTTATGGACATATAATAATTCGATCATTATATTTGTTTAATGATCAATTTAAGTTGATAAAATTTTAATGTTTCTAGATGCAAGAAGTGTATGATGACAAATTTTAGAACAAACGATACGATAAGGTGAGTGACTTGGGTTGCAAACCAAGTCACCAATATCCAAAATACAACCATTGTTTTAAAGGAAACAAACAAATTTCCAAGTCGAACGAGGAAATTAAAAGAGTTCTAAAATTTCAACACACGATAATAAAGACAAAGCAAAATAAGGCCAAGCTTCCATAGATCTAACACCATGGGCGGCTACATATAGCTTCCCTCAAGATCTTCTAGGCTTGCTTGTCTTTGCCTTTGTCCTTGCTTGGATGCCCTAAGTACAAAAAAAGGGTAATCATCACAACTTGTATCAAAATACCAAAGTTGAGATCGAAACAAAAGATAGGGATAGTTATTTACCTACTGGAACAATCTTTCCAGCTTTGAATCGCCAAGATACTTTGGACAATTCCTCTTCCAATGCCCAACACCATTATAATAGTGGCATTTGTCCTCGGAGGAGGCACCCTTTTTAGACTTAGAGGAGCTAGCTTCAAAAGCCTTCCCTTTGCCCTTTTTGGGAGTTAGCTGCTTACTCTTGTTGTCACTTTTCTTAAATTTCCCTTTGCTCTTTTGATTAAAGTTGAGCACATCCTTGGTGGTGCTAGCATTTTGTGCAATTCGTCGAGGGACACTTTCAAGTTTTGCATATTAAAATTCACCCTGAATTGAACATATGCCTTAACCTTGTTCAAGGAATGAAGAATTCGGTCAATGATGGGTTCTTCGGGAATTTCTATCTTTTGCATCTTTAGAGTCTCAACATGCTCCATTAACTTGAGCACATGAGGGCTAACTTTTTGGCCCTCCTTGATATTGAGATCGAAAAATGCGGATGCCGCTTCATATTGTATGATCCTTGTAGCTTGTGAAAACATGGTCACAAGCTTCGTATAGATCTCATATGCGGTGCTAATCTTTATAGCACTCCTTTGGAGATCGGCCTCCATAGAGAAGATCAACACATTTTTGATCGCGGCCGACTCCTTTTGGTAAGTCTCATAGGCTTGCCTAGCGGCGGGGGTAAACCTTGCGGTAGGTATGGCGGGATAGGCCTCGGTGAGGTAGCGAAGCTTGTCGTCACCCTCCGCGGCCAAACGGAGTTGAGCGTCCCAATCGGCGAAGTTAGACCCATTCTTTTCTAATTTACATCGATCCATGAAGGATCGGAGCCAAGAAACATTGGTGAGAGTGGTCGAGCTAGCGTTTGCGGATGAATTTGGAGTTGTCATTGCAATTGAGAAAACAATTTTGACTACAAAATAGGAAGTGAAGGAATTAATAAACATTTATCGTTTTAATAATACTTGTAAAAATTTTAAACAAGTTTTAAGCATTTATATAGTGACCTCTACCCAACTATTATAAATGATCCCGAGATCCAAATTCATATTAACTCGGGAACGGTGAGCCGATTCATCCCTAATCAATATAATTCGGTGGATTAACTCTTTAATCGATTCTACTTCTAGAACTCTCGGTCGATAAAATTACTTTAATATTTATCTTAAGCCCGGAACACATGCGGCTACGGTCGCGAATACTTCCGTTGAGCTCAATCCAAATTCGATGTTATAACAATTTACTACCCACTTACCCAACGTAACAAGTTTAGCACCTCGGTGAGCCGAGCCCACTTCCTTATGAAATTGGGACTCATGGTTCTACTATTTGGTAAGGCTAATTCTCAATTATTATTTAGTGAGAGGTCTTGTCAATTTATTATCTATCTCGTTTTAAGTGAACTAAAGCGGTGAACTACGATAATTATAATTGACACGGTCGATGACTCGATAAAATATGATATGCATGTGTAGTTATGGCGATTTGGCTATGCATGCAAACATATAAAATAAATGCAAAGTAAAGCAATAAAATCCTAGTATGGCCTTTCTAAAAAATAAATAAATTTAATAAACTATTCACAAATTCGAAAACCAACTCCTTGGTCCCTTGAACTTCATTTGGCACGCACTTTAAGGCAAAACTGTCTTTGTCGGAACGCCTTCCCGAATGGCACCGTCTTCAAGGAACTCCGGGATAAATAAATTACATAGCTTTTCTACTTTATACATTATAAAAAGAAAAATAAAAAAAAATAAAAAAAATAAAAGTGATACGAGATCACAAATAATTACAACCGAATCGATATCCCCATTCATTTCGGAAAATATCAATTAAAAACTAAGATCATACTAAGTACAAATTACATAATTCAAAATTACATAAAATAAAACATGACATGCATACTAAAAATGCAGCATTAAAATATGTATGATACATGCCATGTGATGTGCCAAATCGCCCTATTTAAGCTAATATCGTATATATTTGGTCCGGTTTTATGGATAGTTGCGATTATTAACTTATTAAAATCACACAATATTACATAAATCAAATCTATGTCCAAGTTAATTACCCCAACTGTTTTAGGACTCAAAAATTTAGTCTTCACTAAATATTTGACAATAATTCAACTTGATATTCTATTATTGCTCATTGAACATCTTTTAATCATAAAAATAAAGAAATAATTCCCAATAAGTCATAAAAAATTCAAAAATTTCAAAATCATAATTTTGTATATTCTAGAAAATTTCCAACATTCCAAAATTTTAATAAAATATGCCCATAGAATATTTTTAATTTATTTCACAAATAAATCGCATAATACATAACTTTAACCTTTTAATTCCAAGTTAAACATAAAAATTATGAAAAATCAAAATTAAAATTTTGAATATTCTATATAAATTTTCAGAACCTGGAAATGACAAATTTTCAAGCCCCAAAAATCGAATTTACAATTATGACCATTAAAGTTGCTATTTATCAATTTTATTATATAAAAATCAATAATCACCCAAATCAAATGAAATTTGACATGCAACTTTAGATCTGATGTTCATATCATATATAACATTGGAAAAACTTTTCATGCCATAAAATTCATTTTAGCTATAATAGTCACTATTTATGTGATTTTTACATCTAAAAATCATAAATCATGCAAAATAAAACAATTTTACCTCAAAATTTACATACAGTGTGTAAATATTGCATGTGACAACATACTAAAATTTCATGGGCAGAAACGAAGTCTAACTAATTTTAACCAAAATACCTCCATTTAATCCATTTTTATCATGTAAAAATCATAAATCATGCAATATAAAACACTTTTATACAAAATTTTACATACAATAAGTAAAACATGTATGTGAGGTCGTGTAAAAATTTCAAGGTCAGAATCATAGTCTAACTAATTTTAGTGTTTTAAAAGTCATTTTACTAAATAAAATGTAATAAAAATACTAAAATTAAATTAATGAGCAATAAAAATACCATAAATTATCAAAATAACACAAAATCAATTTAGGACTAGAATGTTAATCATGCAAAATTTCGTGGCCTTTATCTTCATAAATCACAAAAATTAGTTTTATTTAAGTTACATATAACTCGAAAAAACTATAAATCGATTATGCATGTAACAACCATTGCTCTGATACCAATTGAAGGATTCATTAACCTCTTATTAGACACTTCTAATAACTATATAAATTTAGGTTAGTCATAAACTAACAAGATCTTATGCATGCATAACAATATATATACAAAGTAAGTAGAAATCGATCTACTTACAATGAATGGCCGAGTGGTTATACTAATTGGACACCTTCTAAATTAGTCTTCTTAAGAAAATCCTAGTGCTCCAAAGATGAACTTAGATCCAATATTAGAATCTACTCCTCAAGGATTTGTACCAAGATAACCCTCTTAAACAAATACTAATTTGAATACTAGAAATTAGTATATGTATCTTAAAATAACTACTAATATTATTACTTACTACTACTAGTAATGTGTTGTGTTAATATTAGAGATTTTGTGACTTTTGTTTCTTATATGTTCTAAAACAATATTAGAGAGAATATTCAAAATTATCATTATGTATATTTTTTTTTTAAGAATGAATTAAGAGAATAAGAAGAGAAAACTCTTCTTATTCACATGGGTGGCCGGGTGGCGGCTTACGGAAGGATGCCCTATCAATGCTCAAGATTGTTCTTCTCAAGATGTAGAGTGTAGGGCTAGGTTTAAGTCTTTTAGAGACATAATCATTGTGCTTAAATCTTAATTCTCAATTAGAACAACAATTAAGTCCTAAACCTACCCACCCCCCTCCATTTACACGGCACAAATGGACTTAAAATGGTCCATTTTAAGTTTGTCATTTGTTAATTTGTATAATGTGACATATTGGACATGTTACTAGACATGTTTCTTAATAATGTATTTTTAACTTATTAAAAATCATTATATAAACAAAATAAGTCACATACAAAAATTAACTAGTAATTCATAATTACAAGTACTTAAAATGGGTCATAGAATTATAAATCACAACAACTTGTATTTATAATAAATCATTCATTCTTATTTTGATTGTTTCATAAACAATAATAAAACCTAAGTAATAAAACAATTTTAAATTACTTAGAACGAATCTTATTTAATCGAATTACAATAAGATACGAATTCTCACTCACAAAATCATTCGTTCCATTTTAAGGAATTAATTAACTTGTATCAACATACAATTAATTAATTAATCAATTAAGAGTGTTACCCTAGAGGTATGACCTTAAGGGATCAACTGATCACCACCGTCATACGACAGTAATGTCAAACTCTAGCCAGCCAATCATTACCGATTAATGTGGATCAGTTGACAATAAAATATTACTTTCCCTCATGCATTCTTATTATGAGATTTAAACATGTGATCACATTATTGTCGAGGACACTTACTCCAACAGGAAACTACTCACTCATGATCATGGAAAACATGCTAACAAGGGTGTCAATCATATTAACAAGTCTAAACATGATGAATGAGTAAAACAATAAACAATAAAGAACAAAGAGTAAAGAGATTATACCAAACTTAAGATGAACAATTGGAAAGGAAAGAATAATAGAAGAAATCTTGATTGATTGATGAAGAGTTGTCAATTCTCCAATAATAACCCAATAATCTTCAATTACTCAATAATAAGTCTTGAACAAGAATTAAGAAAAGATTAATGTGTAATTTGTGGAAAGATTAAGTGCTAATCTATTCTAATCTACTCCTAATGAAGGCTTAATCTAATCTAAGGAAGCTTGATTTAATCTAAGGAAAACTTTTTTTTCTTGATTATTACAAATGGAGTATATATAGTGGTATATCATTAGGTTAAGCAAGGGTAGATTAGTAAATAACATTTTTAAGTGTTGAATAGAGTTTTGCAAGTCCCGAGGGACATGCGTGGATTGAGTAACAACTCCCAAGGAAATCCGCGCGTCCTGGCCTGAAGCACGCTTGGTCCTGTAAGGGGATCCGCTCGTCCCGAGTGAAAAATGCACGTCCTGAGCTTAAAATCGAGCGGGTTGAGATTGATCCGAGCGGGTTGGACTGCAGAATTCTCTTTCTTGCTTTTATGCCTATGATGCTTCTATATGCTCCTTATTCCTACATCCTTGGTCATCATTCTTACCCCCTCTTCATACTAGTCCATCCAAGATCGTCAACAAACCTCCGCATATGCACGAGAGATGGGAATTCCGCCTCATTATCTTATTTCCTACAAGACATATAAAATGCAATAGGAAAGCAAAATAGGAAGGAATTGACGGATAAAATGGCCATGAAATGCTATATTAGTATGCAAAATAGGTTCAATTAAGGGACTAAATGTGCGCAATTAAGAGTCACATCAAACATCCCCAAACCGAACCTTTACTCGTCCCGAGTAAAGAGGTGACTAGAACTAGACCTTTATTTAAACTATCCTAATAATATAACCGATGTGAGACAATTAGCGGGTCTCACTCCGCCCCTTCAACTCACAACAAGACATCTATGAGGTAATATGCCTTCTTGCAAGGCAAGGTGGGGCTTGCCAAAATGGCGATACATCCAAACATTAAGCACACAAAACAAGTAATGGATGCATCTACAAAAGAATAGCCACTTTCCTCATCTATGTGGCGAAAATCATCTAAAGGGGAAGCAATCTAAGGGTACACACTCCATTGTAGATATCATTTCTCCAAGCTACTAAGTCCAAAAGGATACCAACAAATCACCTCCAAGTTGTGTCAAACTAGGGTACTTTTATCCTCAATCGCTAAATGCTTTTGTCAAGAGTAGGCTCCTTATGGTGTTAGAAACACTGTAGGATCGCGAAATTCCCCCTCTTGCCTAGACAAGAAGAAGGGTCGTCCCCTCTCCACCATGCAACAAATAAGATCAATGGATAAAAAGGGATCAAGATGTTTTGAGTTTCACATTTGTAGTTTGCTTTTTGGTTTGTTTTTTCCCCCAATTTCTTGTGGTATTTGACATTTGAGAATAACTTTTTTGCCATTTTTTATGTTTGGCATTTTGATACTTGGAAAATTTTTCAATCTTTGCATTTTTGAACATTTTTCAAAGTAACCCCATTTTTTTATTTTTGTAGCAAGGGTACTTATATTGAAACATAGGAGTTTATTCTTGCTCCTCTTTTCATTGATGCAATTTTGCAAACTTTTTGATTTTGATTTTAGTACTTGAACTCAATTTGGAGATTTTTGTGCCCATTCCTTTTTTTTTGTTGACAAAATATGATGATAGAAGTGTAAGAACGGTTGCATGGCTTCAAAGGTCACCTTGGAATAAACGGTAGCCAAGGAGTTATCACACCACAAGGTATTCTTGACTAGGCCTTAGTCCATGGGTCAAAAGATACTAGTATGACACATCCTAGGGTGTCTTGAGGGTATTCTAGCAAAAAAAGTCTCAAGGAGAAAAATTATCTATAAGGGCCGTATATACACTTGTCAAACTTTCCAAATAGGCATTTTCACAAAAATTTTCCTAAAATGCAACTACATGCCATGATGCAACTAGCATATATACAATCCTAATGCATATGCTTCTATCAACTAAAATGCCAAATAATCTCGATGCAAACTCTTAGCAACACATTGGTTCATACCGCATCAATCAAAATATAGCCACATTGTCATTAACATATAAAAAGGAGGAAGGAGATTTGGAAAGATCATACCATGCGGTCTTCTATTTCTTTCGTGCCTCGAATGTGGCGTAGTCGACCCAATGTTATAAGAGTGACAAACAAACAAACAAATATATACAATATATACAATTCTACACTAGAAGGGAAAGAACATGTTTTTGGAATTTTTAAATTTTTATGGATTTTGTTTTTATGAAATTAAAGAACATATTTATGGGAGTTTTTGAAAATTTTCAATTTTTATTTATTTTTGGAGTATAAATACCCATCCCCCACTTTATTTTGGACATTGTCCTCAATGTACATGTAGGAGTAGGAATGAAAAGGAAATACATGTTTTTGGATTTTTGATTTTATGGAAATTGAAGTATAAATGCAATGATATGATATGCATGTTTTAACTAAATGCAATTCTATATGACATATATAACAAATGAATGCAATCTAAACTACACTAAATGATGCATGTTCTCACCTATGATCAAACCTCCCCAAACCAATTTAAGCACTATTTCTAGTGTAGAAAGGAATAGGTTTGGTCATTAGTGACTACGCATGAATTCAAGTCTATATGCAACTAACTATACGAATCATGTGAGATATATTACAATGCAAACTAATCTAATCATATGAGATATATTATAATGCAACTTTACATGAGAAATAGGGAAAGAGTATCATACAAATGGAGGCGGTGTAGATAAGCACCTCTATCCATCCTACTCATCATCATCGTCATCATTGCGGTTTCCACGTCTGCTAGATCCTTCTTGGTCATAGCCTCCTCCTTGGCTAAAGAATCCCCCAGTTTGGTCGCCAAAGTTCCCTCCTTGGTTGCCATAGTTAGGGAACAAGAGACGTGGTTGAGCCCAAGATGGATGAGGGCCTCTAGGGTTGATGTACCCTTGTTGAGCCATGTTGTAGTAGGAGGGGTATTGGGCCAAGTAGTTGTCAACCCCCCATCGTGCACTCGAAGATCAACATTTTGCATGAGCTTCATCAACTCACTCATGGATGGAGCTCTCGGATCTTGAGGAGTGAATGGTACATGTTGTGTTGGGTAGGGTGGAATAGGCACATAAGATGGTGGTCCGGCACCCCATTCCGGCAACTCGCGAGGTCGATGAGGTGCTTCTTCTCTTGGTGGTGGGTTGTCATGGATCTCTATGGGGAGGAGGCAGCTTGTCCTTGGAGAATACCGGCTCAAGCGAGCTCGGTGGGTGGTATGTTCCACCCCCTGAGAATAAACGATGTGCAACCCTTGGTGAACCACTCTACACTTTCGGCCTTATTGTATCTACACCAACGATGGTGGTTGAAGATAGCATCCTCATATATCAAGGTGCTCCCCTTGAGCTTTTCATAGCTTCCATCAAATTTGAACTCGGGGCAAAGTTCATTGGCCAAAATTGTAATTAGGCCTCCCATCACAAAGGTTTTGATATTAGTGTTCCCTTGTGCAAAGTCATTGAACCGTGTAAGTATCTCAAGGGGTGTGTTGAAATTGTAGGGCCTTGTCCCTTGCACATTCAAGTACGACTCTAGAAAGGTCAAGTCGAGAAGGGTGCACCTATCTTGTTCTAGCCTTCCATTTATGCTTTCGGCCACAAACAGCTCAGTAATCCTAATCACCGGATGTTGGATTGCAAAGGTATAACATTGCTTGTAGGAATGAAGTTCTCTTCCAGAAATAGCCCTCCAAAGGTGGTTAACAATAAAGTCGGAGGGCTTATCGGTGTCATTCCTTAGTACTTCAAGACCAAAAATACTTGCAAATTGGTCTAGAGTCAACCTATGGTCTCTATTGCAAAGACGAAACTCCAAACCAACATCTTTTCGCCGATTGGTGACAACACGGAGACTACACAAAAACTCTAGCGTGATACTCAAGTAAGTGTCCTCATGGGCATAGAACATCTTCTCAAGACCCAAACCATTGAAAAATACCTCCGTTTGATGCCTTATGCCAAGTATTTCTAATGCATCAAGATTAATGAATTGAGTAGGTTCATAGTTCTTACTTAGCAATTACTCGAATCGTTAGCGATGTTCATTTTTGGTGAAGATTACCTCCGGGAAATACTCAAGTTGTGCAACACATTGTATCGTTACATTCTCTTGGCCCCTTGCCTCTCGTGATGCGGATGAAGTAGCACCCTTGCGACGCTTGAGCGCTGTCTCGGCGGCCTTCTTGCTTTTGCTCCTTAGATTCATCATTGCTTGATGTGGTTGGTAGGGATTTGTTCAATTTGTGATGGGGTTTTTGTGGAGATTTTGTGAGGAGGATTATGAGATTTGGTTTGGATGTTGATAAGATAAGGGAATAGGGATGGTGGGGGAGGCGTTTATATCAAAGAAGGGTGCTGGGATGAGCGGGCTAGGGTTGGGTTTGGGCGTACCAAACTGTAACCCAGCACTTATCCTTTGCAATCCGAGCGTCTTGGTATCGGCTCGAGCGTCCTGAAGTTGCTGCACGGACGTCCTACTAAGGAGACGCGCGGATTCTCTCCCAGCTGGTCCTCTTTATCTTGAATACAGGTTAGGACGAGCGTTTTGAAAGCGGCTTGAACGAATCATTATTTAGGACGTGCGTCCTCTGAAAAATCTGTCCAGATTTTCATCAAGGAAAAATCTTACTTAATGTACCGTTTAGGACGAGCGTCCTGGTATCAGCTCGAGCGGATCAGTAGCTGGGTCGCGCGTCCTGGCTCCAAATTGCGCAGATCTAATGGCAGCGAATTGTTTTACCTGAAGCACAGCTTGGCTCGAGCGGGCTACTGTCGGGACGTGCGTCCTGGTCTGTTCTTTGGTAATCTTTCAATCGTTTCATGCTAATCCTCTCCCTTGTACCCTTTTGTGCTTCCTCTTATCATCAATTTCTGAAAATTTCCTCAAAGAATGGATAAAGAACCCTCCCTCATAATTCTCATGTAAAGAAAAATGCAAGTAATCTAAAAGTATGTTTGATATTATATAATGCAAAGTCATAGAAAGGAATATGATACAAATGGTGGTTTGAGATAAGACTCCACCAAACTAGTTTGAAATGTTGATATCTATTGTCCATAGAGCTCAAGGCCCTTAAAAGTTGGTCAAAAGCTTGTGAGTGGTCCTCAAGTAAGCATGAGTAAGTTTTGAACCATTGCAAAATAGAGTAGCTAGGGCCAATCCATGAGGGATCTCCCTTTGAATTCCTTCCCCTTATTCTTTGCTTTGTCATGATGGCTGATACGGTCGTTATGTACCAAAAATAAAATACCTAGATACTACTAACAGAAGTCAGCGGTAAGTAGGGTCGATCTCCACAGGGAGGCGGTCACTATCTACTTGTCAAATTTGGTCTGTCTGATGTCACTAATGGGGGTTTTGAAATTGATTTAATTAAACTATGAGATTAAGGCAAGAGGGAAAGGAATGAGAGAAATTAACAGTAAGAGAAGGGAACTAGGATGTCGGGTCATCAATGAACGTCAGTCAAATGCAGTTAAGGTTACAGATCAGTCGATGTGTCGGCTAAGGGGCAACGAATATCTCCTTTCGGTCTCAATTCGCCCTAAAATGCTATTAGCTTAACTTTCGTCCTCACTAAAGCATCCTATTGTTCACTGCGGGTCTCACCCCTTCCAACCTTTCGGTCCAGGTCAAGGTTTACCAAAGTTAAAAGGCTAATTGCTTCGAATCAACTAGCAGGATACAGTTATAGCAGCGATTAACAACATAGATTAAACAACAACGACGAATCTATAAACCTAATCAGCAATTAACAACAGTCCATTGACTACTCTAATCCTAGCAAAGAGATTAGCTAGACATAATTAAATAAGCAAGAAAAAGGGAAAGAATAATAAACATTAAATAAATTAAGGAGAAAAAGGGAGAGAAAGAGTTACAGAAATAAATCAGGAAAGAGAGAAAACAGAGAACAGTAGTAAATCATCGTCTGATAGTGTGTGGTAGCCAGTTACAAATGACGTCCTACCTTCCTATTTATAAGAAAATAGGATTTATTTGACCTAATGACGGAATAAAACTAAAAAGCCCAAGCCCGTAAGAGAATCCACTCGATCGAGTGATTTAGAACCACTCGATCGAGCAAACTCAGACTCAAACCATTCGATCGACTAAAAGTATCACTCGATCGAGTAAACCTAAATATGCAACTGTTCGATCGACCAAGGAAAGTACTCGATCGAACTATTATTTGATCTAAAACCACTCGATCGACCAGTAAAGTGTTCCATCGAGTGCTTCTTGACTTCAGCAGCTCACAATTCCGTT
The DNA here is from genome assembly GCF_048544455.1 of Silene latifolia. Lineage (NCBI taxonomy): Eukaryota > Viridiplantae > Streptophyta > Magnoliopsida > Caryophyllales > Caryophyllaceae > Silene > Silene latifolia. The sequence continues at coordinate 77,641,791 of NC_133528.1, forward strand.
AGTTTAGCTTTGACTTGTCCTTTTAGCTCCCGAAACAGCTTCACGCATCCCAAGACAGCTATATTTCCGCTCCAAATTCACTCTTCCTCCAAATGCATGCAAAACGGACGATAAAAGGCTTGATTTCACTACTTTCTGGTTCACTCCTGCAAATAAGACAAAACAAACCAAAGTAGCATATTCGGGGCATTTCGTAGCATAAAACTACGATAATAGCATAGAAATACGTGCATAAAAAGGCCTAAAAGGACTATATAAAATGCACGTATCAAATCTCTCCAAACCAAACCTTTACTCGTCCTCGAGTAAACTAAATGCAAACTAATGGAACGGAAAAGATAACTCAGAGCTAGCTACAAATGCCCACTTAAACCAATTTAATGCAAGCAACTAACACATATAGCAAACAGTCAAATGCAAACGAGTTGTAAGATGTTTATAATAAAGCTGAACCATCGACCTTGCAAGACCTTTAACAATGGACTCTCACGGGTCACTCTTCTCTCATGAAGCAAAGGGTGAACATATATATGTAAGAGAGAAAGAAAAATAGTCGCTCACCTAGACTACGACCCACATAAACATGCATGCAACTAATATGATAGACAATTCTAGCTACCGTACACACATTCCAACCAAACAAGGTCCTGTCACAGCCGAGGGCTTACAAAGATATGATAAAGTGAGGCAATGGGTAAGAAAAGGCAAAACATTTATGGGAATGTGGAGGTATAGGTGATCAAGCTAGTACCTAAACAAAACCATATAACAACATCCATTTCCAACTCAATTATAGATTAAGCACAGTACTCTTCATTTGGTACAAAACTCACCAAACCGAACTGAAAATACTCCTCAAAAGATATAGGTAAAGCATAGGAGCGAAACCGATCTCATCAAACAACAACTTTTTTCTAATTTTTTTTCATTCTTTTTTTCCGGTTTCTTCTTTTCTTTTCTTTTCCGAATTCCTTTTTCAAATTCTTTTTTTTTTCTTTTCTTTCTTTTTCACGTCTTTTTTCATCATCTTCATCATCCTCCCTTTCTTCTTAGATTACCAACTCCGAATCAACAGAATACGAGCCAAACTTGGCACAATGAAATATATACCGCAAAACATACACTAAACTAGCTTGACAAGGCAGGCTAAATTCGGGATGTAGCTAAGGGTCAACAGGCAAATTTGGCTAATGTGGAGTTAAATGGGTAAAAATGAAATAAAGGGAAATTGTAAGCACCTCCCTGCATGTGACACCAACCACTAACCCGAATGTATGAAGGCAAAAAGCAATTGAATTTCATATACGTGCAAATTAATGAACATGTTATGCAAGGAGTATACTACTCACAATCCTACATGAAACTGGTCATAAATGACACCAGTTTATAAGGCTCTAAATCCTTAGAAATTATAAGTAGGTTGCCAAAATTTCAGGTCAAGTCTATTCGTTCTGCTAAATTTTAACATTAACTCGTAGATATGCAAAAGACAAAGCTAAAAAGATAATAGTTCAATGCAAGGCTTAAGCAAAAAGACAAATTGTAGTGCAATATCATCATTGAAATCAACCGTTCCGACTCAACCTATATGCAAAAATAAACGTGAAATTTTTGAATTTTACGATTTTTTTTTAATTTTTTTGATAATTTTTGAATTTTAATAAGAATAAACAACAATGCAAACGGAAATTAAACGTGACAACAGAAATGCAATAAAAACAAGATGCAGACATAGATATGGATGCATAACCTCCCCAAACCAAACCGTACAATGCCCCCATTGTACCAAAACATGGAAAGGAAATGCAAACTGAAAGAGAAAGAGAGTAAATACGGAAAGCTTATAAGATTGCGCGAATAAGGGACCTCCCCAAACCAGCCAGCAACGTGGGAGGTCGCTAAATAGCCAAATATCGTCACAGGAAGCGAATCCAAGTCAAAGGGCATCCATAACAGCTCGATCGAGAGGAATAGTGGTCGATCGAGTTGTTCTCTCTTTGCAGGCACTCGATCGAGTGGATTAAGAGTGCTCGATCGAACAGAACAGCAGCAAAAGCTCTCGATCGAGTACAAAAAGTACTCGATCGAGTGAACCTCAGTAAATTCCTGCAAAGACGCAATGAAAACAGCCCGCAAAACTAACAAAACAAGCATAACTGAAAAAGTCTATGGTACGAAGACCATTTATTACAACTAAAACTGAAATAAAATGCAATGCAATTAAAAATAAATCTCCGGATTGCCTTCCGGGTAGCGCTAGCTTCAGACAGGTCCCAGCTCGACCTTCTTTTTCAACAGCTGCTCCAATCAGTCATAATCAAAACAGCTCAAAGCTCTTAGCATGAGATCGTACATCTGCGCATGTGCTACACAAGAGCATAAGTAGCACCATAATATAGAAATAAAATAGGAAATTGAAATAATTAATCGTTTAAGCCCGACAAATTTCCTATGAGATCTCCTAAATTTATCCACAAAGTAGAGGAGCCCGGGAGCAATTGACGATAAAGTAGGGTACCGTTTCAGATTAACGAAATTGAAATGATAAGGACGGTGAAAAATCGTTAAATTATACGACGTACTGGGAAGGGGCAAAGCATTAGAATGCGAAGCATAAGTCAAATGAGGCAATGTACTATTTGAACAAACAATAATAAAATTATCGTTTACTACCTCGGGTTGGTCGCTCTCAATGACGGAATCATTGACAAAGGAAGATATTACCTCTTCCGTGCTAGGAGCAATTACCGACTCAGCTGCCTCCTCGTCACCCTCCTCAGTGGATTTCATCCCGTAAATCGCAGCCTCAAGTGCATCCAACTCGGCTTTGAATAGGGGAGATTCACCGTATCCATTATCATCATCAAAATCGTCGTCTAAAACGAACCCAAACAACAAATCATTGCTCTCTCTGGCCAGACTACTCGATCGAGTAGAATTATCACTCGATCGAAGGCTTTCTTCCTGATTTTCACTCGATCGAGTGCTTTGAACTGCTCGAACGAACGTTTTTTCTGGAAATTCACTCGATCGACTAATATAAGTCACTCGATCGAGTGATTCTTGCTGTACAGCGCTGAAATCCTCGTGTAAGGCATTGAAATATTATAGAACTTCGTGATCCGAGTCATAAAAATCATCCTCAGCATTGGGCAACACGGTTTCTTCATGGGAAAAACCGCTCTCGGTAAAGTATACCTCTTCTGGTTGCCTACTATCCGACTCAGCAGCTAGCTGAGCTATTTGAGACTCCAGCTCAATGAGTTGAGCTTCCATATGTCTATCACACTCTTGCCTTTTGGATGCAAGTGTCTCCAACAAAGATTTCAGCTCCGCCACCTCTTCTTTCCGTATATCAGGAGGAACTTGTTGTTGCGGTGGCCAGACAAACGGAGGCTCTTGATTGCCTCGTTGATAGGGTGGATGTGGCGGCACAACTACAGAGGAATGGCTAACTCGTCCCCAAAGCTTGAACTCGTAGACCGCGTCATTTTCAGCCATACAAAAGCCTGCACTGTGCTCAGCAGCACCACATCTCCCGCAACAAATCACCTGCTGTGCCATATAATGGGACATAGGTGACGGGTCAAAGGTACTCAAGCCTTCCCTTTGACGATCTTTCACCTAGAAATATCTAGGTAGGACCTGTAGGGCCTATCAAAACAGCACTCAAGGAAAAAGATTAGAACTGCCTCAAGGAATAAATTCCTTGAGGCTAAAAACAGACAAATAAAACAAGTAAATAAATAGTTGCCTCCCCGGCAACGGCGCCAAAATTTGATACGGTCGTTATGTACCAAAAATAAAATACCTAGATACTACTAACAGAAGTCAGCGGTAAGTAGGGTCGATCTCCACAGGGAGGCGGTCACTATCTACTTGTCAAATTTGGTCTGTCTGATGTCACTAATGGGGGTTTTGAAATTGATTTAATTAAACTACGAGATTAAGGCAAGAGGGAAAGGAATGAGAGAAATTAACAGTAAGAGAAGGGAACTAGGATGTCGGGTCATCAATGAACGTCAGTCAAATGCAGTGAAGGTTACAGATCAGTCGATGTGTCGGCTAAGGAGCAACGAATATCTCCTTTCGGTCTCGATTCGCCCTAAAATGCTATTAGCTTAACTTTCGTCCTCACTAAAGCATCCTATTGTTCACTGCGGGTCTCACCCCTTCCAACCTTTCGGTCCAGGTCAAGGTTTACCAAAGTTAAAAGGCTAATTGTTTCGAATCAACTAGCAGGATACAGTTATAGCAGCGATTAACAACATAGATTAAACAACAACGATGAATCTATAAACCTAATCAGCAATTAACAACAGTCCATTGACTACCCTAATCCTAGCAAAGAGATTAGCTAGACATAATTAAATAAGCAAGAACAAGGGAAAGAATAATAAACATTAAATAAATTAAGGAGAAAAAGGGAGAGAAAGAGTTACAGAAATAAATCCGGAAAGAGAGAAAACAGAGAACAATAGTAAATCATCGTCTGATAGTGTGTGGTAGCCAGTTACAAATGACGTCCTACCTTCCTATTTATAAGAAAATAGGATTTATTTGACCTAATGACGGAATAAAACTAAAAAGCCCAAGCCCGTAAGAGAATCCACTCGATCGAGTGATTTAGAACCACTCGATCGAGCAAACTCAGACTCAAACCATTCGATCGACTAAAAGTATCACTCGATCGAGTAAACCTAAATATGCAACTGTTCGATCGACCACGGAAAGTACTCGATCGAACTATTATTTGATCTAAAACCACTCGATCGACCAATAAAGTGTTCGATCGAGTGCTTCTTGACTTCAGCAGCTCACAATTCCGTTAGTTTAGCTTTGACTTGTCCTTTTAGCTCCCGAAACAGCTTCACGCATCCCAAGACAGCTATATTTCCGCTCCAAATTCACTCTTCCTCCAAATGCTCGATCGAACATTTTTTCTGGAAATTCACTCGATCGACTAATATAAGTCACTCGATCGAGTGATTCTTGCTGTACAGCGCTGAAATCCTCGTGTAAGGCATTGAAATATGATAGAACTTCGTGATCCGAGTCATAAAAATCATCCTCAGCATTGGGCAACATGGTTTCTTCATGGGAAAAACCGCTCTCGGTAAAGTATACCTCTTCTGGTTGCCTAGTATCCGACTCAGCAGCTAGCTGAGCTATTTGAGACTCCAGCTCAATGAGTTGAGCTTCCATACGTCTATCACACTCTTGCCTTTTGGATGCAAGTGTCTCCAACAAAGATTTCAGCTCCGCAACCTCTTCTTTCCGTATATCAGGAGGAACTTGTTGTTGCGGTGGCCAGACAAACGGAGGCTCTTGATTGCCTCGTTGATAGGGTGGATGTGGCGGCACAACTACAGAGGAATGGCTAACTCGTCCCCAAAGCTTGAACTCGTAGACCGCGTCATTTTCTGCCATACAAAAAACTGCATTGTGCTCAGCAGCACCACATCTCCCGCAGCAAATCACCTGCTGTGCCATATAATGGGACATAGGTGACGCGTCAAAGGTACTCAAGCCTTCCCTTTGACGATCTTTCACCTAGAACTATCTAGGTAGGACCTGTAGGGCCTATCAAAACAGCACTCAAGGAAAAAAGATTAGAACTGCCTCAAGGAATAAATTCCTTGAGGTTAAAAACAGACAAATAAAACAAGTAAATAAATAGTTGCCTCCCCGACAACGGCGCCAAAATTTGATACGGTCGTTATGTACCAAAAATAAAATACCTAGATACTACTAACAGAAGTCAGCGGTAAGTAGGGTCGATCTCCACAGGGAGGCGGTCACTATCTACTTGTCAAATTTGGTCTGTCTGATGTCACTAATGGGGGTTTTGAAATTGATTTAATTAAACTACGAGATTAAGGCAAGAGGGAAAGGAATGAGAGAAATTAACAGTAAGAGAAGGGATCTAGGATGTCGGGTCATCAATGAACGTCAGTCAAATGCAGTTAAGGTTACAGATCAGTCGATGTGTCGGCTAAGGGGCAACGAATATCTCCTTTCGGTCTCAATTCGCCCTAAAATGCTATTAGCTTAACTTTCGTCCTCACTAAAGCATCCTATTGTTCACTGCGGGTCTCACCCCTTCCAACCTTTCGGTCCAGGTCAAGGTTTACCAAAGTTAAAAGGCTAATTGCTTTGAATCAACTAGCCGGATACAGTTATAGCAGCGATTAACAACATAGATTAAACAACAACGACGAATCTATAAACCTTATCAGCAATTAACAATAGTCCATTGACTACCCTAATCCTAGCAAAGAGATTAGCTTGACATAATTAAACAAGCAAGAACAAGGTAAAGAATAATAAACATTAAATAAATTAAGGAGAAAAAGGGAGAGAAAGAGTTACAGAAATAAATCCGGAAAGAGAGAAAATAGAGAACAGTAGTAAATCATTGTCTGATAGTGTGTGGTAGCCAGTTACAAATGACGTCCTACCTTCCTATTTATAAGAAAATAGGATTTATTTGACCTAATGACGGAATAAAACTAAAAAGCCCAAGCCCGTAAGAGAATCCACTCGATCGAGTGATTTAGAACCACTCGATCGAGCAAACTCAGACTCAAACCATTCGATCGACTAAAAGTATCACTCGATCGAGTAAACCTAAATATGCAACTGTTCGATCGACCAAGGAAAGTACTCGATCGAACTATTATTTGATCTAAAACCACTCGATCGACCAGTAAAGTGTTCGATCGAGTGCTTCTTGCCTTCAGCAGCTCACAATTCCGTTAGTTTAGCTTTGAGTTGTCCTTTTAGCTCCCGAAACAGCTTCACGCATCCCAAGACAGTTATATTTCCGCTCCAAATTCACTCTTCCTCCAAATGCATGCAAAACGGACGATAAAAGGCTTGATTTCACTACTTTCTGGTTCATTCCTGCAAATAAGACAAAACAAACCAAAGTAGCATATTCAGGGCATTTCGTAGCATAAAACTACGATAATAGCATAGAAATACGTGCATAAAAAGGCCTAAAAGGACTATATAAAATGCACGTATCAATGGCCTTCCCGGCTCTTAAAACTAGCAAACTTGAGATTCTTGTCATTGGGGATTTTCCGGTTGCTCATATTTCTTCCAAAGTTGATGACGAAAATGCTTGGACTAGACAATCTTCCAAGAATAGAAAGTGAACTTTCATGGCATTGTTGATGGGGTGTCTTAGGAGTTGGGATAGTGGGTGCCAAATTTCCACATGTAGACTCCTTCTTAGCCTTCTCTTTGAGCTTCTCCACTAAGTAATTCTTGTATGACGATTTGACTTTCGTGAGAAGGTCCATAATGTCATATCCAAGTATCATGAGCTCCATAGTGGGTTTGAAAAGATTCTCATGAAGGCATCCCTCCTCTTCATCGAGGCAAACTCCAAACTTATCAAGGATGGGTTCCTCAAGCAAATTGATTTCACAACTCCATTTATCATTTGAGCATATCTTTCCCTCATCATCTTCTTCCATAGATGCGTCATCATTTCTTCCTCCATATGAATCATAAATAGGGGCTTCACTTCTCAATAGTTCTTCCTCCGCCGTCTCAATGTTCACATCAAAAGTCACACCCTCATACTCACAAAGGCTAAGAGTATTTGGCTTACTCAACCTCATATCTTCTTCATTAAACATCATACTGTCGTACTCACAAGAGCTCAAGGAGATTGGCTCTTTCTACTTCACATCTTCTTCATCAAAGGTCATTACCTCAAATTCACATTCATGGTCAATGCTCAAGGATTGCTGAGGAGTGGTTGGTTGGATTGTTGCTTGAGTTTCCTTCATTTGGGCAATTCGAATTGCCAACCCCTCACCATAGGTAGCAATGCTTTGAAGAACATTGCCCCTATTTTGGCTCTCCTATAGTACTTGTATGAAGAAGTTTTGTTGGTCCCCCATTATTTGGAGGGCCATATTTTGAATGTCAAAGTTATGCTCATATTCTTGTTGTGTGTGGGTGTGAAAGTGGTTATATTGTGGCATTTGGATTGGTTGTAAAGTGAGTCTTGGGTGGATGGTTGTTGTGGATATTGGGTGTGGTGATTTTGGTGGGGAAAGTTGGGGTAGTAGTTAGGATTTTCATTGTATGAGTAGTAAGGTAGGTTTGTGTTGACTTGCTCCTCAAACCCCCCATACCCATTGTCATACTCAAAAGATCCACCACATACTCCATGTACCAAGTCTTGGGTCATCATCATAGCCAATATAAAGATACAACTATAAACACAAAAACTACAATAAAACGGTAAAAACGACCTCGAGGAGCAAGTTCCTCAAGGTTAAAGCATAATTAAAAATAGACTAACAAGTAAGAACTTAATCACAAAACACCGTCCCCGGCAACGGCGCCATTTTTGATGAGACGTTGTCATCACACGCCCAATCAAACACATTTATAATCTCAACAAACAACTAGATAGTGGTTAAGTCGAGGTCGATCCACATGATGGTATGCTTTGGGTTCTAAGTCTATCTAACTCAATTTATGTTAGTGTGACAATTGTTGGGGTTTGAAGTTGAAGAGTCTAAACTAATGAAAGCAATAAAATAGAGCAAGTAATAAATTAAAAGATGTAAACAAATGATTAAAAGCACTAGGATGTCATGGGTTCATAGGGGATTCATAGTGGTGATCATACAAACATGTTTACATAGTTACAAGCAAATTATTGTTGTAGTGGAATCGAGTTAGTTTATGTCTTATAATCCCTAGGAAGATCTGGGTCCCGGAGCCGGGTCGGTCAAGACTGTACAACATCTACAAGTCGACTTAGTTTCTTCCTAGTCACTTCTATGCATGGTCTTGATAGAAATGTAGATCTTTATACATAAACATACTCATATATGTTATAAAATAATTTGTCATAAAATTAAATAAAGGTCTTATGCATGCAAACAAATTAGCAAAATAAAGAAGAAATCACCCTTACATTGTAATTTCGGTTCTTATGGGCACAAAAGAAATCTCCTTTTTCTTTTGTTCTTGAGCTTTCCTTTAATGGAAGAAACAAGATCCAAGTGTAGGATCTCTCCTTAGGAATAATACCCAAAGCTTACTCTTAATTAAAATCAATATTATGTATACTAGGTAATATTAATTTTATAAGAAAAATGACCCAAAAATATTTGGTTTTTGGCTCCTAAAACCGGGTAGGAGAAGAGGAGAGGAAGTGTATTATTTTTATCTCTCTAAAAATAATTTTGTTAAGTGAATGAATAAAAATTACTACCAACACATGCATATAGTGAATGATAATAATTTTAAGCAAAAGAACCCTTGTTCTTTTCTAGGTGAAACCGGTTGGGAGGAAGAGGAAGGCCAATGCATGGGCTAGGTGCTCTTCCACAAGAAGCACTAGGTATGCATGCCTAGTAGTAAAAAGAATGATTACATCTTCCACTACTCTAATTAACATTATAAGAATATGTTAATTATGTCCAATATTTCGGTCCAAATGGATAACATGAAATCCATTTTATTTTTGTCAATTGTCAATATGTCACATGTCATATGTAACATAAATTTGTTATGTATTTTTAACATATTAAAAATCAACGTATTAATAAAAATACGTCATATACAAAAATCGACTTAGTAATTCACAATTACTTGTACCAGAATATTTTACCTGTTTATAAATCACAACAGATTGTATTTATAATAATTCATTCAATTTCAATCGTTTCTTTAAACAATAATTTCATCCGAGTAATGATACAATTCGATTACTCAGACCGTATCTCATTTAATCACATTTTAATGTGATACGTAAATTTTACTTCCAAAATCGTCCGTCAATTTTCAAGTAATTTAATTAACTCGTAACATTATACGATTAATTAAATGATCAATTAAGAGTGTTGCCCTATAGGTATGACCTAGGGGGTCAACTGATCACCACCGTCGCACGACAGTAATGTCAAACTCTAGTCAGCCAATCATTACCGATATATGTTGACCAGTTGACAGTAAAAAATACTTCCCAATTGTATTCTTTAAAATGAGATTCAATAATGATATTTAAATCATATGATCGCACTATTGTTGAGGACACATTTCCCAACAATCTCCCACTTGTCCTCGACAAGTGTGCGTCACCAATTCTCTTGTCCTATTACTATCTCCCACTCAATGCATGGTGTCTTTGAGGTCGTACTTGCAAGTGATCATATCAAGAGTGGTTTCCTCGATCTGGAGAATAACTGATTGACCGGACTTATCTATCATAGATACTTTCCGAGCGTGGCCACGCATTTCCAGTTCATTACTCCTCGAGTGGCCCTGAGATATTGTTATAACCCTGACTAGGGGTGGACAATTCCTATCGCACTCATTCCCTTTGACTAGCCACAGCCATCATAACCCAAAATATGCCCATTTGACCCCATTTACGAAGGTCGTAGTAACACAAATCAAAGTTAATCTGAAATTGTGCCATCTTAGGTGAATAGTCTTTAGTCAAAAGAATCGACTCATTTGAATACTATAGTAGCTCTCGCCACGACCAGGCTATATAAATTTGCCAGAACTCTATAAGCGGTCATTAGGCCCGACAAAATGTTCCTAACAGTCTGCCTATGTGATCGACTAATCATCTCACATGACTCTATGGCACTTGAACTTGCCATCAATCGCATCACACTCTAGTCACTTCGAGACGTCACCTAATACAAGTGACTATGGGCAATTACAATGTTAATCCGTGTTCACTTTAACGGGGTTCAATTGTCTCTACAACCCGTTTGGATGTAACAATGTATAAATTAAAGATAAAAGACAAATGTGATTATGAACATGAACAAAAACAACACTTTTATTTCATTTCAAAATCTAACAAAAACTTGGTACACGTTTAAGTCCCATGGACGTAACATGTCCATCATGCTTAGCCTGCGATAAAGGCTTGGTGAGCGGATCGGCTATGTTGTCATCCGTCCCAACCTTACAAATCGCAATTTCCTTTCTTTCAATGAAATCTCTTATTACATGATATTTTCTAAGTACATGTCTAGATCTATTACTAGACTTCGGCTCCTTAGCTTGGAAGATCGTCCCACTATTATCACAATAGAGAGTGATGGGATCATTGGCGTAGGTACTACTCTTAGACCTTCCGTGAATTGCCTCGATCCACACACTTCCTTGGCGCTTCGATCTTTGCTATGTACTCGACCCTCCGTTCTAGAATCATGATTCTGACTTCCTTGAAGCTTCTCCACCTAACGGCACCACCATTGAGCATGAAAACAAAACCAGCTTGTGATTTCATGTCATCTCTATCTGTTTGAAAACTTGAGTCCGTGTATCCATTAACACGCAACTCAGTATCTCCTCCAAACACTAGGATAGAGTCCTTAGTTCTTCTTAAGTACTTAAGGATGTTCTTGACGGCAATCCAGTGACTCTCACCTGGGTTTCCTTGATATCTACTCGTCATACTCAAAGCATACGAGACATCAGGACGTGTGCATATCATGGCATACATGATTGATCCAACAGCGGAAGCATAAGGGATCAACTTCATGCGTTCAACATCATGGGGTTCGGAGGGACATTGAGTCTTGCTCAATATCGTCCCGGTTACCATAGGTACCAAACCCCTTTTGGATTTGTCCATGCTGAACCGTCGAAGAATCTTATCAACATAAGACTCTTGACTTAGTGCCAATATCCTCTTGGATCTATCTCTATAGATCCGGATACCTAATATGCGTTGTGCCTCTCCTAAATCCTTCATTTGGAAGTGGTTACCTAACCACTTCTTAACAGAAGACAACATTGGAATATCATTTCCAATGAGTAGTATGTCATCGACATACAAGATTAGGAACACAACATTGCTCCCACTGAATTTCATGTATAAACATGGTTCCTCAACACTTCGAGTGAAACCATTTTCCTTTATAACATGATTGAATCGATGATTCCAACTTCTAGATGCTTGCTTAAGACCATAAATGGATCTCTTAAGCTTGCACACTTTGTTAGGATTTTTAGAATCAACAAAACCTTCGGGTTGTATCATGTACACCTCCTCTTCTAAATGCCCATTTAGAAAAGCGGTTTTGACATCCATTTGCCATATTTCATAATCATGAAATGCGGCGATCGCTAACAAAATCCGTATGGATCTTAGCATGGCTACGGGGGCGAAGGTCTCATCATAATGGAGACCTTCGACTTGGGTAAATCCTTTTGCCACTAGCCTAGCTTTGTAGACATCATCATGTCCTTCTATGCCATTTTTGATTTTGAATATCCATTTGCATTGAAGGGGTCTTGCCCCTTTAGGCAAATCTACCAAGTCCCAAACTTGGTTTTCATGCATAGAATCCATTTCGGACTTCATGGCTTCAAGCCATAAGGAGGAATTTGGACTAGAGATTGCGGTCTTGTAGGTGGCGGGCTCGTCACTTTCTATAAGCAACACATCGAGTGTTCCATCTTCCTCGATAAGTCCCACATATCGATCGGGATGGCGAATTACTCGACCCGTCCTTCTTAGTGGAGGAGGTACAACCGTGTTAGACGACGAAGGAACTTCTTCTTGCGTCTCTACCTCGGTTTGTGGCTCTTGAACTTCATCAAGTTCAAAATTTCTCCCACTCTGTCTCTTAGAAATAAATTCTCTTTCTAAGAAGACAGCCTCGCAAGACACAAACACTTTGTTTTCTTGAGGTTTGTAGAAGTAATATCCTCGAGAGGTTGAGGGGTAACCTACAAAGATGCATTTTTCGGATCTTGGGGCAAGCTTGTTGTCGTTCTTAGTTTTGACGTAAGCATCACATCCCCAAATCTTCATGTAGGATATATTGGGGATTTTTCCCGTCCACATCTCACATGGAGTCTTTTCGGTGGACTTTGTGGGACTATTGTTCAAAGATCGAATTGCGGTTTGAATCGCAAATCCCCAAAACGAGTTCGGTAACTCGGTTTGACTCATCATGGATCGAACCATATCAAGTAGGGTTCGATTCCTCCTTTCGGCAACACCATTGAGTTGTGGTGTTCCGGGTGGAGTAATTTGTGATATAATACCACAACCTTTCAAGTGTGAATCAAATTCAAGGCTAAGGTATTCACCACTACGATCGGATCGTAGTGCCTTAATCCTTTTGTTCAATTGGTTCTCTACTTCGTTTTGGAAATTCTTTGAATTTCCCAAACGCTTCACTCTTATGCTTCATTAAATAGACATACCCATGTCTACTCAAGTCGTCGGTGAAAGTTATAAAGTAGTCATAATTTCCACGAGCGGTGATACTCATTGGTCCACATACATTGGTGTGTATGAGTCCCAATAGTTCACTAGCTCGTGTCCCTTTACCACTAAAAGGATTACGAGTCATTTTGCCAAGTAGGCAATATTCGCATGTACCATATGATTGATAATCAAATGGTGTAATCACATTAGTCGAAATTAATCTTTTGATGCGATTCTCGTTTATGTGACCTAATCGACAATGCCAAATGAACGCTTCACTTGGGTCACTTGTTTTGAGTTTATTTGATTGAATGTTATAAATATCATTTGTCGGATTTGAGGTCTCTAAAATGTAAATGCCATTGATAGAGGAAGCTTGGCCTATAACCAAGTCGTTCCTAGAAATAGTACAACGATTGTTCTTAATGACAAAACAAAAACCGTCCATGTCTAGCATGGCGATTGAAATAATGTTTTTAGAGAGTGTAGGCACATAAAAACAATTATGCAAATACAACTCAAATCCATTAGGCAAAGCTAAAACATAAGTTCCCTTGGATTCGGCCGCTACCCGAGCTCCATTTCCAAGGCGTAGATCCACATCTCCCTTGCTAAGCCTCTCCACATCTCTTAAACCCTGTAAATGATTACAAAGGTGAGAACCACAACCGGTATCTAGTACCCATGTCGTAGTGGAAGTATAATTTATATCAATAACATAAATTTCTTTAGGAATTTTACCTTTCGGAGTGATGATTCCTTCCCTTATATTTCGCAAATATACGGGACAATTCCTAAGCCAATGTCCCATGCCATAGCAATAATGGCACTCATCATTAACTTGCTTGAAGTTTTTGATTTTCTTTCCCTTCTTCTTGAACCTCTTGCCCTTTGAAGCAAGAACTTGATTGCTAGAGCTCCCACTAGCTTTGGCATCTTTATCTTCCAGAGACAAAGACCCTATAGATTGCATGAGGTAGTCTTCCTGAGACGGACTCACACGAGGTCTAGTAGTAGTGGGTGGTTTAGAAGAGGTGATGAAGTTAAGGTTTCCATCCGAACCTATCCCAAAATGAAGTTCTCTAGTTGTATCGAAATTATTGTTGGAGCAAACGTCGTCAAAAACATTGTGATATGACTCAATAGTTATCGGTGCGGTAGCATTTGTTGGATTCATTGTAAAGAACTACAAATATGGAGGAAAAGGAAATATTAACATTTGTCTTTTTAAATCATACTTGCAAATTAACAAGATATGAACATTTATATAGTGACCTCTACCCAACTATAATAAATGATTCCAAGACCCAAATTCATATCGACTTAGGCACGGTAGGGCCGATTCATCCTTTATCAATATAACTCGGTGGATTAACGTTTAATCGATTATACTTTTAGAACTCTTGGTCGATAATATTACATTTAACAATTATCTTTAGCCCAAATCACATTTGACAAGGGCTCAGTAGGGCCGATACATCCCTTATCAAAAACTTTTGTTGAGTTCAATCCAAATTTCGAATAAATGTGTCCATGATCCAAATCCATATCAACTTGGGCACGGTAGGGCCGATTCATCCCTTATCAACATGAATTCGGTGGATTAACATTCATCACCCACTTCCCCTACGTAACAAGGTTTGTACCCCGGTAGGGCCGAGTGCACTCCCTCGCGAAATAGGTTTTCATGGTTTCTACTATTTGGTAAGGCTAAGTCTCAATTGATTGTTTTAGCGAGAGGTCATGTCAATTTATTATCTATCACGTTTTAAGTGAACTAAAGCGGTGAACTACGATAATTCTAATTGACACGGTCGATAAACTCGATAAAATAAGGATGCATGTTTTAGTTATGGCGATTTAGCGATGCATGTGACATAAAATAAAATGCAAGCATAAAGATAAATAAATCCTAGTATGGCCTTCCTAAAATAGAAAAACTATTTAACTATTACATCTTCGGAAACCAACTCCATTGGTCCCTTGAATTTCGGTTGTGGCACGCATCTCGAGGTAACACCGTCTTTATGTATCGCCATTCTTGAAGAAATCCGTCTTTGGGAACTCCGGAATGAATAAAATTACATAATAAATTACATAATTTCCTATTATACATTTGTAACTTAAAATAAAATAAATCTATTAAATTACAAAACGGTGATACGAGATCACAATAAAATTACAACCGAATCGATATTCCCATACATTTCGGGAAATACCAATTAAAATCTAAGGCCATACTAAGTAAAATTACATAATTCAAAATTACATAAATTAAAATTATGACAATCATAAAGAAAATGCAGCATTATAATATGTAAGAGCATGCTCAATTTTATGCTAAATCGCCTTTAATTAGCCAATATCGTATATTACTCGGTTTTTACGGATTTGCGTGATTTCAACATTTTTATAATCACAAAAATACATAAACTCATATTTATGCATAAGTTAATTACCCTAACCTCTTAGGACTCAAAATTTAGTCTTCACTAATAATTTGACCATAATTAACCCATATTTTATAACATTGTTCATAAATGGACCAAAAATTACAAAAATAAGCTATAAACTTCAAATAAATCACAAAATTTCAATTAAATTCAAAATTTGAAATTTAAACTCATGAACATTCTGGAAAAATACCATGACACTCATAATGTTTCAAATCTTAGGTTAAAAAGTTCGAAATTTTTCCGGAAAAACAATGTTGCGGTTTATCGTTTTTTTAATAAAATAATCATAAATCATGGGAAAAATTATATTCATTAACTTTTCAATTTTAGATCTGAAAAAGATAATAAAATGCAACATTAGACGTTTTTCCTAAGTCATAGATTATGTTTTATTAATTTTTCACTAATAATGTCACTATTTATGCTATTTTTCTTCAAAAATCCATAAATCATGCAAAAAGACTTCTTTATAGCCAATTATTTTACACACATCTTGTAAAATTGCATGTGACAACATATAAAATTTCTATGACCAGATTCGAAATTCAACTCATATTAACCTAGTTTTCACCTAAATCCGAATTTAATAATGAAAAATCCATTTTTCGAGCATAACAAGTCCAAAAATTATGAAAATTTACAGGTTATCTCAAAATAATATATGTGACAACATATCCAAAAATCAACTGAAAATTCGAAGTATAGCTAATTTTAGACCGAAAATGACATTTTTACTCATAAAATCATATTTAAATGCCATTATTGTATAATATGAACAATAAAAATCCGTAAAATTAACCAAAATATCCTAAAACATTTTAGGACCAGAAATATTAACATGCATGAATTAATTTCGTGGTATATCATAATAACACAAATTTTACAAGTTTTATATGTTATTCTTATAACTCGGAAAAACTTTTAACCGATTTGCATGCAAACAACCGTGGCTCTTGATACCGATTGATAGAAATGTAGATCTTTATACATAAACATACTCATATATGTTATAAAATAATTTGTCATAAAATTAAATAAAGGTCTTATGCATGCAAACAAATTAGCAAAATAAAGAAGAAATCACCCTTACATTGTAATTTCGGTTCTTATGGGCACAAAAGAAATCTCCTTTTTCTTTTGTTCTTGAGCTTTTCTTTAATGGAAGAAACAAGATCCAAGTGTAGGATCTCTCCTTAGGAATAATACCCAAAGCTTACTCTTAATTAAAATCAATATTATGTATACTAGGTAATATTAATTTTACAAGAAAAATGACCCAAAAATATTTGGTTTTTGGCTCCTAAAACCGGGTAGGAGAAGAGGAGAGGAAGTGTATTATTTTTATCTCTCTAAAAATAATTTTGTTAAGTGAATGAATAAAAATTACTACCAACACATGCATATAGTGAATGATAATAAGCAAAAGAACCCTTGTTCTTTTCTAGGTGAAACCGGTTGGGAGGAAGAGGAAGGCCAATGCATGGGCTAGGTGCTCTTCCACAAGAAGCACTAGGTATGCATGCCTAGTAGTAAAAAGAATGATTACATCTTCCACTACTCTAATTAACATTATAAGAATATGTTAATTATGTCCAATATTTCGGTCCAAATGGATAACATGAAATCCATTTTATTTTTGTAAATTGTCAATATGTCACATGTCATATGTAACATAAATTTGTTATGTATTTTTAACATATTAAAAATCAACGTATTAATAAAAATACGTCATATACAAAAATCGACTTAGTAATTCACAATTACTTGTACCAGAATATTTTACCTGTTTATAAATCACAACAGATTGTATTTATAATAATTCATTCAATTTCAATCGTTTCTTTAAACAATAATTTCATCCGAGTAATGATACAATTCGATTACTCAAACCGTATCTCATTTAATCACATTTTAATGTGATACGTAAATTTTACTTCCAAAATCGTCCGTCAATTTTCAAGTAATTTAATTAACTCGTAACATTATACGATTAATTAAATGATCAATTAAGAGTGTTGCCCTATAGGTATGACCTAGGGGGTCAACTGATCACCACCGTCGCACGACAGTAATGTCAAACTCTAGTCAGCCAATCATTACCGATATATGTTGACCAGTTGACAGTAAAAAATACTTCCCAATTGTATTCTTTAAAATGAGATTCAATAATGATATTTAAATCATATGATCGCACTATTGTTGAGGACACATTTCCCAACAGGTCTAACAATACTCGAGTTGGTTTATATCTTACAAGTCTTGTTGAATAGGTAAGAGATGTGTAAATGCAAGGTTTCATAGTCTAGCATTTCATCAAACATAACATGTGCATAGGTTGACACCACAACAAGTAAGCAATCTCATGAGAACATATTAGATTAAGTATGAATCTACCCCCATGTTATAGTTTCCCTAACCCCTCACTAATCCTAGCTAGGAAACTACTCACTCATGATCATGGAAAACATGCTAACAAGGGTGTCAATCATATTAACAAGTCTAAACATGATGAATGAGAAAAACAATAAACAATAAAGAACAAAGAGTAAAGAGATTATACCAAACTTAAGATGAACAATTGGAAAGGAAAGAATAATAGAAGAAATCTTGATTGATTGATGAAGAGTTGTCAATTCTCCAATAATAACCCAATAATCTTCAATTACTCAATAATAAGTCTTGAACAATAATTAAGGAAAGATTAATGTGTAATTTGTGGAAAGATTAAGTGCTAATCTATTCTAATCTACTCCTAATGAAGGCTTAATCTAATCTAAGGAAGCTTGATTTAATCTAAGGAAAACTTTTTTTTCTTGATTATTACAAATGGAGTATATATAGTGGTACATCATTAGGTTAAGTAAGGGTAGATTAGTAAATAATATTTTTAAGTGTTGAATAGAGTTTTGCAAGTCCCGAGGGACATGCGTGGATTGAGTAGCAACTCTTAAGGAAATCCGCGCAACCTAGCCTGAAGCACGCTTGGTCCTGTAAGGGGATCTCCTCGTCCCGAGTGAAAAATGCGTGTCCTGAGCTTCAACTCGAACGGGTTGAGATTGATCCGAGCGGGTTGGACTGCGGAATTCTCTTTCTTGCTTTTATGCCTATGATTCTTCTATATGCTCCTTATTCCTACATCCTTGGTCATCATTCTTACCTTCTCTTCATACTAGTCCATCCAAGATCGTCAACAAACCTCCGCATATGCATGAGAGACGGGAATTCCGCCTCATTATCTTCTTTCCTACAAGACATATAAAATGCAATAGGAAAGCAAAATAGGAAGGAATAATTGACGGATAAAATGGCCATGAAATGCTATATTAGTATGCAAAATAGGTTCAATTAGGGGACGAAATGTGCGCAATTAAGAGTCACATCAATTCTTATTACTACTTCTTCTTGTCCTTCAACCTATTCGTCGTTATCTACTTAAACCTTTTTACTCCATGCTCTTTCTCCTCTTTCCCTTATTCTTCTTACTCTTCTTATCCTCATCTTTCTCTCCAACGCCGTCGCTTCTGATGTGACTCTTAATTGCGCACATTTAGTCCCCTAATTGAACCCATTTTGCATACTAATATAGCATTTCATGACCATTTTATCCGTCAAAATCCTTTCTATTTTGCTTTCCTATTGCATTGTATATGTCTTGTAGGAAAGAAGATAGTGAGGCTGAATTCCCGTCTCGCGCACATATTCGGAAGCTTGTTGATGATCTTGGATGGACTAGTATGAAGAGGAGGCAAGAATGATGACCAAGGATGTAGGAATAAAGAGTATATAGAAGGATCATAGGCTTAAAAGCAAGGAGATGGAACCCTGTCCCAGGATCTGCGCGTCCCAAGCTCTGGACGAGCATCTCAGCATAGGATCCGAGCGTCCCAAGTTCAGGACGAGCGTCCCAGTGTTAGGTTTATTTACCTATTATTAGACTCCTCTAATAGTGAACTAATTAACTTCTTAATTATTTGTTCTTTAGATCTAGTGCATGCATAACAAAATAAGAGATTTATAAGAAAAACAATGTCCCTTACATTGTTGGTTGGTTCGAAAATATGGGCACAAGTAAGGTCACCTTCCTTCACTTGTTCCTGAGCTTAGTATGTTGGATGAACCTCCAAAAATCCCAAAGTAGAGATCCTCCTTAGATTGCACCCAAGACTTATCCCTTAAACTAGTATACTAATTAACTAGATTAATAAACTAGTATCCTTAAAATTAATTCTAATATTATCACTATTACTACACTAGTAATCTTATTTTGATAATAGAATGGATGAACAAATGCTTGTATTTCTAAAAACTTGTCTTAGATAGATTGAGAGAATATGAGAATGTTTTGCATGTAATGAAATGTGAATGAATGAGTGAATGGAAAATGAGAACAAAAGTCTCATAAAGAGGAGGGGGAGGCCGGATAGGAAGAGGCCAAGGAAGGCATCTTTGCCTTTTGCTTTTTGTCTTCACAAGGTGTAGATGTGTAAGACAATGTAGATGTGGACATGGCCCACCTGCAAGCCCACTTTGATCTGTGGACATACAATGGTCTCTTGAAAGCCACGCTCGGCGGCGTAAAAATGCTTTCGACCGAATCGTTTTAGATCGGTCGGTTTCGTCTCGGTAAGGGTCTCGAAACGATTAGAGATGTTCAGAGTCGCCACCAAGCATTTGTGGGATGCCTGGAACCCGTTCGAATTCCACTTTATACCTCGGTCAAATCTAAGCACAAAGCAGCGTTTGACATAGGTACTAAAGATAAGGAAATCGTCCCTCTTTAGCATCCTATCTCTAGAATGACTCTCGTACGCCCTGGATAAGGTAGTCCACTATCCAAAGTTTCTGAGTAAGAGGTGAAGGTACGTATTGGGAAGCCCTTTAATCAGACACCCAATCCCGCCCATGTTTAGCGGCCTCTACTTATCGATCTTGGTTGGTTGAATGCAAAAGTTGATAAAACGGTTTAAATGCATGAATGCGCATCCAATAATTTAAACCTAACATGTGAGAGCTTTCTAAGTCGGTTGATTTAATCCAAGTACCAAGTATAAGATGTCGAGTTGGCTTAATGATTGATTCGCATGCAAGACGGAAATTAAACATCCATTTACCGTATTAGGTATAGGGTGTATAACATGATCCATTTGTCTTAGTAGGGCATTTTGCAAATATGATTTTGAATAATCAAATAGTCGTTTGATCCGTCCTATATCCGGGCTAACCGGAGTCGGGATCGTCCTAGACTAATGCTGGAAGGGAACATGCCCTGTACCAGACGGCTATATGAGGCGTGAGCCAGCCGGCGATACAAGGGACCTCCCTCTGGTTTTGAAAATGAGAAATGGAGGGCCTGTTTAGGCGCGGGTTAGCCCACGGTTTATGTACCGTATTTGTTGATTTGAAGAACTAAACTCGAATAATCATCATTATTTTGATAATATTCGGTGTCGGGTTCGATTTGACAAACTTGACATGAATAGTTTTGAAAATAATTATGGACTAATTGTTTTGAGTCCATTTGAATAGTATTAGTGGATACTCATCATCGTACCCGGGTTAATATCCGGCATGGTATGTAGAACCAAGGATGACTTTGTGTTGGTGACTAATATGTTTGTTTGAAAATGTAAAGAAATGAAATAAAAGGTTTTAAAATACCTTTTAAATGTCATTAACCAAATATCATCACCGAAACACGGATTTAACCGTCCTGGTATGAGGAACCAAGGGTGAAAAATGTTTTATGGTTAAAACAAATGAAATAATATAAAGAGGGTTCGAAAGTATTTGAAATGGTAAAAACCGATTACAAATATGGAAATGAATTAAAAGGAAATGACGAGAACAAACACGGTTGATCTCTGGTCTGAACACCCCATTTAGGCGCGGGTAAGCTGGCGACCTAAGGGGCTTCTGTCTCAGACCAAAAATCAGTTTTGGCTCGTTTATTCCATGTTTTGGTTCAGGTTATGCACGTTTTAGCATGTTATAGTCATGAAACAAATGAAAACATAATAAAAGAGGATTTTTACAGCCTGATACTTACATGTTTGGTTATGGCGAGTGACCGACGTAAGTGTAACAACTCGTTTGATCGGAAAAAACTCGGTTTAAAACCGTTTTGGTAAGTAAAAAGAGTGTTTTAATGTTAGTGACGGTGTAGTGGTCGAAGTGGTCGGTCAAGTGATTTAATGCACGATGACGGTACCAAACAATGTGTAAGGCTTGTATTTACGATCGGTAGGTCGTAAATACGCGTCGGGTTGTGACTTAAGAAGTCGAGTATAGAAGTTTAAGGGAGATGTGAAGGGGCGGACTCTCGCGTAAGTCTCAAATGGGTGGCATTTGAGGGGTATTTATAGGAGAATGAGTGGTTGTGTTAGTTTTGAGCGACGTGGCCACTTGGGCTGCTCAAAGAGGCGCGAGCCACGTCGCGGTTCTTCGAGGTGAGTTGTCGCTTTCACAACAAACGCAATCATGATTTGTTCAATCCTAGGTTTTGTAGTCACATGTTTGGTACTTGACCAACATGAATCCGGGAAAACTTAAGGTAGAAGATTTAAAATGTTTTGTTTTTTTGGTGGTTGACTCGGTTTGACTCGTTGTTGGAGTCGGGATTTGAATTTTTGAGTCGGTTTTTGGTCCGGTGTCGGCTTTGACTCTAGTTAGTGTCATTGCGACCCCGTCATCGTGCATTAAACACTCAAGGTATTTTTGAAATGTTTTGAAATGTTTTATTTTCGAAATCGTTTTAAGTTTTCCGTCGTAAAGTTGTACACAAACTGTCGATCAAACGCCGCGATTCCAAAACATGTTATAGTCCGATAATCATCGGGTGTTTGTTGGAGTCTCAGAGATCACGGGTATCTGAGCCCCCACTTTGACTGAGGCTTGGACAGGGCGAAAGTCAAAGTAGAGCCCCCAGGTCAATCGAAGATTACAACATGGAGACCCAAGCGACGTCGAGGCGGCTCGAAAGGATTCGGGCCAAGGACCTGCCGTCGGGAAGGGCGACGCCAAGGTGACTCGAGGGTACGAGCCAAGGACCCGTCGTCGGGAACAGTTTAGAGTCTGTCGACTATCCGTGCGGGTCGTTTAAAGTCCATTTGACTACGTACAAAGGCTCGCCAGCCATAGGAAGGAGTCATACCTGAGGCATCTTCGGATATGTCCTTGCGCATTTGCGGATAAAGGCTCGCCAGCTGTGGTAAGGAAATGTACCCGAGGCATCTTCGGGATCTGTCCTTGATGTTTGCGGACAAAGGCTCGCCATCCAAGATAAGGAAATGTACCCGAGGCATCTTCGGGATCAGTCCTTGGATGTTTGCGGACAAAGGCTCGCCAGCCAAGATAAGGAAATGTACCCGAGGCATCTTCGGGATCTATCCTTGATGTTTGCGGACAAAGGCTCGCCATCCAAGATAAGGAAATGTACCTGAGGCATCTTCGGGATCTGTCCTTGGATGTTTGCGGACAAAGGCTCGCCAGCCAAGATAAGGAAATGTACCCGAGGCATCTTCGGGATCTGTCCTTGGATGTTTGCGGACAAAGGCTCGCCAGCCAAGATAAGGAAATGTACCCGAGGCATCTTCGGGATCTGTCCTTGGATGTTTGCGGACAAAGGCTCGGTAGCCAAGATAAGGAAATGTACCCGAGGCATCTTCGGGATCTGTCCTTGGATGTTTGCGGACAAAGGCTCGCCAGCCAAGAGGCGGTCGATTAATGGACCATGGGAGTAGCCGCGTTAAGTGGGCTTGTTTTGAAAGTAGCGAACTCGCGATGCCGCTGTGGAAATAGTGAATTTGAATTTTCACTATCACTGTTTTTGAAATGAGCGGGTTCCACGAGGAAGCCCTCTGCTGGTATCGGAAGGAATAGTGAATTTGGAATCTTCACCATTGATTGAAGTGACGGTTTATGTGCCGCCGTTGACATGTGAAAGGAAATAGTGAATTCGGAATCTTCACTATTAATTGGAGTGACGGTTTATGTGCCGCCGTTGACATGTGAAAGGAAATAGTGAATTTGGAATCTTCACTATTAATTGAAGTGACGGTTTATGTGCCGCCGTTGACATGTGAAAGGAAATAGTGAATTTGGAATCTTCACTATTAATTGAAGTGACGGTTTATGTGCCGCCGTTGACATGTGAAATAAAATAGTGAATTCGGAATCTTCACTATTAATTGAAGTGACGGTTTATGTGCCGCCGTTGACATGTGTGGTGAAAATAGCGGAATTTTGCCGTCATTTGAAAACTTGAAGAAATAGCAAATTTGAATTTTCGCTATTATTTTTGAAGTTGGCGGTTTTGATCGCCGTTTGTTTGAAATTTTTGAAAATAGCGAATTCAAATTTTCACTATTTGTTTTTGTCTTTGAGAAAATGACGACCTTTAATATCGTCAATGCAAATCCGAATTTTGTTATGTGGAAATTGGGCTAAAGCCCAAAATTCGCTAAAAGTGTGGGGGCGCCTGATTGAGGCGCGAGCCACCTGGCGAACCAAAGGGGCTTCCCTTTTTTCTGTAAAAAGATGCGAGGTTGGCCTGCATCTCATTCATCATTTCGTCTTCTCCAAATTTCGACGAAATAAGCCAAAATCGCCATTGTTGGACCTTCTAGCTCGCTTGAATTCGTGCCACCATCAACAATGTCATCTCAAGGTATGTATTTCCTCTTGAATCCATTTAATTTTGTTGATCTTTAGCTTGATTGAATTAGGGTGGAATTTCACCCTAGAAAATCGAATTGGGCGTTCTTGATTGAGCCCATTTCGAGTAAAATTGATGCTTGTATTAGGTTAGAAACCTGTTTAGGAGTATAGGGGTGCTTTTAGTTTGCATTTTGGTCCCCGTTCCCGCCCCCTATGCTCGAAAAACGTGAGTGAGGCGAGAAACCGTCTCATTTTGCAATGCCAAGTTTATTTGCTTGGGTAGTGAGTCCCACTAGGTTGCATTGTAGTTGGGAAAGCTCTGTGTTTGCCATTTATGGACCTTTGTTGGGTATGGTGGGCAAAATTGGATTTTTGCCTTTTGTGACGGTCTTATGTCTGACAAAATAAGCGTCTGATTGGGCTTGAATTGAGTCAGTTTGCCTTGAAATGGATCTCATCGGTAGTCTAGGTCGCTTTGAGGTGTGATAAAATAACGTCTGCCCTTTTGCGGTCGTTCTTGAATTTTTGACCGACTTGGGCTCGAATTAGCGTATGAATTGCCTTTTTGAGCCGTAGAAAAATACACCATTGTGTCGGGAATGTATTTTGGTTTGTTGGCGGACCTTGTATGGGTCTTGGAATGCCGTTTTTTTTGTGATGGTTTTGACTCGTCTTTTGCTTGAAAAGAGGGGCGACTCGTTTTGTGTTTGTTTGTCTTTTTTGTGAATTGTTTTGTTTGGTTGGATTTTGGGCGGGATGGCCCATGTTTTGTATTGCAGGTCGTGTTTTTTTTGTTGGGATTTATCCATTTCGTGCCGTCGTAATGCCGAAATTTTGGCTGACGTTTTTTGTTTTTTGTTTGTTGTTTTTTTTTTTTTTTTTTGATCGCAGGGTATCGGTTGGGACCTATGGGGTCCGTTGTCGAGGTATTGGAGGAGGAAGACGATCCTGGAGGGGAAGAGGCGACTGTTTCTTGTTACAGGCTTGGTTGTGTTTCTGCCTGGCGGCCTTTGCCCGGCCAATGATCGGGTATCGATCGTTGGTCGTTGCCTGCGGAGGTCCGGACGTCCGATGAGTGGGGTTCAGTACGAGTGTTTTATCCCGTGTCGTTGCTCTTGATCGCAGTTGAATTCAGCTGAGTGGGGTTCAACATCGGGGTAGTATCCGTTGTCCTGATCCCTTTTCACCCTCGAATTCTAACGATTGGAGGCCAACGTCGGGGTAGTGCGCTGAGTTACGAGCCTCGGTTATCGCGTCGTCCAAAATCTGCCTGGCACCATTTTTCTTTTTGTCGTGGAGCAGGAACGAGGTATTACCATAATGGTAGTCACCTCTGCTTCCGTTGTTGCTCCTTTGTTTCTTGTGTTGCTCTCTTTCTTTTCTGTTTGAGAGGATAGAGAGTGATTAGTTCGGTAGGCGGCAGATAGCCCCCAGTTCGTTGTCTTAGGCCAGTGTCTGTATGATAGACGGTTGTTTTAGGCCAGTGTCTGTATGATAGACGGTTGTTTCAGGCCAGTGTCTCTATGATAGACGGTTGTTTCAGGCCAGCGTCTGTATGATAGACGGTTGTTTTAGGCCAGTGTCTGTATGATAGATGTCTGTGCTGGACCCTGTTTGTATGGTCAGTTGTCCATATCAAACGCGTGCCGGTGTATTTCGCGTGAGGCGGTGCTTATTTTGTGATTTTTAACTTTTTGTGTTGTGTTTCGGAAGAGCGCTGTCGGCCGTTGATTCTCCTTTTGCTTTGCACCAATTCCTGCATCGTTAGTGTAGAAAAGAGGCAACAGATAACACATATGCAAAAATGCAAACACGTAAAAGCAGTTGATTGAAAACACGTAAAGCATTTGATCGAAAACCAAAATTAACCAAGATGACTTGAAGTTAAAATTGAAATTTTGAAAAAAAAAAGAAATGAATTTTGAAAATTCCTGCGACAAGTCATCACGTTCGGAATTCAAAAGGAATTGATTTGAAAATTTTGAGCAATTAACTCGTGTCGTGAATTAAATTGCGTCGAAATTATTGAAATTGATTTGCGACTCGAAAAATTCAAACTCAAACCGTCAGGAAAGAATTTTTAGAAAAGGATTTTTGCGAGTACATTTGATTTTTGATTTTTGAGGTCAAGACTCGAATTTGTTAGTGCTTGAATTTTTGAGGAAAACTGATGTCGTGTTATCAATTTTCGATTTTGATTTTTGATGGAAAATTGCGAAAAAGCGAAATTTTTTTCGGAATTTCGACTGACATGGAAACGATCCGTCGCGGATCGGGGCGACTAGCCCTTCCCCCCTTAAAAAAGAATGAAAAAAAATTCGTATGTTTAAGCTGCGTCCCGGAAACCGTGTCGGATTTCGTAAAACGCGAAAACAAGGAAATGTGAGTGTGAGGAAACCCAAAATATCCTGAATCAACCCGAAGAGGCGCGAGCTTCCTGGCGGGAGGTTTGAGGTGTCAGGAGAAAACACAAGTTGAAAGAGACAAGTCAACAGCGGGAATCCTGGGGAAGGCCTAAAGAGGCGCGAGCCTCCTGGCGATGTAAGCCGGCTTTCCTCCTTTTCTGAAAAACGCGCTGATCATTTTGTATAAATAGGGATGTTTGCGCTTCATTGTTTCATCATCCGAAACACAAAATCATCTCTACAAAACCTCTTCTTCTTCCACAAAAATATTTCATGGATGCTTTTGAGAACGCATTGCGACAATGGTGCCGGGATTTGTCGCCTCCCGAAAACTATCAACTCGTTTGCATGGTAGTTGGTCAATTGTTGGTGCTTCGTCAAGTCAAGGTGCAACCTTCATTTCTTGAAGCATGTTCTCGGTTTTGGGATTCGAAACATCATGTTTTGGTTTTCTCGAAAGGTGAAATTTGCCCTCTTGCCGAAGAAGTTGGAGCCATTGGTGGGTGGCCGGGTTGTGTTCCGGTGCTTCCTCCGACTCGGTTGTGCTAGAAGGAGAAATTCCGTTCCATGCTGGGCTTGTCAAAAAGCCAAATCAACTTTCTTCTTGCTCCACATGGTGTGGACATGTTGGCTCTTATCAACATCTTTTCAAACCGATTAGATGCTAATGTCTCGGAGGTGGCTAGGAGAAGGGCTCTTGCATTTTGCCTTATCCATGTGTACCTCTTTGTTGATGTCTTGAAGAAGGAGGGGCCAAAATGTTATGGTAGCATGACCCTCATTCATGTGATTGAGCAAATGGAGCATGGTAGAGATCCATCGTGGTTGGTGCTTGGAGAGATTATCCAAGCTTTGGACAAGGAAGGCTCTTGTGGAGAAGCTCCCTCTTTCGGATCCCCGAGGATCCTTCAAGTGTGGCTCTTGGAGAGGCTAAGGTATGTAGAGCTTCCGGTTGATTCTTCTTCTTATTCCTTCCGTCACCTTACCATGAGGAAGAAGTTGTATCCGGATAGTTTTGCTTCCACCGAGGCTTATTGGGCCGCAAGATTGGCGGAGGAGGGTGGTCCTCACATTCGTGGGGTGATGCCGTGGTGGCACTTGAGGTCCTTCACGGGGTTGCCCGCTTCGGGTGCTAGTCCTCGTTCTTTGATGGTGGTGGGTTTGAAGGTTGCTTCCTTCATATATCCCGAAAGGCTCATGCGGCAAATTGGGCGTCAACAAAAGGTGCCCGCTCAAGATACTCTTGTCCAAGAGAATGTTTTCTAGAACTCCGAGCTTGTGGAGGTCTTCGAAAGGTGGTGGGCCACTCGGCCGCTTTGGGAGGTGCCAAACCCCGTTGCCACGACATGGGCGACTCCCGCTTATGTCAAGTGGTCACGTGCTCCGTCCTTGGAAGAGAGATCCAAATTTCGTAAGGATGAGGTTGTCGATTTGAAGTACCGAGAGGTTGGCAAGGCCAACCGTGCCTTCTTTGAGGAGTATGTTGATGGAGCTACTCCCGATGTGATGAGACCACCGAAGAGGAGGAGTTCTGGCCCCAAGAATATGGTGGGCCGTGCATTGGCTCGTCTTGGGTCGAATATGGGGTCTTGTGCTAGACCGGAGGCCATCGCCGTCTTAGATCCGTTGAGGATCCGTTCCGAAGAGGAAGTCCATGCTAGGCGGGCCAACAAGAAGAACAAGGGGAAGATGTACCCGAGGGAAAAGGCAAGGGTAGAATGGAAGAGTGAAGACCTCCATTACCCACTTTATTATTATGTTGTATTATTGTTGTGAGCTTTTATTATGTTGTACTAGCTATGTTTTGTGTGTTTTGTGCTAGTTTTATTATGTGAGGTGTTTTAGTTGACACCTTAGCCTTGACAAGTTGTAGACTCGTCGAGCTTTATTCGTCGTTGGAATTGTAATCCCTCCCATTATTAACTAAATAAGAGGATTGCTCGTGTCGAACATTGTGAATACTTGTTTCTTCCATCCATTGTGTGAAGGCAATTCGATTTGAATCGTCCTAAACATTTGCACTCGGGAGGGTGGTATTTTGTGGAAAGGGAGAAAGGCTCATTCTTTTTGTATTTTGGTGGGAAAGGGAATGGTTTTTCCTTTTTTTTTTTTATGGGTATGTTTTTTTTTGATTATGGGGGTGGTTGTTTTTTATTGTGGGGATGGTTGTATCCTTCTTGTGTAAGAAAGGACTGCCTACGTATTCACCTGAAGAGGTGAAATCAAACCATGCTCGTAGTTCGGAGGGTTTGTAAATTTTGATTGGGTTTTGTGGTTGTATCCCTCACGTATAAGAGGGACTGCCTACGTATGCATCTGAAGAGGTGAAATCAAACCATGCTCGTAGTTCAGGGGGTTTGTTTTAGTGCAAATGGACGATGCCTTTGACAGATCAAATGACATTCGAAACGGGCAAGGTGCCGCAGCTTAGACTCGATAAAACATGCAATTTCAAATCAGAACACGTTTGAGGAACTTGACTTGAAAAGGGTTGAGGTGGTTGCTAGTTGTAAAACTAGGCTAGGTTGTTAGTTGATATGGTTCAAGGGTAGTATTTTTTGAGTTAGTCTAGGTTGGTCGGGTTTGTAAAGTCTTCCCCATCTAGGTCACTCAGTCTCACTGCGCCCCCCGAAGGTATGTTCTTGACCAGGTATGGCCCGGCCCAGTTAGGTTTGAATTTTACCCTCGGATCGACGGGTAGCGGTGCTCGAACTGACTTGAGGACCAAGTCGCCCTCCTGGATGTTCCTGGGTTTAACCTTCTTGTTGAACGCTCGTTGTATACGTTGTTGGTATAGCTAGACGTCGTGCAAGGCGTTGAGTCGTCGTTCGTCTAGAAGAGTGAGTTGCTCGTACCTTCGACGGGTCCATTCCGCCTCAGGGACCTAACTCTCCAGTAGAATGCGTTGAGAAGGGACCTCTAACTCTACCGGTTGAACCGCCTCCATACCGTATGCTAGGTAGAAGGGTGTGGCGCCTGTCGGTGTTCGAATGGAGGTTCGGTATCCCCAGAGTGCAAATGGGAGTTTGTTCGGCCAATCCCGGTAGTTGTCTTGTATTTTCTTGATAATGGTGACAAGAGTTTTGTTCGCTGCCTCCACCGCTCCGTTGGTTTGGGGACGGTAGGGGGATGATCGATGTCGCTTGATTTTGTATTTGTCCAGCAAAGCTTGAGTTTCCGCCCGGAAGTAAGAGCCTTGATCGCTGATGATTTCATAGGGTACCCCATATCGGCAGATGATGTTATTTTGAATGAATTTGCCCACTTGTTTGGCGGTCAAGACTGCATATGACTGTGCTTCCACCCATTTGGTGAAGTAGTCGATGGCGACGAGGACGAAACAGTGCCCCTTGGTGCCTATCAGGTTGACTTTCCCGATGATGTCGATGCCCCAGGTTGAGAAAGGCCAGGGTGACATCATGGTGTATAAAAGGGATGGTGATATGTGTTGTATGTTGGCGAAGATTTGGCAAATGTGGCAATGTTTGACGTAGTTACGGCAATCGGCCTCCATGGTGGTCCAGTAGTAACCTAGCCGCATGATTTTCCGTGTAAGCATCATTGCGCTCATGTGAGGGCCACACTCTCCGTCGTGAACCTCTCCCATGACTTTTTTGGCTTCGTGATGGTCAATGCAAAGGAGGAGAATTCCTTGGGATGTTCTTTTGTAGAGTTGATTTTGGTTTATCACGAATTGTGATGCAAGTAAACGGATGGCTCTTTGTCCCCTTTGATCAGAGTTGGGAGGGAATTCGTTTTTGGTTTTGTAATTGAGGATGGCTTGATACCAAGGTTCATCATGGCTTTCCTCGTCGTCGATAATGGCACAAATGTGAGCTGGCTTGCTCCTTCTCTCGACACACGGGGCATTGATGTCATGTCGTCAGGTATATTGACGAGCGCGGCAAGTTTCGCTAGGGCATCAGCAAATTGATTTTCCTCTCACGGCAAGTGGAAGTAGTCAACTTGGTCGAAGAACTCGGCCTCTTGATTGATCTTCGCTCGGTAGGGAGCTAAACTGTCAGATCGGATTTTCCATGATCCGGACACCTGATTAATGATGAGCGAGGAATCGCCGTGAACTCTCAGCCTCTTGATGCGAAGTGTGATGGCTGCTTGTAGGCCGATGAGGCATGCTTCACATTCAGCGGCATTGTTGGTGACGGCGAAGTCCAGTTTGACCGAGATCGGAACATGTTCTCCCTCTGGTGATATTAGAAGGATTCCTACCCCGAAGCCTCTCAGATTAGATGCACCATCGAAGTATAGGTCCCATGCGTCGGAGTCGGCACAAAGGATGTCTTCGTTAGGGAGTGACCATGTGTCGGTTGTTAGATGCTCGTTGACGCGATTCTCTGCAAGGAAATTGGCAACTGCTCTTCCCTTGATAACCTTGAGGGGTACAAACTTGAGATCAAACTCGGACAGCATGAGTGTCCACCTAGACAGCCTTCCGTTTAGTACGGGTTTTTCGAAGATGTATTTAACCGGGTCCATCTTGGAGTAGATGTGGACCGTGTAGCTGAGCATGTAATGCCGCAGCTTCTTTGTTGACCATACTAGGTCAAGGCATGTCTTTTCCAGTTGGGTATACCTCGTCTCGTACTCAATGAACTTTTTGCTGATGTAGTAGATGGCTCGTTCTTCGTTGCCAACTGTTTGTGCCAAAGATAGCTCCCCATTGTGTTAGTAATCGGGTATAGGGATAGAGGAATCCCTGGTTGAGGTGGCATGAGGACAGGAGGCTTGGATAGGATGTCCTTTATCCTGTCGAAGGCCTTTTGACAGTCGTCGTCCCAATCGGTGTGATCGGAGGCGCGAAGCTTCTTGAATATCGGTTCACAAATCATGGTGAGCTTGGCAATGAAGCGGCTGATGTATTGGACCTGACCGAGAAATCCCCGAATCTCCTTCTCGCTCCTAGGCCGAGGCATTTGTTGGAGGGCTTTTATTTTGGTTGGATCAATCTCAATGCCTCTTTTGCTGACGACATATCCCAAGAGTTTTCCGGAGCTGACCCCGAATGCACACTTCTGAGGATTTAGTCTCATGTTATATTTCCGCAGACGAGGGAAGAATTTCCGGAGGGCACTGATGTGGCCGTCCTGTTCTTTTGACTTGACAATCATGTCATCGACATATACCTCTACCTCCTTGTGCATCATATCATGTAGGAGAGTGGTAGCGGTTCTTTGATAGGTTGCCCCGGCGTTGATGAGACCGAAAGGCATGACTGTGTAGCAATACGTACCCCACTGTGTAGTGAATGCTGTCTTGTGCATGTCTTCCTCAGCCATTTTAATCTGGTTGTACCCAGCATACCCGTCCATGAATGATAGGCGAGCGTGTTCGGCAGTGTTGTCCACCAGAATGTCAACATGTGGCAAAGGGAAGTCGTCCTTTGGACTCGCCTTGTTCAGATCCCTGAAGTCGACGCAAACCCGAATTCTCCCGTCTTTTTTTGGTACGGGCACAATGTTGGCCACCCAATCAGAGTATTCAGACACTTTAATAAAACCAGCCTTGAACTGTTTATCCACTTCTTCCTTGATTTTTAGGGCCCATTTAGGACGCATCCGGCGTAGTTTCTGCTTCACAGGTTTAGCTCCGGGTTTAATGGGTATCCGGTGCTCTACAATTTCTCTGTCAATCCCAGGCATGTCTCTATAGGACCAGGCGAACACGTCCTTGTATTCGTGGAGGAGGTCAATGAACTGTTGTCTTTCCGAGGGGTCCAGGGTTGTCCCTATCATAAGTTCTTGAGGTGTATTGTCGGTTCATACGTTAATAGGTTCGTTCTCCTCAATGATGGGGGTTCTGCTTTCCCGTTTGTCAAGTTCTTTGGCTAGGTGAGGTGGGTAGTCACTCAAGTCAAATTCCTCATAGTCATTCAGAATTGCATTGCAGTTAAAATGAGAGGAGTCATAAGCAAACTTAGCGTTCATTAAGTTGACACGAGCGAAATGCTCGGAAAGGACAGACATCTCGTGGTCAGGTTGAGGCGACACAACAGAGGAGGTAGCCCCTGGAACAGGCTCCAGGTTGTCACCTTTCATGGGATTGGGGGTGACCCTAGTAGACTCAGCCTCTGAATCAGCCACGACTTTCTGATAAAACAGTGGGAAGGGGACCTTGACTGGGACATCAGGAGCGTTAGGAGCTACGACAGACTCTGACTCAGACTCAGACTCAGACTCAGATCCTTCTTCACTTTCCTCCTTGAACATAGGGCCTTCTCCAGTTGTTATCTTGAGAATGCGGCCTTGGCGATCGATCCACTTGACGGTCTTCCTCCAGCCTTGGGTAGCTTTCTCCGGGTCAGTGTCGGAGATCAAGGCGGTTGGATCAAATTGATTGTCCTTTAGGGCGATGTTGATGATGTCCTCATAGTCGAGGTGCTTGATGTTATCTTCTCCAAAGAGGAGTGTGACAGCTTGTCCGTCGAGGCATGACGACGGCTTAGACTCGGTTGAAGCAGCTTCGGCGTTGTTGGGGATGAAGTAGCAGTCCTGGACGACTTCCACATCCGGGTACCTAGCCTTGGCCACAGAGTCATAGATCGGCTCTGGAAAGCCATGGTAGAGCTCCGATTCCCCCTCGGGGACGAAGTATCCATTGAGAGTCAGGTGGTAGGGACGGAGGATAACCCCGTGGTTCTTGCGTTTTCGGACTAGGAGGTTCATCTCCTGGATATCTTCGTCGGTAGGTTCATATCCCAGCCCAAAGGGAATGTTGGGGACCTTAGCCTGTTTCAAGGGAGGAAATGGGTCCTTCAGTGGATTGAGCGACAAACCTGGGAAGTAACCCTGACGCATAATGATACGGTTGATCGTGAGGTTGGCGAACGGGTCACAATCAGC
Organism: Silene latifolia; assembly: GCF_048544455.1. Taxonomy (NCBI): domain Eukaryota; kingdom Viridiplantae; phylum Streptophyta; class Magnoliopsida; order Caryophyllales; family Caryophyllaceae; genus Silene; species Silene latifolia. The sequence continues at coordinate 77,675,392 of NC_133528.1, forward strand.
GGGCGTCGATTCATAAGTTATGGCGTTCACGGCCTGGAAACCCCACATTTCATTATCATCCTCCTCAATGGCTTGGGAGGCTATTCCCCTTCTCATGACAGCTTTGATCGGGGAAGCAGGAATGGTGATTGTTTTCCCGTTGAAGGGGACCCTGATTTTCTGGTGGAGAGTCTAGATAACCGCCTTGACGGCGTGAATCCAAGGACGTCCTAAGAGCATATTGAAAGAGGCATCGATGTCGACCACTTGAAAACTGGTTTGTCTTTCCAGTGGTCCGGTTGCGACGGTCAAAGTGATAAGCCCAGCGACCTTGCGACGAGTGCCGTCGTAGGCGCGCACTCCTTGGTTTGTCGGGACCAAATCAGCTTCCTTGATACCCAGCTTGTGAGAAGGCTTGAGAGGAATGACATTCACCGTGGATCCGTCATCCACGAGGACCATGGGCACATTTTTCTTGAGGCATTGTACGGTGATATACAGGGCCAGGTTATGATTGGCTCCGAACGGAGGGATATCCTCGTCTGAGAAGACGACCGGGTTGTTCAGATCAGGGGCGTCCCTCGTCATGTGTGCCACTATTTCTTCTGGGGAAGAGGTGGAGGGCACGGTTAATTTTCCCAAGGCTTGTAGCAAAGCCTGTCGATGCTCAAAATATGTTGCGATTAGTTGCCAGATGGAGATTTCGGCTCTTGCCTTCTGAAGCTGTTTCAGGATTGAATTCTCAGGAGCCTTTGGTTGAGTATCCACTTCCGGGACGACTTGGTCATTCGTTGTTGGAACGACCGTCGGATTGTTCGGATTCTGATAGGGACGTCCGGACCGGGTAAGATGTCCGATTTCTTTCGCCCGTTTCTCTTTCCCTGGGATGATATAGACATCCTCAACATCATCTCTCCAGATGCCATTAATTTCAGAGTCTTGAGGGTACCTTGGAGGGGTATTCCTCGGTGGGCAGTTCTTGTGAGAGATATTTTTGTGGGGGTGATTTTTGTGAGGGTGATTCTTATGGAGGTAGTTATTTTCAGGATAGTTATTTTGAGGGTAGGCATTTTGAGGGTGATTCTCGTGAGGTCTATGCCATAATGGTCGCGGGAGCAATCCATCCTGGGGTGGGTAGTTTTGAAGGCTTAGGGCATTCTCCCTCGGGCGCGGTGGCGGTGGATCGAAGATAAGTCGGTGGTAGGCGTCGTCAAGTCGGGTGATTCTCTCGGAGAGGCTGGCTATGGCTTCCTCGACTTGTTGAAACATAGTGAGCATGGTGGCAGCACTAAACACAAACATTCCGTCTGAAGGATCTTTTTCCAAAGAATTCACCTCGTCGTCAATTGGCAGGATGAGGTGAGAGCAGTCTAGAGTCGGCTCCTCGTCAGAGATAGCGTGGATTCCCAGATGATTCGTTTTGTTGTTCGGCTTAGTCGGTGGGGGTATAGGCAAATCCCCTTTCTCAATCATGTCTTGAATGAGGTGCTTGAGTTTGAAGCAGGTTTCAGTATCATGCCCTTTCCCTCGATGATACTGACAGTAGGCATTGGGGTTCCAGAACCGGGACTTCTTGGCGTCGGTCGGATCCGGGGTGGGTCCGATCGGTTGTAACTTCCCCTGATCCATGAGCCTCTTCAGGGCACTTGCATAAGTTGACCCTATGTTTGTGAACACTCTCTGGGGGCGCTCAGTTCTCTTAGCAGATGGTTCGACGAGGTTAACCTCATCGATCTTGTTCGTCTGGCCGTAAGGGCGAGATCCGGTTGAAGTGGATCCCTGGTAGCCTCTACCAGTGGTCTTGGCTAAGACACCCTTTCGGAGGTCATCCTCAATGCGCGTCCCCAGAATTTGCAGGTCTTGGAAGGTCTTAATATTCTGATACCTCATTAGGTTGGCATAAACTGGGCGGAGATTGTTGACGAATTTTTCCACCAGAGTTGATTCACTCGGTTTACTGACCAATTGAGTGCTCACCCTCCTCCAACGGGTTAAGAACTCAGTGAACCCCTCCTTATCGTTCTGGGTTAGAACCTCGAGAGTACGGGTATTGGCCTGGATCTCGACATTGTCGGCATACTGCTTGGCAAACTCAACTGCGATCTCATCCCAAGTAGTAAGGTTTTTCGGATCAAGGGAGTAGTACCTGAAGGAAATGTAGATTCATATACATACTAACATACTCATATATGTCTAAATTAATTTGTCATAAAATTAAATACGGATTTTATGCATGCAAACAATGATAAAATAGAGGAGAAATCATGTCCTTACATTGGTGATTTCGGTTTTATTGGGCACAAAAGAAATCTCCTTTTCTTTTGTTCTTGAGCTTTCCTAAGATGGAAGAACAAGATCCAAGTATAGGATCTCTCCTTAGGATTAATACCCAAAGCTTTCTCTTAATTCAAATTAATATTATAAGTACTAGTATAATATTAATCTAGTAGAAAATGACCCAAAAATATTACAATACACTTAATATTTTCGGTTTTTGTGAGGAAGAATAAGAGAGCTTTTTATCTCTCTAGAAATCTTATTTTGGATGAGTAAGTTTAATGAATAATACACTCTTAACATTATAGTGTATTAGTAAAAATAAGAGGAAAAACCAAGTGGTTTTTCCTCTCTAAAAAACCGGACAAGAGGAGGTGGAGAGGAGCCAATGCATGGACTCATTTGTCTTCACAATGCACCATAGGGTTGCATGGCTAGATTAATAGGTAATCATTGTGTTTACCATTAACTTAATCAAACACAATATTATCCTAATCCTCCTCCTTATTTCGGCACAATGGGATAATATGGAATCCATATTATTTTTGTCAATTGTCAATATGTCACATAAATTTGTTATGTAATTTTTAACATATTAAAAATCAACGTATTATTAAAATACGTCAAATACAAAAATTGACTTAATAATTTCATAATTACTTGTACCAAAATATTTTACCAATTATAAATCACAACAGATTGTATTTATAATAATTCATTCAATTTCGATTGTTTCTTTAAACAATAATTTCATCCGAGTAATGAAACAATTCGATTACTCAGACCGTATCTCATTTAATCGCATTTCAACATGATACGTAAATTTTACTTCCAAAATCGTCCGTCAATTTTCAAGTAATTTAATTAACTCGTAACGTTATATGATTAATTAAATAATCAATTAAGAGTGTTGCCCTATAGGTATGACCTAGGGGTCAATCGATCACCACCGTCACACGACAAGTAATGTCAAACTCTAGTCACCCAATCATTACCGATATATGTTGACCGATTGACAAGAATAATATTACTTCCCAATTGTATTCTATATGATGAGACCTAAACATGTGATCATCATGATCAACAGTCGTGATCGCATTATTGTCGGAGGACACATATTCCAACAATCTCCCACTTGTCCTCGACAAGTGTGCATCACCAATTCTCTTGTCCTATTACTATCTCTCACTCAATGCAAGGTGTCTTTCAGGTCGTACTTGCAAGTGATCATATCGAGAGTGGTTTCCTCGATCTGGAGAATAACTGATTGACCGGACTTATCTATCATAGATACTTTCCGAGCGTGGCCACGCATTTCCAGTTCATTACTCCTCGAGTGGCCCTGAGATATTGTTATAACCCTGACTAGGGGTGGACAATTCCTATTGCACTTATTCCCTTCGACTAGCCACAACCATCATAACCCAAAATATGCCCATTTGACCCCATTTACGAAGGTCGTAGTAACACAAATCAAAGTTAATCTGAAACTGTGCCATCTTAGGCGAATAGTCTTTAGTCAAAAGAATCGACTCATTTGAATACTATAGTAGCTCTCGCCACAACCAGGCTATATAAATTTGCCAGAACTCTATAAGCGGTCATTAGGCCCGACAAAATGTTCCTAATGATCGCCTATGTGATCGACTAGTCATCTCACATGACTCTATGGCACTTGAACTTGCCATCAATCGCATCACACTCTAGTCACTTCGAGACGTCACCTCATATAAGTAACTATAGGCAAATACAATGTTAATCCATGTTCACTTTAACGGGGTTCAATTGTCTCTACAACCCGTTTGGATATAACAAAGTGCAAGGTGAGTTAATAATAACTCAAACGACAAATGTCGACATCACACTCGGGTAGTCAATATCATATTACAACCTTGTGATGTATATCGTCAGTGTAAACACTTATTGATTGTAATAGAAGTTTAACATCCCATGTGTCCATGTGTTCAAACTTCTTACACTTGCAATCTCCTTTACATTCATGTTCTCTTTCATAACATGAATCTTACCAAGTACACATCAAGGTTCCCGACCTTGGTTTCGGTTCTTTAACTTGAAAGAACTTTCTTATCGACTATCACATAACGAACGAATTTGTGATGAATAATATAACTTGTACTGATCAAGTATTCCATCCACACACAATGCACTAGGTATATGTTTTGTAGTATCTTGTAACAATTGACAAGATTATTAGCTTAGCACTTCTCACAAGTCCTAGCTTAACTAGGAAAGATTATTTTGAATAACCTCTTATTTAACCAAGCATCTTTCCAAAACTTCTCATTTCTCTTTCTAGGCTTGAAAGAATTGGGATTCTCATAAATCCTCATATGTGCTCGGACTTTCTATAATATGTGCAACCTCTTATCACATAATGGAGTATTCCGTCAAACACCGAAATCGCTCATCGGATTCTTCTTGAGAATACATGACGTTTCTATTATGGCTTACCATCCATCATCATGCTCTTATGCATATGATTCATAATTGGACATGTACATGATTATTTTAATGGCGGAAACATTAGTTACTAATAATCATGAGATCAACCGTTCATAGGTTCAATGAACGACCATGACTGCTAATGGTAATTCCATTTTCATCTACATGAATAACCTTTGTGAATGTTGATACGATGTGTATCTCTTAATACTAATCCAACATCCCTTAATGTAATTGGATTCATCATTGTCCATTTTCATCCAGAATTGAAAACTCAAATGCTTCTTTATGAAAGAAGGTATTAGCTCGTCATTCTTTAATGAGTGATGAGTTGTAAACATTCAAAAGATGATAGCTCCCACTAAATTCCATGTCTTCACATGAGAATTTTCTAACTCCCACTCAATTCTACACATTTCGAAATTGACTTCTCAATCGAAATTTATCAAGAATTGAAATATAAATTGCATTGCCAAGTTATTAGGATAAAACCATATATGTTCCCATCATATCCTTTCAAAATACCTATTTTGAAGTGGTCTTATCTTAACCTTACGGAAAGAGATTTTAAATCTCCAACACACTCATGTTATAATGATGTGTAGTAATGTCATTATTCAAATATAAGCAATATCTAGAATACGTCCTTCGCAAATACCCTTTTGGAAGGAGGTTTAACCATTTCATAGTGAGGTTAAGCAATGACATTTGCGTGGTTAAAACTTTGGCTATTTAAGATATCGGTATATCAATCTTTGCAACTCGACCATAACTAGTATGTTACTATGATTCATTTAGGCTCTTAAGTAAATCTCAAAGTTGAAACTATTGGTCAAATGTTTCATAAACTTAGTCAAAAACTTGTTAAGACTTTATATTAGTCATTTCTTCCAAAACTTACTTTTGGTGTCCTCACGTAGTATTCTTAAGAATATTTCTTTCGAGTACTTCACGTGGTCTCATTAGTCATATAGAACTTACTTGAGACCATAGATCTCATCTATTCGGCATACTATGTAAATAGATATACCTTCATTCAAATCATTCTCTCTTGCGTAGATCTTCATATACACAAGTACACAATTTTATCTTGCCTTGTGTGTTGTGTCCTCATTTTTCTCCCACTCTATCTTTAGAATAAATACACTATAGATTCAAAGATAGCATATGAGACACAAATTAATGATGTTGAAGTATAAGGAGAACTACCTCATAGGTTGACTAATAGTTATTGATTTCATATGTGTACTTGGTGATTGACATTCCTTTAAGAGAGTTCATAGACTCAAAATCGCTTTATAAATGATCATACACAAGCCTTAAGCATGTGGACATATAATGAAACCCGTCATTATATTTGTCTATTAGATCACTTTAAGTGAATAATCTTATGTTCCTAAGAGCAAGCATTTAAAGATGAAAATTTAGAACATAAAGGATAAATGATAAAACGGGTGACTTGGGTTGCAAACCAAGTCACCATCATCCAAAATACAAACCATTATCCAAAATACTTTTCCATGTCGAACACGGAAACTTAAAGTTCTAAAAATCCAAAACATAACTTTAAATAAGACAATGAAAAGCAAAGCTCCATAAAAGCTATCCCTAGCTTCTCCATGGTTTCTTATGCTTGCTTTTCCTTTCCCTTGTCTTTGCTTGGTGGAGGCCTTATTTACAATAAAAAGGGAGATACATTATCACAACTTTGCATCATAATACCATAGTTGAATTAGAAACATAAAATAAGGATAGTCATTTACCTACTGGAGTGATCTTTCCAGCTTTGATATCACCAAGGTATTTGGAACAATTTCTTTTCCAATGTCCCATGCCATTACAATAATGGCATTTATCAAGTGGACCCTTCTTGACTTTTGAGGTGCTAGCTTCATTAGGCTTAGCTTTGGTGAATGTGGGAGCTTGCTTCTTGCCCTTTCTCCCATTCTTCTTGAACTTCCCCTTACTTTTAGTGCTTATGTTAAGCACATCCTTGGGAGGGTTCACATTTAACCCCATGTCCCTCTCGTCTTGCACAAGTAACTTGTGCAACTCCTCAAGAGACACATCCTTGTCTTGCATGTTGAAATTCACCCGGAATTGCACATATGCCTTGACTTTGGACAAGGAGTGTAGAATCCTATCTACGATGAGTTCTTTGGGGATTTCAACCTTTTGAATTTTCAAGGTCTCGACAAGCTCCATGAGGGCTAACCTTTTGGCCCTCTTTGAAGTCGAGATCAAAGAATGCCGCGGCCACCTCATATTGGACGATCCGCGGAGTTTGTGAAAACATGGTCACAAGTTTGGAGTAAATCTCATTAGCATTGCCCATTTTAAAGGCTCTCCTTTGGAGGTCCGCCTCCATCGCAAATATCAAGACATTTTTCATTGCGGCGGACTCCTTTTGGTAAGCCTCATATGCTTCCCTAGTGGCCGCGGTGGACCTAGTGGAGGATTCGGGTGGAGAGGCCTCGGTAAGGTAACGACGCTTGTCGTCACCTTCGGCGGCTAATTTGAGTTGGGCATCCCATTCGGAGAAATTTGACCCATTCTTTTCAAGTTTACATCGATCCATAAAGGATCGGAGCCAAGACGAACTAGCGAGAGGCGTGGCATTAGGGGTTGGTGTTGCCATTTGTTATGAGAAAAGAGAAGTGGTCTACAAAACAAAATAGAAGGAGTAAAACAAATGTCGTTTTAATAATACTCGTAAAAATGTATGATTTAAACAAGTTTTATGCATTTTTCTAGTGACCTCTACCCAACTAGAATAAATGATTCCAAGACCCAAATTCATATCGACTTAGGCACGGTATGGCCGATGAAATCTTTATCAATATAACTCGGTGGATTAACGTTTTAATCGATTCTACTTTTAGAACTCTTGGTCGATAAAATTACTCTAATAATTATCTATAGCCCGGAACACATGCAACTAAGGTCGCGAATACTTCCGTTGAGCTCAAGCCAAATTTCGAATAAATGTGTCCATGATCCAAGTCCACATCAAATTGGGCACGGTATGGCCGATGAAACCCTCATTAACATGAACTCGGTGGATTAACACTCATCACCCACTTCCCCTACGTAACAAGGTTTGTACCCCGGTAGGGCCGAGTGCACTCCCTCGCGAAATAGGTTTTCATGGTTTCTACTATTTGGTAAGGCTATGTCTCAATTGTTTGTTTTAGCGAGAGGTCATGTCAATTTATTATCTATCACGTTTTAAGTGAACTAAAGCGGTGAACTACGATAATTCTAATTGACACGGTCGATAAACTCGATAAAAGATGCATGTTTAGTTATGGCGATTTAGCGATGCATGTGACATAAAATAAAATGCAAGCATAAAAATAAATAAACAAATCCTAGTATGGCCTTTCCTAGAATAGAAAAACTATTTAACTATTACAAATTCGGAAACCAACTCCATTGGTCCCTTGAACTTCGGTTGTGGCACGCATCTCGAGGTAACACCGTCTTTATGTATCGCCATTCTTGAAGAAATCCGTCTTTGGGAACTCCGGAATGAATAAAATTACATAATAAATTACATAATTTCCTATTATACATTTGTAACTAAAATAAAATAAATCTATTAAATTACAAAACGGTGATACGAGATCACAATAAAAATTACAACCGAATCGATATTCCCATACATTTCGGGAAATACCAATTAAAATCTAAGGCCATACTAAGTAAAATTACATAATTCAAAATTACATAAATTAAAATTATGACAATCATAAGGAAAAATGCAGCATTATAATATGTATGAACATGCTCAATTTTATGCTATATCGCCTTTAATTAGCCAATATCATATATTACTCGGTTTTTACGGATTTGCGTGATTTCAACATTTTTATAATCACAAAAATACATAAACTCATATTTATGCATAAGTTAATTACCCTAACCTCTTAGGAATCAAAATTTAGTCTTCACTAATAATTTGACCATAATTAACCCATATTTTATAAAATTGTTCATAAATGGACCAAAAATTACAAAATAAGCTATTAAACTTCAAATAAATCACAAAATTTCAAATAAATTCAAAATTTGAAATTTAAACTCATGAACATTCTGGAAAAATACCATGACACTCATAATGTTCAAAATCTTAGGTTAAAAATTTCGAAAATTTTCCGGAAAAACAATGTTGCGGTTTATCGGTTTTAACAAAAATAATCATAAAAACATGGAAAAATTATATTCATTAACTTTTCAATTTTAGATCTGAAAAGGATAACAAAAGGCAACATTTGACGTTTTTCCTAAGTCATAGATTATGTTTTATTAATTTTTCACTAATAATGTCACTATTTATGCTATTTTTCTTCAAAAATCCATAAATCATGCAAAAAGACTTCTTTATAGCCAATTATTTTACACACATCTTGTAAAATTGCATGTGACAACATATTAATTTTCTATGACCAGATTCGAAATTTAACTCATATTAACCTATTTTTCACCTAAATCCGAATTTAAAAATGAAAAATCCATTTTTCGAGCATAACAAGTCCAAAAATTATGAAAATTTACAGGTTATCTCAAAATAATATATGTGACAACATATCCAAAAATCAACCCAAAATTCGAAGTATAGCTAATTTTAGACCAAAAATGACATTTTTACTCATAAAATCATATTTAAATGTCATTATAGTAAAATATGAACAATAAAAATCCGTAAAATTAACCAAAATATCCTAAAACATTTTAGGACCAGAAATATTAACATGCATGAATTAATTTCGTGATATATCATAATAACACAAATTTTACAAGTTTTATTTGTTATTCTTATAACTCGGAAAAACTTTTAACCGATTTGCATGCAAACAACCGTGGCTCTTGATACCGATTGAAGGAAATGTAGATTCATATACATACTAACATACTCATATATGTCTAAATTAATTTGTCATAAAATTAAATACGGATTTTATGCATGCAAACAATGATAAAATAGAGGAGAAATCATGTCCTTACATTGGTGATTTCGGTTTTATTGGGCACAAAAGAAATCTCCTTTTCTTTTGTTCTTGAGCTTTCCTAAGATGGAAGAACAAGATCCAAGTATAGGATCTCTCCTTAGGATTAATACCCAAAGCTTTCTCTTAATTCAAATTAATATTATAAGTACTAGTATAATATTAATCTAGTAGAAAATGACCCAAAAATATTACAATACACTTAATATTTTCGGTTTTTGTGAGGAAGAATAAGAGAGCTTTTTATCTCTCTAGAAATCTTATTTTGGATGAGTAAGTTGAATGAATAATACACTCTTAACATTATAGTGTATTAGTAAAAATAAGAGGAAAAACCAAGTGGTTTTTCCTCTCTAAAAAACCGGACAAGAGGAGGTGGAGAGGAGTCAATGCATGGACTCATTTGTCTTCACAATGCACCATAGGGTTGCATGGCTAGATTAATAGGTAATCATTGTGTTTACCATTAACTTAATCAAACACAATATTATCCTAATCCTCCTCCTTATTTCGGCACAATGGGATAATATGGAATCCATATTATTTTTGTCAATTGTCAATATGTCACATGTCTTATGTCACATAAATTTGTTATGTAATTTTTAACATATTAAAAATCAACGTATTATTAAAATACGTCACATACAAAAATTGACTTAGTAATTTCATAATTACTTGTACCAAAATATTTTACCAATTATAAATCACAACAGATTGTATTTATAATAATTCATTCAATTTCGATTGTTTCTTTAAACAATAATTTCATCCGAGTAATGAAACAATTCGATTACTCAGACCGTATCTTATTTAATCGCATTTCAACATGATACGTAAATTTTACTTCCAAAATCGTCCGTCAATTTTCAAGTAATTTAATTAACTCGTAACGTTATACGATTAATTAAATAATCAATTAAGAGTGTTGCCCTATAGGTATGACCTAGGGGGTCAACTGATCACCACCGTCACACGACAGTAATGTCAAACTCTAGTCAGCCAATCATTACCGATATATGTTGACCAGTTGACAGTAACAATATTACTTCCCAATTGTATTCTATATGATGAGACTTAAACATGTGATCATCATGATCAACAGTCGTGATCGCATTATTGTCGGAGGACATATATTCCAACAGTACCATTGGCGAGGGATCTGTTCCAAAGAGGACGGGAAGATCCGGGTAAAGAGTTCATGTTTGACCCCTTTAATGGCCATATAGTCCTTGAAAGCACGGATATGATTGAGCGGGTCCTCCACTCCTTTGAACTTAGGCACATCAGTTAGGGTAAAGTTGTCAGGTAATTGATCCCCAACGGGTTCGAACCTTCGATTGTTCTCAAGATGGATATTGTTATCCCGGGCTAGGAGCTGTTCCTCCAAAAGCTTTAGCCTCTTCTCAGTTTCAGTCAGAGGTGGGGTGTTATGTTCCCCAGTTTCTTTGTTCTCCAGGGCGTCGATACGGATCTCGACGCGATCCAGGGTGACCTTAAGAGCGGTGAGTAGGCTGGCTAGCTGATCAGTTGTGACATCTCTGTTGTTATCATTGTTGTTGTTGGACGAAGCTGAAGACGGGGCCATGGCTATGAGGCAGGAAAAACGGCTCATATTATAACTCAATCCGACGCGGTTCCAAGACTGAACGCAGACAACACAAAGGACGAGACAAAGATCAGTCGTAACAAGACGGGGGTGACCGTGTGTGGTCCCTCGGTGCAGACTCGATTTATGACGTGACGGTGTTGACCGAACCTTTGATACGGGTCCAACATGACGGCGTGACGCCATTGGATAGGTCTCGTGGTGAGACGACTCATAAGTAAAGACCCATAAGTACGTTTGCTTTGACTCGATAGACACGAGGCGGAAATGGAATGGTGGACTGAAGTTTTCGAAAATAGAAATTTTCAAAAAGATTCATTTGTCGCTTTAATGGACGGCTTCCGAAGATAGAGATCTCCGCAAGTCGATCAGTTGAAAGAGTCGTCTTAAGTTTATTTGCAAAAGACGGTTTGAGTCGGCTCGGAAAACAGTGTGTTGCTTCCCAAGACGGTTTTGAAATTCAAAATTGTATGTTTTGAAAATCGGGTTTGAAATGTTTGAAGAGGTCTCGGGGACGGTGAGTGGTCCTCGGGATCCCGAAAGTTTCTCGAGAAAAGGGTGTGTGCTTTTCTCGGGTTTTGAAAGAGCCATTGTCGGCGCGAAACGGGTTAAAATCCGTGTCTAGACGCGGCGATTATAACGGCGTAAAAAGGTGTTTTGAAATGGTTGTAGAAAACCGGGTTTGAAAATCGTCATTATGACGGCCTAGAAAGGCGTGTTGAAATGGTTATACAAAACCGGGTCTGAAAATTGTCATTAGGACGGCCTAGAAAGGCGTGTTGAAATGGTTATACAAAACCGGGTTTGAAAATCGTCATTACGACGGCCTAGAAAGGCGTGTTGAAATGGTTATACAAAACCGGGTTTGAAAATCGTCATTAGGACGGCCTAGAAAGGCGTGTTGAAATGGTTATACAAAACCGGGTTTGAAAATCGTCATTACGACGGCCTAGAAAGGCGTGTTGAAATGGTTATAAAAAACCGGGTTTGAAAATCGTTATTATGACGGCCTAGAAAGGCGTGTTGAAAAGCAACGGTCGGCGAAAGACCGAGGTTTGAAACGGCCATTATAACGGCGCAAAAAAGGTGTTTTTGAAAATGCAACGGTCGGCGAAAGAGCGAGGTTTGAAACGGCCATTATAACGGCACGAAAGGTGATTTTTGAAAGCTTGAAAATGACACGGAAGGACTTATGATCAAGTAGCACATAAGCACTTGCAGTTCATTATATTATGCATTATGTTGACACGGGTTTTGGCTTAGAAGGGTGGGTTACACACCAAGCAATCAAACCCCGATTTGCGAGAGGGATACCAATCCAAACAAAAACGTGTAAGGAGGGTGCCCTAGCCTCGTGCTCGAAAGTGATGAAATCTCTTTGACGAAACAGAAAAGTGTAACGCCAATGGTATGCTTGACTCAATCGGGATTCGAAACGCGGGGATGAGAAAAATTCACGCCGACGAGACGAGCCAATTGGTCGAAAAGGGTTAGGTCGTGGGCCCGGACAAGGAACCCGACCGTGACCGTAATATCAATTAATGCATTCCAACCAAGACCTCATTCGAGTCTCACCATCTAGGGATCACAAAAGACGTAAGTGTCCTAGTTTTCCCCAGCGGAGTCGCTAATCTGTGGACATGGCCCACCTGCAAGCCCACTTCGATCTGTGGACGTACAGCGGTCTCTTGAAAGCCACGCTCGGCGGCATAAAAATGCTTTCGACCGGATAATTTTAGATCGGTCGGTTTCGTCTCGGTAAGGGTCTCGAAACGATTAGAGATGTTCGGAGTCGCCACCAAGCATTTGTGGGATGCCTGGAACCCGTTCGAATTCCACTTTATACCTCGGTCAAATCGAAGCACAAAGCAGCGTTTGACATAGGTACTAAAGATAAGGAAATCGTCCCTCTTTAGCATCCTATCTCTAGAATGACTCTCGTACGCCCTAGATAAGGTCGTCCACTATCCAAAGTTTCTGAGTAAGAGGTGAAGGTACGTATTTGGAAGCCCTTTAATCGAACACCCAATCCCGCATGGTAGCGCCTCTACCGATCGATCTTGGTTGGTTGAATGCAAAAGTTGATAAAACGGTTTAAATGCATGAATGCACATCCAATAATTTAAACCTAACATGTGAGAGCTTTCTAAGTCGGTTGATTTAATCCAAGTATCATGTATAAGATGTCGAGTTGGATTAATGATTGATTCGCATGCAAGACGGAAATTAATCATCCATTTACCGTATTAGGTATATGGTGTATAACATGATCCATTTGTCTTAGTAGGGTATTTTGCAAATATGATTTTGAATAACCAAATAGTCGTCTGATCCGTCCTATATCCGGGCTAACCGGAGTCGGGATCGTCCTAGACTAATGCTGGAAGGGAATAGGCCCTGTACCAGACGGCTATATGAGGCGCGAGCCAGCCGGCGATATAAGGGACCTCCCTCTGGTTTTGAAAATGAGAAATGGAGGGCCTGTTTAGGCGCGGGTTAGCCCACGGTTTATGTACCGTGTTCTGACTTTTTAGAAAACGTTATAGAACGTGTTTGAAAATGGGTATTTGAACCCGGTTTGATTTGAAGGGTCGTTTAGACCGCATTTGTTGATTTGAAGAACTAGACTCGAATAATCATCATTATTTTGATAATATTCGGGGTCGGGTTCGATTTGACAAACTTGACATGAATAGTTTTAAAAATAATTATGGACTAATTGTTTTGAGTCCATTTGAATGTTATTAGTCGATACTCATCATCGTACCCGGGTTAAAATCCGGCATGGTATGTAGAACCAAGGATGACTTTGTGTTGGTGACTAATATGTTTGTTTGAAAATGTAAAGAAATGAAATAAAAGGTTTTAAAATACCTTTTAAATGTCATTAACCAAATATCATCACCGAAACACGGATTTAACCGTCATGGTATGAGGAACCAAGGGTGAAAAATGTTTTGTGGTTAAAACAAATGAAATAAAATAAAGAGGGTTCGAAAGTATTTGAAATGGTAAAAACCGATTACAAATATGGAAATGAATTAAAAGGAAATGACGAGAACAAACATGGTTGATCTCTGGTCTGAACACTCCATTTAGGCGCGGGTAAGCTGGCGACCTAAGGGGCTTCTGTCTCAGACCAAAAATCAGTTTTGGCTCGTTTATTCCATGTTTTGGTTCATGTTATGCACGTTTTAGCATGTTATAGTCATGAAACAAACTAAAACATAATAAAAGAGGATTTTTACACCCTCATACTTACATTTTTGGTTATGGCGAGTGACCGACGTAAGTGTAACAACTCGTTTGATCGGAAAAAACTCGGTTTAAAACCGTTTTGGTAAGTAAAAAGAGTGTTTTAATGTTAGTGACGGTGTAGTGGTCGAAGTGGTCGGTCAAGTGATTTAATGCACGATGACGGTAACAAACAATGTGTAAGGCTTGTATTTACGATCGGTAGGTCGTAAATACGCGTCGGGTTATGACTTAAGAAGTCGAGTATAGAAGTTTAAGGGAGATGTGAAGGGGCGGACTCTCGCGTAAGTCTCAAATGGGTGGCATTTGAGGGGTATTTATAGGAGAATGAGTGGTTGTGTGAGTTTTGAGCGACGTGGCCACTTGGGCTGCTCAAAGAGGCGCGAGCCACGTCGCGGTTCTTCGAGGTGAGTTGTCGCTTTCACAACAAACGCAATCATGATTTGTTCTATCCTAGGTTTTGTAGTCACATGTTTGGTACTTGACCAACATGAATCCGGGAAAACTTAAGGTAGAAGATTTGAAATGTTTTGTTTTTTTGGTGGTTGACTCGGTTTGACTCGTTGTTGGAGTCGGGATTTGAATTTTTGAGTCGGTTTTTGGTCCGGTGTCGGTTTTGACTCTAGTTAGTGTCATTGCGACCCCGTCGTCGTGCATTAAACACTCCAGGTATTTTTGAATTTTTTTGAAATATTTTATTTTCGAAATCGTTTTAAGTTTTCCGACGTAAAGTTGTACACAAATTGTCGATCAAACGCCGCGATTCCAAAACATGTTATAGTCCGATAATCATCGGGTGTTTGTTGGAGTCTCAGCAGATACTGGGTATCTACAGTAGAGTAGGTGTAAGGCTACAAAATCAAATAGCTATGATTATTTCTCATAAAATAAATCAACCTCACACCACTATACTCCCTCCATTCGGTCCATATCATATAAAATAGACTACCATTTTATTTTGTCAATTTGTCAATTATCAGACAATATGTCACATCTAGTATGTTTCATGTTATTAATTAATTTAATGCATATTTATCACATAAATATCATTTTATAAATTAATTAAATTACATACAACAAATTGACTAGTGATATTTGATCACATAAATAAAATGGGTCATATAATTATAATTCACAACATCTTGTAATTATAATTAACCATTCATTCTTATCTCTATTGTTTATCACACAATAAACAATTTTAGTAATAAAGCATTTTGTTACTAAAATAAATCTTATTTAATCCATTACAATAAGATATCAATATTCTCTCTCACAAGTGAATTGTTCAATTTTAAGGAATTGATCACCTTGTATCGTCATACAATTAATCAATTTATCTATTAAGGGAGTTGTCCTTTAGGTGTGACCTTAAGGGATCAACTTACCACCACTGTCGTACGACAACAAGGTGTCTCGCAGGTCAAACTTGCACTTGATCATATCTACCATAGATACCTTCCGAGCGTGGCCACGCATTTCCAGTTCACTACTCCTCGAGTGGCCTTGAGATTTCAAACAACCCTGACAAGGTGTGGACAATTCCTATCGCACTATTCCCTTTGTTCAGCCACAGTTCATCATGTTGGAATATGTGTCCTCCGACAATAATGCGATCACAACTGTTGATCATGATGATCACATGTTTAAGTCTCATTTTAAAGAATACAATTGGGAAGTAATATTTTACTGTCAACTGGTCCACACATATGGTAATGATTGGCTGACTAGAGTTTGACATTACTGTCGTGAGACGGTGGTGACCAGTTGATCCCCTTAGGTCATACCTAAAGGGTAACACTCTTAATTGATCATTTAATTGATCGTATGACGATGCGGGTCAATTAAATTACTTAAAATTGACGGACGATTTTGGAAGTAATATTTACGTGTCTCATTGTAATTTGATTAAATGAGATACGGTCTAAGTAATCGAATTGTTTCATTACTTAGATGAAATTATTGTTTAAGGAAACAATTGCGTTTGAATGAATAAATTATTATAAATACAAGATGTTGTAATTTATAATTGGTAAATTATTTTGGTACAAGTAATTATGAATTACTAAGTCGATTTTGTATATGACGTATTTTTATTAATGCGTTGATTTTTAATATGTTAAAAATACATAACAATTTTATGTGACATGTGACATGTGACATATGACAAATTGACAAAGATAAAATGGAGTCCATTTTATCTCTAATGACCGAAATTAAGGGGAGTATTAGGAATATATTGTGTTGATTATCTTAGTGGTAAACATAATCATTCCTACCTAAACCTAGCCATGCAACCCTAGTGCCTCTTGTGAAGAGCACCTTGCTCATGCATTGGCCCTAAACCCCCCCCCCCCCCCCCCCCTACCCGGTTTTGGCAATAGAAAAGACCATGGGTTTTCTCTATAATTTGCTTAATACACTACTTAAAAGTTTAGTGCATCATTCATTTCATACACCATCTAAGATATTGATTTTTAGAGAGATAAAAACTTCTTCCCTCTTCTCCTTCTCTTAACCGGTTTTAAGAGACCAAAATAAATATTTTTGGGTCAATTTTATTCTAAATTAATATTGTTCTAGTAATAATAATATTAATTTTATTAAGAGTTTACCTTGGGTATAAATCCTTGGGAGGGATTCTACACTTGAATCCTTGTTCATCCAATTAAGGAGAGCTCAAGAACAAGAGAGTAGGAGAACTCTCTTGTGCCCATATAAACCGAAATCCTCAATGTAAGAATGAAGATTTCTTCCTTATTTTACTTATAGTTTGCATGCATAAGATCATCTTTTAATTTTATGACTAAATTAAAATTATAACATTATGAATATGTTGAGTAAAGAGATATAGATTTCCAACAAGCGGTATCAAGAGCCTTGGTTGTTTGCATGCAAATCGGTTATAGTTTTTCCGAGTTATACGATTAACATATAAAACTTGTAAATTTGTGTTATTATGATATATCACGAAATAACTTTATGCATGTTAAAGTTTCTGGTCCTAAAATGTATTTAGGATATTTTGGTTAATTTATGGATTTTTATTGTTCATCTTATATAATAATGGCATTAAAAATGTGATTTTATGATTAAAATGTCATTTTCGGACTAAAATTAGCTAAACTTTGAATTTTCCAGTGATTTTTGGATATGCTATCACATGTTTTATTTTGAAATGACCTGTAAATTGTCAGAATTTTTGGAGTTTTTATGCTCGAAATATGGATTTTTCATGATAAAAATCGATTTTAATTGAAAAATAGGTTAATATGAGATAAATTTCGAATCTGGTCATAGAAATTTAGTATGTTGTCACATGCAATTTTACAAGATGTGTGTAAAATAATAGGATATATTGAAGTCTTTATGCATGATTTATGAATTTTTGATGAAAAATAGCATAAATAGTGACTTAATTAGTGAATAATTGCTAAAACATACTCCATGACTAAGGAGAAACGTCACATGTTGCATTTTATTATCTTTTCAGATCTAAAATTGAAAAGTTGATGAATTTAATTTGTCTCATGTTTTTTATGGTTATTATTGATAAATCCGATAAACCGCAACATAGTTTTTCCGATAATTTTACGAAATTTTAACCTAAGTTTTTGAACATTATGAGTGTCATGGTATTTTTCCAGAATGTTCATAAGTTTAAATTTCAAATTTTTGAATTTATTTGAAATTTTGTGATTTATTTGAAGTTTATAGCATTTTATTGTAAATTTTGGGTCCATTAATGAACAATTTTAAGAAATATGAGTTACTTATAGTCAAATAGTTAGTGAAGACTAATTTTGAGTCCTAAGAGGTTAGGGTAATTAACTTGTGCATAAATATGAATTTATGTAATTTTTGTGATTATAAAACGTTGAATCACAAAAATCCGTAAAAACCGTTAAATATACGATATTGGCTACTTAAAGGCGATTTAGCATAAAATTGGGCATGTTCATACATATTATAATGCTGCATTTTATTTATGATTGTCATAATTTTATTTTATGTAATTTTATTTTATGTAATTTTTACTTAGTATGGCCTTAGTTTTTTATTGGTATTACCCGAAATGTATGGGAATATCGATTCGGTTGTAATTTATTGTGATCTCGTATCACCGTTTTGTAATTTAATAGATTTATTGTATTTTAATTACAAATGTATAATAGGAATTATGTAATTTGTTATGTAATTTATTAATTCCGGAGTTCCTTGAAGACGGTGTCATTCAAGAAGGCGATACATAAAGACGGTGTTACCTCGAGATGCGTGCCAAGAACCGAAGTTCAAGGGACCAATGGAGTTGGT
The DNA here is from genome assembly GCF_048544455.1 of Silene latifolia. Classification (NCBI taxonomy): domain Eukaryota; kingdom Viridiplantae; phylum Streptophyta; class Magnoliopsida; order Caryophyllales; family Caryophyllaceae; genus Silene; species Silene latifolia. The sequence continues at coordinate 77,694,295 of NC_133528.1, forward strand.
TTCCGAATATGTAATAGTTAATTAGATTTTCTATTTTAGGAAGGCCATACTAGGATTTATTTTATGCTTTGTATTTTATTTATATGTCGCATGCATCGCTAAATCGCCATAACTAAAACATGCATTATCTATTAATCGAGTTTTTTCGACCGTGTCAATTAGAATTATCATAGTTCACCGCTTTAGTTCACTTAAAACGTGATAGATAATAAATTGACATGACCTCTCGCTAAAACAATCAATTGAGACATAGCCTTACCAAATAGTAGAAACCATGAAAACCTATTTCGCGAGGGAGTGCACTCGGCCCTACCGGGGTACAAACCTTGTTACGTAGGGGAAGTGGGTGATAAATGTCTATCCACCGAATTTATGTTAATGAGGGGTATTTCGGCACACCGTGCCCTAAGTTGATATGAGTTTGGATCATGGACACATTTATTCGAAATTTGGGTTGTACTCAACGAAAGTATTCACGACGATTTCCGGATGTGTTTCGGGCTAGAGATAAATATTAATGTAAATTTTATCGACCAAGAGTTCTAAAAGTAGAATCGATTAAAAAGGTTAATCCACCGAGTTATGTTAACAAAGGGTATTTCGGCACACCGTGCCCTAAATTAATATGAATTTGGGTCTTGGAATCATTTATCTAAGTTGGGTAGAGGTCACTAGATAAATGTAATAAAACTTGTTTAAATAAAATTTTTACGAGTATTATTATTTTGAAAACGACATATGTTTTATTCCTTTTATGTCTTGTTTTGTAGACCGCTCTTATTTCTCATAACAAATGGCAAATCCAAACACCAATGCCACGCCTCTCACTAATACTTCATGGCTCCGATCCTTTATGGATCGATGTAAACTTGAAAAGAATGGGTCAAATTTCTTCGATTGGGATGCCCAACTCAAATTAGCCGCCCAAGGTGACGACAAGCTTCGTTACCTTACCGAGGCCTCTCCACCCGAACCTAACACTAGGTCGACCGCCGCCACTAGGGAAGCATATGAGGCTTACCATAAGGAGTCCGCCGCAATGAAAAATGTGTTGATCTTTGCGATGGAGGCGGATCTCCAAAGGAGAGCCTTTAAGATGGGCACCGCTAATGAAATCTATTCCAAGCTTGTGACAATGTTTTCACAAACTCCGCGGATCGTCCAATATGAGGCGGCCGCGGCATTCTTTGATCTCGACTTCAAAGAGGGCCAAAAGGTTAGCCCTCATGTGCTCAAATTAATGGAGCTAGTCGAGACCTTGAAGATTCAAAAGGTTGAAATCCCCAAAGAACTCATTGTAAATAGGATTCTACACTCCTTATCCAAAGTCAAGGCATATGTTCAATTCCGGGTGAATTTTAACATGCAAGACAAGGACGTGTCTCTTGAAGAATTGCACAAGTTACTTGTGCAAGCCGAAAGAGACATGGGGTTAAATGTCAACCCACCTAAGGATGTGCTTAACATTAGCACCAAAATCAAGGGGAAATTCAAGAAGAATGGGAAGAAGGGTAAGAAGCAAGCTCCCACTTTCACCAAAGCTAAGACTTGTGAAGCTAGCACCTCCAAGATCAAGAAGGGTCCTCTTGATAAATGCCATTATTGTAATGGTGTTGGACATTGGAAAAGAAATTGTTCCAAATACCTTGGTGATATTAAGGCTGGAAAGATCACTCCAGTAGGTAAATGACTATCCTTTCTTTTATGTTTCTAAGTCAACTATGGTATTATGATACAAAGTTGTGATAATGTATCCCCTTTTTATTATAAATAGGGCCTCCACCAAGTAAGGACAAGGGAAAAGAAAAGCAAGCTTGAGAAACCATCGAGAAGCTAGGAATAGCTTCCATGAAGCTTTGCTTTTTATTGTCTTATTTTAATTATGTTTCGGATTTTAGAACCTTTTGATTTTCGTGTTCGACATGGAAATGTATTTTGGATAATGGTTGTATTTTTGATAATGGTGGCTTGGTTTGCAACCCAAGTCACCCGTTTTATCGTTTTTATCCTTGTTCTAAAATTCGTCTTTATCCGCTTGCTCATAGAAACATATGATTATTCACTTAAAGTGATCTAATAGACAACTATAATGATGGGATTCATTATATGACCACAAGCAAAAGACTTGTGTATGATCATTTACAAAGTGATATTGAGTTAATGAACTCTCTTAAAGGAAAGTTAATCACCAAGTACACTTACGAAATCTAGAACAATTAGTCAACCTATGAGATAGTCCTCCTTCTACTTCAAAATCATTATTTGTGTCTCATAAGCTATCTTTGAATCTCTAGTGTATTTATTCTAAAGATAGAGTTGGAGAAAAATGAGGACACAACACCAAGATATATTTGTGTACTTGTGTAAATGAGATCTATGCAAGGGAGAATGATTTGAATAAAGGTATATCTATTTATATAGTATGCCCAATAGATGAGATCTATGGTCTCGAATAGATCTACATGACAAAAGAGACCAAGTGAAGTAATCAAAAGAATATTTTCTCAAGATAACTACACGAGGAGACCAAAAGAAAATTTTGGAAGAAAAATGACTAATGTAAAGTCTTAACAAGAGTTTTTGACTAGTTTATGATAAATTTTGACCAATAGTTTCAACATTGATATTTACTTAAGAGCCTAAATGAATCAAAGTTACATCCTAGAAAATAAATGAGATTTATGACTAGAAGTTGCAAGGATTGATATACCGATATCCTCAATAGCTAAGTTAAGTATTAACCACTCTAATGTCATTACTTAACCTCATTATGAAAATGAATTGGTTAAACCTCCTTCTGAAAAGGGTATTTTGAAGGACGCATATTAGATATTATTTATATTTAAATAATGACATTGCTACGCATCATTATGATATGAATGAGTTAGAGATTAAAATCTCTTTCCATAAGGTTAAGATGAGACCACTTCAAAATAGGTATTTTGAAAGGATATGATGGGAACATATATGGTTTCATCTCAATAACTTAAACAAAGCAATATATATTTCAATTCTTGAAATGTCTCAATTGAGAAGTCAATTGCGAATCATGTGGAATTAAGTGGGAGTTGGAAGTTATCATGTGAAGATATGGAATTTAGTGGGAGCAATCATCTTGTAAAAGTTTATAACTCATTACTCATTGGGAATGACAAGCTAATACTATTCTTTTACAGAGAAGTATTTGAGTTTTCAATTCTGGATGTGTGGACAAGGCCCTCGGGAACTGCGTCCGAGGGATCCACACCTGACATAATCGACTCGAGGTTCTTTCGAATCGAATTAAGACATATTAGAGTCGCCACCAAGTTTTTTGGGAACTTGGAACCGTTCAAGTCAACTTTACACCTTTCATCGAAAAGCATAAAGCCAATCGACTACGAGTGATTAAAGATAAAGACTTGTACCCTATATCACTCGATTTGAATGACTCTCGTAATCCAATGGTATTTAGACGGATCCACAAACCATAGATCTTGAGTAAGGGGTGAGTGTACGTGTTGGGAAGCCCATAAGGACACCCAACCCCGCCCGTCAATAACGGCCTCTACTAAGTCAAGTGTCGGATTTCAAACAAGGTCATAGCTACTACGATGTATGAAATGCAAACGTTGTTTTAAACCCTAACATGTGAAGTTTCTATGTTGATTTAGATGCAACTATACTAACTTTGTCAAAGTTGTAATTTAGCATGTGGGTTGATTGATCTAACAACATACAAATAAAGCAAACAAGGCTTAAGGGGGAATGGGGGAGCCGTTGGGATCTACCTATTACAACCCAGGCATTTCATGCCGACACAACAACAAATTAAAGATACAACTCGATCTAAATACAATTGCTACATACAACTCAAAACATGACACAAAACACACGGCCATTGGGCCTTGAAAACCGTGCACATGGGGGAGGTGACTCACGGCCTACATGACACACGGCCGTGGGTCCCTCCTCGTATTGCGTGCTCTCACTTAATCCCATCGAATTAGACATTGGGCTACGCACCAAAGCATGCATTAGCATAAACCGGGCCATGTTGCTTTAAACAACATGCGGTTTACTACGCTCCTACAAGCATTGGGAACAACCGTCTAACCAAATAAAACTAAGGTTTTTAGAAAAGGTTTTGACTCAAAAAGGAGAACTAATTACAAATAGATTACAAAACGTGACTCAAAGAAACATAAATTAATTACAAGTGATAAAACAAATAAAGAACGAACGATGCAAAAACAAACGAAATAGGAAAGGCCAAACACACGGCCAAACACACGGCCAACCACGGCCCAACCAAAGCCAACCTAGTTCCTAAGTTAGATTTATTGATTAGATCGAATGATTGCGAAAAGGAATCGAAAACAAGTTAGAAAACGAGTTAAAAACGATGTTGATTGATTGTCGCGCAAGGGTGCATTCTACACGGCCTAAAGGGTCCAATTAGGTTAAATTCGCTAATTAATTTAACTCATCGAGTGTCAATAAGAAGGTGCTAATCACGCACTCTTATACTAGCGAGAAATTAGGTGAAAGAGATAGATGCATTCAATTATTTACAGAAATCGTCGATTGATTTTATAACTTACGTCGAAGCCACCTAAAGTGTCTAATTAGATTATTAAATCGATTTAAAGTCATCTAATTACGTCATAGGTTAACAATCAGAAGTTAAACTAACATGCAACGGGTCCTAGGGTCCATCGATTTGGCCGAAACAGTAAGAGGGTCGAAAGCGAAGATCGAAGTTAGATAACTTGTTTTATTTATGCCCTACCTTGAACACGAGGATATGTAAATGAGACGGGGGTGTACGACCGACAGAAGGAGCGGTTTCTTTTCCCATCTCAAGTCAACGCGGGTGTTCATGGTGGTACTTTAACTCATACTCGGACTAACTAGTTTCGTAGTTAATTTAAAACAAACGATAATTAAAACGAAAAACAAGCAAAAAAAAAAGACAATAAAAAAAAGGCATAAAAAAACGAAATAAAAAGAGAGAAGAGAAGGGGATTTGATGCACCCTCAACCTACATGTATCGTTGACACCGTCTTGGGTCGTAATCGATGGTAGATTTTATCTCGAGAGGCCGTCGTCGACGAAGTAACAAAGCAACACGCGTTTTGGAAAGTTTCTGGACAGCAGTTTTAAAACAGTGATATCTCCCTCGTTTCACGACGAAAATTCGATCCGAAAGATGTTTTGGAAACTAGAAAGAGAGGAGAACAAGGATCTTAAAGCGACCCCTGCTCGATTTGGGTTATTGGGCACGAAAAACGAGCACAAACAGAACTGGACAGACAAGAGTAAACCGCGAAAACAGAGTGTTATTTCACTCTGTTTTTTTAGAGGGACCTCGTGTGCTCTCAAGGTCAATTCGGCTCGTAAATCTTTGTCTAATGTGTAGATGGATGTTATGTGGTTAATTAGGAACAAGAAACTCGAATTTTTATGGTGATTTGATGGAGGAACGAAAGGGTTTTCGAAGGAGACACACAAACAGTTTCAGTTTGTGTGTCGGTTTTGTTTAGGGTTTTTGGAGGATGTTTAGGGTTTGTTTCTGAGGTTTAAAGCTTGTGGGTGATGGTTGGATGTATGGAGAACTTAGAGGAATGATTGTATGGTGAAGGGGTGGTATTTATAAGGGTTTAAAATAGGTTAAAAGGGAGGAGAGGCAAATCGGGCTCAATGAACATAGCTGCTGTCCATCGGTTTTGGGAGGGGTTTCTAGGGTTCGTTTTGGGGGATTTCTTGGTGATCAAGCTAGGATAATATGGGTAGGATACTAGGGTATGGGTTAGGGTTAATGGGTACGGGTCTTGGTAGTGTTTGAAGCGGGTTTGGGCTCGGGAATTGGCTCGCAAAAACAGGGGGACTGTTTGCGGTTTGGGTGCGGGCTGCTTGTGGTTGGTTTTGAACGAGAATTTGGGCCATGGTATGGGGGTTCGAACATGGGTTGATGGGTATTGGTATAGGTGGGTTAGTGTACTCGAGATTCGTGCCAATTCGCAAAGGAAACGGGCTTAAAAACCGAGCTAAAAACGAGCTCAAAACACACGATGCAAAACGAGTTTTTCGCTTTTAAAATTGATTTTTCAAACCAATTAACAAATTGAAATAAATGACTTTTCAAATCAAATATACTTATAAAATGATTTTTCAAATCAAATATTTATTTTATTTTCAATAAAATAACTTAAGAAAATAAATTCAAAATAAAGCTTTAATTTAAATATCATTTAAACTAAATAAAAATGAATTCACTCAAAAAACACATTAATTTTAAATATCATTTAAAATAACAAAATGAACCCACTAAAAACATTAATTCAAATATCATTTAAATTAACAGAATGAATTCACTAAAAACGTTAATTTAAATATCATTTAAATTAATAAAATACTTCATCGACGACGCCCATTCTACCTCGTAAAAACGAGCTCCAAATAATGACAATGACAACTAAAGAATACATGTGTCCTATCATCATCGGGTGTTTGTCGGGTTCTCTATAAATTCCAATATCGACGGATACGGGTATCTACAGAGCCCCACTTTGACTGAGGCTTGGACAAGGCGAAAGTCAAAGTATACCCCAGTCCCTTTCGACCGAGGATTCTTCGGGTCGTTTATAGTCCATTAGACTCGCGTATATAAGCTACTTGACCATAAGAAGAGATCATACCCGAAACTTCGTTGGGGATTAACTCTTGCTTCTGTTGCGTCGAATTATCATTGTTGGTCATCGACCCATGAACTGCATAAAAGGTGGGTTGAGCCTTATCCTTAGGCGCCTACGTATCCGTTTCTGACGGAATCAAACCCGCGTCGTAGTTCGGCAGCTCGCCGACACATGCCCAAAGTTTATCATCTGTGGCGTATGTCCAAAATTCATCATCTACCGACATTGGCCCAAGATTTATCATCTGCTGGCACTTGTCTAAATGGGACGGGACTTTCCGAGGAGGTTGCCGTCGCTTTCATCATTTGCTTTCAGCTAAGGAATTCTTCCATTTCATACTCTTGTAATTGAATTGAATTACGAGTGGATGTCATCCATTTCATCTTGATAATGGTCTCGAAGCCAACGGCTTCGAGCCCCGATTTGTAATGGCTCTAAAGTCGAAGACTTTAGAGCCCCGATTGAAGCATATCCTGCTACATTTGAAACATAGAAAATGTACTAGCAATAATCATCACATAAGCACATTGGGATCATCGATCTTGGAATTGGATCATTTTGAAAGTCTTTGGGTCATCGACCCGAAAATTGAATTTGAAAATTTTGAATGATTGGGTCATCGACTCGAAAATTGAATTTGAAAGCGGGTCATCGACCGAAATTTGAACATGTTGACAATTTTGAATTTGAAATGAACCATTTGGATGTTGGGTCGTCGACCCAAAAAGTTTTTGAAATTTTGAAATTTTGAAATTTTGAAATTTTGAATGTTGAAACTTAGTTTTTGAAATTTTGAAATTTTGAAATTTTGAAATTTTGAATGTTGAAGCTTTTGATTGATGGGTGAGCATGAAATGCGACTCAGACATACTATATGATTCGTGAACGTGGGCGTAGCCCGCTACCAAAAAAACAAAAAGAAAACAAAACCGTAAGTGTGCACGGGTTTTAGTTCAAATATTGACTTGCTGGGGGTAAAAATGTAAATTAGCCGTTCCGGCGCTCCCCAAAACGCGATAGATGTGCGAAAATCCGATGTATCATGCCAAAGACTGGTGTGAGCTGGGGCGGGCCTAAGAGGCGCACGACCCAAGGCCCACACGGCTCAAAGAAAACGGCACCCTAGGAGTGTCCTCCTAGGTGTTTCCTTCCCTTATACTTTCTATATATAAGGAAGAGTCAGATCGCCAAATTTATTCTCGCTTTTTCCCCCAAACTGGTGCAAATAACATAAATCATTATGAATAATCTAGTTAGTGCTATGCGAGCATGGGAGACCGACTTTACTAGCGCAGAGAGGCAAGAATTAAAGACCGTTCACTTGGCGCAATTACTTCCCTTACGCCAGATCCCCTTCAACTCGCTATTTGTTGGAGCATTGCCTTAGCTACTGGGATCCTTTGAACCATGTCTTTGCTTTTCCCGAGGGTGAGATCTGCCCTCTACCCGAAGAGTTTTCTGCCCTTGGAGGATGGGATGCTGAGGCCATACCGGCTATACCTAAATTTCATTCAGGGTGGCGTGGAACCTATCTAGACTGCCTTGGCCTTTCCAGGACGGAGTCTGAGGGAATAGTGACTGGTGACGAAGTCAACCTTCTTGCTATTCATAGGAGATTTTGTATCTTGCGGAGCAGTACTTCGCTGCCAGCATACTGTCGCAGGGCCTTTGGATTGATCATGTTACACCTTTATGTCTTCGAAGGTAGGATGAACAAGACAACTTGTGTAGGACAAGCGAAGCTTTTGTCCATTTTGTCTCAGATGGAGACGGGACATAACCCTTCCTGGATTATTCTCGCTGAAACCCTTCGAGGTTTAGATGCTAAGAAAATGAACCCTGGTGCCGATTGGTCGGGATGCTCCCGTCTATTGCAGGTGATAAGATCTATCCTCCTGATTTCGCATCCTTAATTTTCTTTTTACCACAATTCTTGTGTTATTGCCACGATTTTGCTGTATTCTGCCACGATTTTGCTGTATTCTGCCACGATCCTGTCACAAATCCGTTTTTCCTTCTTATTTTTTTTTCTTTCGTTTTTTTTTTTTTTTTTTTTTTTTTTTTTTTTTTTTTTTTTTTTTTTTTTCTTTCCTTTTTTTTTTTCGTCTTCTCTTTTTTTTTTTTTTCGTCTTTGTTTTTTTTCTCTTTTTTCGTCTCTTTCATGTTTTTTTTTTCTTTTTTTCTTTTTTTCAGGTGTGGCTTTGCGAGAGATTTTGGCTTTTCGCCCCGCCACGTGAGCCCAACTCGTATCTCGCTCGTATGTTGACTATGCGTGCTAAGCGGTATGAGGACGGGCATCAAAATGATCTTGCCTATTGGCGAAACAAACTGACAGAAGGGGAAGGTCGCCCTCTGTGCTGGATCATGCCTTGGCTTCGCCTCAAATCCTTTACTATCCTTAGGAAGATGACAAAACCAGACGTTTGCGCCTCTTTCGGGTTTAGAGAGGTCTATCCACATTTACCCGACCGCGTCTGCGTCGGATGGGCCGCAGACAAATGATTCCCAAGTGTGAGGTGTTTGGGACGAGCAAGAGAGTCGAATTCCTCTATATGTGACGATTGGCTCCAGAGGTGGCACCAAAGGCGTCTTTGGTACGTATCGCGCGCCCTCGACTATCGGGTATCCCCGTCTTATACTAAATGGCTTAAAGAGAAGACCGAATCAGGTAAGGACTTGTGTCGGAAGGATGAGCTCGTCGACATCAAATATTATGACAAAAGCAGAAACAATCGTGACTTCTTTGTTAACGATCTTTCGTCTCACATCCTGGACTGAAGCTAGGACCGAGAAGACTCCTAAGACCGACTCACGGGCGACAGTGTGTGGAAACGGTTGGGCTCAAAGGCACACTCGGGCTCAGCCTTGGAAGGAAGACTTGGTCCTCGTTTAAGTGTAAAAGATAGGCTGGGCCCTCGGGAAGAAATGACGATTCCTCCTAAGAAGCGTGCTAGACAGAACACAACTACCCCTCCTCCACGGGAGCCTCGGTCACGTGACCCAAAAGGCAAAGGGAAAAAGAAGATGTAGGAGCCTTCAACTCCGATCTATTATTTAGTACTACTACTTATTATTTGTTGCTAGCTGTTTTCTTTTTTTTTTTTGAAGGATGTAATGGGCATCGCCCGATCTTTAATAAGACTTACTATCTATTAAAATTCCCAGTTTTTCGCATAAAATTTCATTTTATTAAAAGAAGGGTCGGTTGTACTCTTTTAAAGAGCGCCTACGTATCGTTATCAACGTAATCAAACCGAGCTCGTAGTTCCACAAAACAAATGCGCTACAATTATCGATTTATAACGCACAAAAAGCAGCGAAGCAAAAGTGCCGCGGCCTAGACTCGCTCACGAGCACCGCAATTCAAAATTTTATTTTATGACATTGAGAGTGAGTTCTACGGATAGTATTTCTTTGATTGATCCAAATTCGTCGGATTTGCGAAGTCGTTTCCATCTAGATCTGTCGATCACCGACGGCGCCTCCCGATAATATCTTCTTTACCAAGTAAGGACCGGCCCAATTCGGCTTGAATTTTCCCCTCGGGTCAATTGGTAGTAAAGCGCGCATGAGACTTTAGGACCAAATCTCCATCTTTTATTCCTCGAGGTTTCACCTTTTTGTTAAATGCCCTTTGTATCCTTTTTTGATAGAGTTGAACATGATGTAGCGCATTTAATCGTCGCTCGTCGAGCATGACCAAGGAATCATACCGGCTTGCGGCGATCACTTCAGGGACCGACTTTCTAACAGATCCTTAAAGAAGGTACCTCTAATTCGACAGTGAACGCTTCCATCCCATATGTCAAATAGAACGGAGTTGCTCCAGTGGTTGTGCGAATAGACGTTCAGTATCCCCACAAAGTGCGAATGGTATCTTTTCCGGCCATTCGCGGTAATTGTCGGTCATCTTTCTGAGAATCACAGTGATTGTCTTGTTGGCGGCTTCCACCGCCCCATTTGTTTGAGGTCGATATGGTGACGACTTGTGGTGTTTGATCTTGTACTTTTCGAGTATTACGGCAGTTTCAGCCTGGAAGTGAGTGCCATGATCGCTAATGAGCTCATGCGGCACCCCATATCTGCAGATGATTTCATTCTGAATGAACTTTGCTACCTGCTTTGCTTGTAGAACCTTGTATGACTTTACTTCTACCCACTTCGTGAAGTAATCGATGGTGACTAGCATGAAACAATGCCCACCTGTTCCAGATGGGTTAACCTTTCCAATAATGTCGATTCCCCATGTTGAGAAAGGTCATGGTGATGTCAAAGTATATAATGATGATGGCGGCACATCCGTATGTTTGCGAAGATTTGGCAATTATGGCGTGCTTGACATATTGGCGACAATCTGTCTCCATCGTGGTCCAATAATACCCTAATCTCATGATTTTACGAACCAAAGATATGGGCATTCATGTGTGGGCCACACTCTCCGTCATGGACTTCTTCCATGACTTTTTTCGCATGATTGGTGAGTCTATGCATCGCGAGAAGGACATTTTGCGCGATCTTCTTGTACAATCGTCGTCATTGGTTCTAACGAATCGAGCGGCTAGCATTCGAATAGCGCGCTTTCCGCGGTTATCCATGTCGGTGGATACTCTCCGATTCTTTAAATTTCGAGAATAGCATGATACCAAGGTTCGGCCTCGGTTTCTTTCGTGTCTCCGATTACATTAACGTAAGCGGTGATGATCTTCGTTCGACACATATCGGCATAGTATCCATATGATCGGTATGTTGATTAGAGCGACTAATTTTGATAGTGCATCAAAGAACGGTTTTCGTCTCTCGGGGAGGTGCACGTACTTGACCTCGGTGAACAATTTTTCTAGTTCTTCGATTTTCGCTTGGTATGGAGCCAAGCTATCACTTCGGGTTTTCCACGTCCCGGCCACTTGGTTGATTACTAGTGACGAGTCCCCATGTACTACAAGCTTTTTGATGCCTAACTCGAGAGCACTGTGCAATCCAAGTAGGCATGCTTCATATTCAGCCGCGTTATTAGTGACGTTAAAGTCCAACTTGATCGAAATAGGAACATGTTCACCTTCCGGTGAAATGAGTAGAACTCCTATCCCGTAACCCCTGTAGTTCGATGCTCCGTCGAAATAGAGGTCCCACGTATCATTGTCTATGTGAACTATATCTTCGTCGGGAAACGACCACGTATCCAAACCTCGTTTCTTCTATCGGGTTATCCGCCGGGAAGTCCGCAACCGCCCTTCCCTTTATCACTTTCAGCGGTACATATTTTAGGTCGAACTCGGAAAGCATTAAAGTCCATCTTGACACTCTGCGTTCGAATCGGTTTTTCAAACAAGTATTTGATTGGGTCCATCTTCGAGTGGATGCAAACACTATGACTGAGCATGTAGTGCCGTAATTTCTTTGTAGCCCATACTAAAGCCAAACATGTCTTTTCGAATGAGTATACTTGATTTCATACTCCAAGAACTTTTTACTAATGTAGTAAATCGCTCTTTCCTCTTTATCGACCGTCGTGCAAAGATTGCCCCATTGCAAAGATCCGAATCGTAAGATACAACATGATGGTAACCACCGTTGGTGGGGCTGAGCACGGGAGGGGAGGATAGTATTTCTTTGATCTTATCGAACGCACTTGGCAAAGTGATCATCCCATACAACGTGTTCCCCGACCTTCAATTTCTTGAAAATTGGCTCGCATATCATAGTTAGCCTTGCCACGAACCGACTTATATATTGATTCTTCCAGAAACCTCGAATTTCCTTCTCGGTTTTCGGGTGAGGCATTTCCATTATGGCCTTTATTTTCGATGGGTCCACCTCGATGCCACGGTGGCTAACGATGTGACCCAATAGTTTGCCGGATGTGACTCCGAATGCGCATTTTTGTGGATTCAACCTCATGTTATACTTGCGCAATCGTTCGAAGAATTTGCGTAATGTACCAAGGTGGTCATCACGCTCCTTTGACTTGACAATCATGTCGTCGACATAAACCTCGACCTCTTTGTGCATCAAATCGTGTAACAATGTTGTCGCGGTCCTCCGGTATGTAGCCCTGCGTTTATCAACCCAAAAGGCATTACTTGTGTAGCAATAGGTTCCCCATTGCGTTCGAACGCATCTTATGCATATCTTCTTTCGCCATCTTGATTTGATTATAACCGGCGTACCCATCCATAAAGGATAGTAACGCGTGTTTCGCCGTGTTGTCAACCAGGATGTCGATGTGAGGTAATGGGAAATCGTCCTTCGGACTTGCCTTGTTTAAATCCCTAAGTCCACACAAACCCGAACTTTACCATCTTTCTTAGGCATCGAACGACGTTAGCCACCCGGTCGAGTATTTCGACACCTTGATGAACCCGACTTTGAGTTGCTTGTCGATTTCTTCCTTGACTTTCAAAGACCAATCTGTATGCATTTTGCGTAGCTTCGCTTGATCGGCTTATACCCTGGCTTGATTGGGATCCGTGCTCGCAATTTCCCTATCAATGCCTGGCATGTCTTTGTAGGACCATGCGAAAACATCTTTGAACTCATGCAACAGATCAATGAACCCCTGTCTTTCGGTGGGACTTAAAGTAGTTCCTATTTTAAGCTCCTGTGGTTCTAAGGTTGTACCTACATTGATGGTTTCGGTATCTTCGATGATCGAAGTTTTCTGTTCGTACTCTTCCAACCCTTTTATCAACTGTAGAGGTGGTTCCACTTCTTCTTCTCCTTCTTCTTCGACCAACTGTTCATCCTCGACCTCAGTCTCAATGTCATTATTAAAACAATCATTTTCAAAGTTTGAATTGCAATGTAAGTAAGACGAGTCGTAAGCAAACTGGTTCATATTATTATTGATTTGAAATCGCGCGAAATGCGCTAACATTTGAGCCAACTGATCAGAATTCAGTGGCGAGATAGGGGTATTCGGGACAGGCCCCGGAATACCACCATTAGGAAAAGGTGCATAGGAAGGGAAAGCTAGGGGAGGGGTATTTTCAACACCTGACTCCTTAGACTCGATCTTAGGACCTATCTCGGACTCGGACTCCGACTCAGACTCAGACTCAGAATCGGTAACATCATTTGGCTTGAACATCTCTCCTTCTCCCGTTGTCAACTTGAAAAGAAGTCCTTTGTTGTCAGTCCACTTGATTGTTTTCCGCCATCCCGTGTTGGTCCTAAGAGGATCCACATCGGTGATGAGGGTAGATGGGTCAAACCGCTCGCTTCTCAGGATCATGCTTACCAAATCTTCGTTCGGTGTTGGTGATTTCTTTTCTTCACCGAAAAGGAGACCCAAGGCTTTCTCGTCATTCATTGGATCCAGCTTGGTTTCTCCGGCATCACGGTCGAATGTCTTCGGGGATGTAGTAGCAATCTTGGAATACTTCGATTCTCGGGACCATAAGGTTTTTCTTTGGGTCAAAGATAGGTTCGGGGAAGTCCATGCAAGGGAGTTCTTCCCCAGCTCTCACGAAGTGACCGTTTAGAGTTAGTTGATACGGTCCCATTTTGATATCTCGATCTTCGACCGTTCTTCCCCTCTTTTCCCGTAGATCTTTCTCAGTGGGCTCATATCCAAGCCCGAAAGTTACTCCTTTGGCTACGGGTGGTTTCAACTGGAACGCCTCCTCTCTTCTAGGATATAAAGAGAAACCGAAGTACTTCCGGTTTTGAGAATCACCTCACAAACATGACTTCCGTATATAGATCCATATTTTCGGAGTTCACTCGATCATATTGACAATCTCGAAACCGCATGCGTCATTGGTAGCTTCGACCCTTACTTCGGAAGTAATGTCTCCTCCGCCACGTAATTGGCGTGGCGTCAATGGTGACGGTTTTGCCATTGAGTGGGACCTTGATTTTTCGATGCGGTGTTGATGTCACGGCCTTAGCGGCATGGATCCGGGCCTTCCCAACAATAAGTTGAAGGACGAGCATATGTCAATTACTTGGCAACTTATTTTCTTTTCCACTTGCCCAGTCTGTACTACTAGATCGACAAGTCCACTCACTCGACGCACAGTGCCATCGAATGCCCGAACTGTCTGCGTAGTGGGGATGAAGTCATTCTTCTCCAAGCCCAGGATATGCGCCGTTTTCAGAGGGAGTACGTTGACGGCCGATCCGTCGTCAACCAAGGTCATAGGGATATGCTTGTTGAGGCACACGGTAGCAATATAGAGGGCCAGGTTATGTCGAGGCCCGAACGGCGGCAGATCTTCGTCGGAGAATGTCACACCGTTGGTAACCTGAGGCCGATTCTGGGCGATGTGAGCGACCATGTCCGCAGGAGTAGTATTCGACGACACGGTCATGTTCATCAAAGCTTGCAACAAAGCTTGACGATGCTCGAAAGAGCTCAAGATAAGTTGCCAGATAGATACGTCGGCCTTAGTCTTTTGGAGTTGCTTGATGAGGGAAGCCTCGGAGGTCGACCCTTCACCAAGAACTTCGACCACTGCCGGCTCCTTTTGAGGTGCCTTACTCGGGGTATCCTTAGCCTTCTCCACACGATATGGGCGTCCGGATCTAGTCAAATGGTTTGACTCTAGGGCGTCTTGCCTCGCCTTTAAGATTTCTTCTTGGGTATGAGGAATTGTCGCACCTTTGACGAGGTAAACATCATCCTCGTCATCGGCCCAAACGCCATTGATTTCATTGCCGCTTCGGAGTATGTAAGGAGTACAATCGACAACAAAATCCCCGAACGTAATCTCGTTTCTCGAGCTTGGTAGGAATTTGGAGCAATCCACGAATATTCTTCCGACGAAAACCCCTTTTAGACGATATGGGCGGATCAAGTGAGAGTAATCGACGCTATCTTCAGTAGAGACAAAGTTAGTGTGGTCGCCAAATGGATTGGTGACGTTGTTGGGTTTTATAGCTGGGATTGGGAGCGTTCCGTTCTCAATCATATCTTGAATTTCGTGCTTTAGTCTAAAGCACCTTTCGAGATCGTGTCCCTTCCCTTGATGAAAGGCACAAGAGGCATTCGGTTTAAACCATTTGCCTTGTTGATCGCCAGGAGGGTCCGGAGTTGGACCAATGGGCTTCAACTTTCCTTGGGCCATGAGCCTTTGGAGAGCATAGGCGTAAGTGCACCCGATATCAGTGAATACCCTCGGAGCTTGGCGCGGAGGCCTTTTTGACTGTCCATCTAAGAGATTGACGGTTTCAACAAAGTGGGGGCTGCGGGCGCTTTTGCTTTAGATGACGAAGCCCCTTGGTATCCCTTTGGCTTCTCGGCTTCAAAGAATTCGGACATCGTCCTCTACCTTTATCCCGATCCTTATCAATTCTTTGAAAGAACCAAAATTCTGGTATTTCAGAGCATTACGGTAAACAGTTCGTAGATTCTTTACGAACTTATCCACCATTTCCACTTCGTCGGGCTTCTTAGCTAGTTTCACGCTTTCAGCGCGCCATCTTGCGAGGAATTCAAGAAAGCCCTCTTTTCTCTTTCGTGTCATGACTTCCAAGGTTCTTATGTTGGTTTGAATCTCAACATTGTCAAGATAGTGCTTGAGTAACTCCACCGTAATATCTTCGAAAGTGGGGAAGTTCTTGAGGTCAAGATTGTAGAACCAAGCCTTTGGGTGTTCACCCAGAGATTGGGCGAAGATTTCAGAGAGCATATCAGCAGGTACTCCCTTGGTGCTAAGTACCCTTTATAGGCCTTAACATGGTGGATCTGGATCTTGAGTGCCCTTGAACTTTGGGATGTCGGTGAGTACCATGTTCGTGGGCAACTTATCTGAATCGGGGCGTAGGTCCTAGCATTCTCATAGTGGATGTTCTTCCCCTGGGAGAGCTTCAAACGGTCTTCGATGAACTTGAACCGTTTCTCCGGATCGTCGGCGGTGGAGGGGTGGAGGTGAATCTTCACTCGGCCTAGATTCTATTGCTTCCATTCGGGTCATCATGAGGTTCACGGCCTCAGTAAGCTTGTTAACAACATCTTCCATTGCTTGACGTCGGGTTTTGGGCGGCCTTTCTACAAGAAAACCCCCGTCGAGTCAATATTTAAAGTAAGAGCCCCCGCACACTTAAGGACACGACCCCAACTTGACTCAAACACAGACTCGACTTGAGATTGGTTAACCAAAGGTTCGACTCACGGTTTGATTTAGACATTGGTTCATTTTAGACTCGACAAAACGACATGACTCAAGTTGTCATAACTCGATTCTAAATCGGACTTGGTGTGACCAAACCCGTGATTGGGCTAACATAGCCCAGGGGTTCGCGTGAAACGTCCATAAGGGCCTAGCCTGGACGTTTTTTGTGGACTATTCTAGACCAAAAGGTCGACCAACATGACTCAAAGCCCAAGAGGTGAGTTTGGGTGACCCAACAAGGTCGTGTTCTAGACCCTTAAAATGAAACATAGCCGGCCTAACATGGCCATGACCCGGACACGACTTGACGCATTTCATGCTTGGTTGAGGTTCGAGAAACATTTTGGATTGATTTTGAAAAACGAAGGATTGATTTGAAAATGAGATTTGAAATGGGCAGCATGCCGGCTATAAAAGCTCAATTTGGGCCGAAATTCTAGTCCTATTTGGGCAGCATTCTGCGTTTTGAAAATCATGCTAGGTTTGAAAGTAAGTTGTTCAAAAGTTCGGTTTTGAAAAGGACTTGGAATTTTCGAAAAAAAAAAAGACTCGGGAAAACATATTGCACATTGTCATTCTCATGCTATAAGGATGTATGCTCCTAGACATCTCTAAGTCTCGGCAAGTCTTCTACAAGAAGGTCTATGCCCTCCATCCTTTGCGGTCTTATAAAGCGAGGTGTCTTAAGGTAAAGTACCTAGAAGATCGTCCCCATTCCCAAGAACCACGCGAGGCGAAGTGGAAGCGAGTAATGTGCGCTTCCCGGCATAGTGGGACGTCGCCCCCACGCATCACGAAGAAACGCTGGGACGGCCCGGGAAGTCCTTAAGGGTTTATGCATGAATCGTAGCACTATGAGTAATGTTTTACTTTCCAACACTTTCTTTTCAAGTTTCACCTCGGAGGAAAAGACCCTAGAAACAAAGTGTAACTAGTCCTCTTTTCCCAAAGCGGAGTGTTCGCCAAATCGTGGACAAGGCCCTCGGGGGCTGCGTCCGAGGGATCCACACGACATAATCGACTCGAGGTTCTTTCGAATCGAATTAAGACATATTAGAGTCGCCACCAAGTTTTTGGGAACTTGGAACCGTTCAAGTCAACTTTACACCTTTCATCGAAAAGCATAAAGCCAATCGACTACGAGTGATTAAAGATAAAGACTTGTACCCTATATCACTCGATTTGAATGACTCTCGTAATCCAATGGTATTTAGACGGATCCACAAACCATAGATCTTGAGTAAGGGGTGAGGGTACGTTTTGGGAAACCCATAAGGACACCCAACCCCGCCCGTCAATAACGGCCTCTACTAAGTCAAGTGTCGGATTTCAAACAAGGTCATAGCTACTACGATGTATGAAATGCAAACGTTGTTTTAAACCCTAACATGTGAAGTTTCTATGTTGATTTAGATGCAACTATACTAACTTTGTCAAAGTTGTAATTTAGCATGTGGGTTGATTGATCTAACAACATACAAATAAAGCAAACAAGGCTTAAGGGGGAATGGGGGAGCCGTTGGGATCTACCTATTACAACCCAGGCATTTCATGCCGACACAACAACAAATTAAAGATACAACTCGATCTAAATACAATTGCTACATACAACTCAAAACACGACACAAAACACACGGCCATTGGGCCTTGAAAACCGTGCACATGGGGGAGGTGACTCACGGCCTACATGACACACGGCCGTGGGTCCCTCCTCGTATTGCGTGCTCTCACTTAATCCCATCGAATTAGACATTGGGCTACGCACCAAAGCATGCATTAGCATAAACCGGGCCATGTTGCTTTAAACAACATGCGGTTTACTACGCTCCTACAAGCATTGGGAACAACCGTCTAACCAAATAAAACTAAGGTTTTTAGAAAAGGTTTTGACTCAAAAAGGAGAAATAATTACAAATAGATTACAAAACGTGACTCAAAGAAACATAAATTAATTACAAGTGATAAAACAAATAAAGAACGAACGATGCAAAAACAAACGAAATAGGAAAGGCCAAACACACGGCCAAACACACGGCCAACCACGGCCCAACCAAAGCCAACCTAGTTCCTAAGTTAGATTTATTGATTAGATCGAATGATTGCGAAAAGGAATCGAAAACAAGTTAGAAAACGAGTTAAAAACGATGTTGATTGATTGTCGCGCAAGGGTGCATTCTACACGGCCTAAAGGGTCCAATTAGGTTAAATTCGCTAATTAATTTAACTCATCGAGTGTCAATAAGAAGGTGCTAATCATGCACTCTTATACTAGCGAGAAATTAGGTGAAAGAGATAGATGCATTCAATTATTTACAGAAATCGTCGATTGATTTTATAACTTACGTCGAAGCCACCTAAAGTGTCTAATTATATTATTAAATCGATTTAAAGTCATCTAATTACGTCATAGGTTAACAATCAGAAGTTAAACTAACATGCAACGGGTCCTAGGGTCCATCGATTTGGCGAAACAAAGAAGAGGGTCGAAAGCGAAGATCGAAGTTAGATAACTTGTTTTATTTATGCCCTACCTTGAACACGAGGATATGTAAATGAGACGGGGGTGTACGACCGACAGAAGGAGCGGTTTCTTTTCCCATCTCAAGTCAACGCGGGTGTTCATGGTGGTACTTTAACTCATACTCGGACTAACTAGTTTCGTAGTTAATTTAAAACAAACGATAATTAAAACGAAAAACAAGCAAAAAAAAAAAGACATAAAAAAAAGGCATAAAAAACGAAATAAAAAGAGAGAAGAGAAGGGGATTTGATGCACCCTCAACCTACATGTATCGTTGACACCGTCTTGGGTCGTAATCGATGGTAGATTTTATCTCGAGAGGCCGTCGTCGACGAAGTAACAAAGCAACACGCGTTTTGGAAAGTTTCTGGACAGCAGTTTTAAAACAGTGATATCTCCCTCGTTTCACGACGAAAATTCGATCCGAAAGATGTTTTGGAAACTAGAAAGAGAGGAGAACAAGGATCTTAAAGCGACCCCTGCTCGATTTGGGTTATTGGGCACGAAAAACGAGCACAAACAGAACTGGACAGACAAGAGTAAACCGCGAAAACAGAGTGTTATTTCACTCTGTTTTTTTCGAGGGACCTCGTGTGCTCTCAAGGTCAATTCGGCTCGTAAATCTTTGTCTAATGTGTAGATGGATGTTATGTGGTTAATTAGGAACAAGAAACTCGAATTTTTATGGTGATTTGATGGAGGAACGAAAGGGTTTTCGAAGGAGACACACAAACAGTTTCAGTTTGTGTGTCGGTTTTGTTTAGGGTTTTTGGAGGATGTTTAGGGTTTGTTTCTGAGGTTTAAAGCTTGTGGGTGATGGTTGGATGTATGGAGAACTTAGAGGAATGATTGTATGGTGAAGGGGTGGTATTTATAAGGGTTTAAAATAGGTTAAAAGGGAGGAGAGGCAAATCGGGCTCAATGAACATAGCTGCTGTCCATCGGTTTTGGGAGGGGCTTATAGGGTTCGTTTTGGGGAATTTCTTGGTGATCAAGCTAGGATAATATGGGTAGGATACTAGGGTATGGGTTAGGGTTAATGGGTATGGGTCTTGGTAGTGTTTGAAGCGGGTTTGGGCTCGGGAATTGGCTCGCAAAACAGGGGACTGTTTGCGGTTTGGGTGCGGGCTGCTTGTGGTTGGTTTTGAACGAGAATTTGGGCCATGGTATGGGGGTTCGAACATGGGTTGATGGGTATTGGTATAGGTGGGTTAGTGTACTCGAGATTCGTGCCAATTCGCAAAGGAAACGGGCTTAAAAACCGAGCTAAAACCGAGCTCAAAACACACGATGCAAAACGAGTTTTTCGCTTTTAAAATTGATTTTTCAAACCAATTAACAAATTGAAATAAATGACTTTTCAAATCAAATATACTTATAAAATGATTTTTCAAATCAAATATTTATTTTATTTTCAATAAAATAACTTAAGAAAATAAATTCAAAATAAAGCTTTAATTTAAATATCATTTAAACTAAATAAAAATGAATTCACTCAAAAAACACATTAATTTTAAATATCATTTAAAATAACAAAATGAACCCACTAAAAACATTAATTCAAATATCATTTAAATTAACAGAATGAATTCACTAAAAACGTTAATTTAAATATCATTTAAATTAATAAAATACTTCATCGACGACGCCCATTCTACCTCGTAAAACGAGCTCCAAATAATGACAATGACAACTAAAGAATACATGTGTCCTATCATCATCGGGTGTTTGTCGGGTTCTCTATAAATTCCAATATCGACGGATACGGGTATCTACAGGATGAAAATGGACTATGATGAATCCAATCACATCATGAGATGTTGGATAAGTATTGAGAAATACACATCGAATCAACAAGAAACGTAGGTTATTCATGTAAATGAAAATGGAATTACCATTAGCAGTCATGGTCATCCCTTGAACCTAAGAATAGTTGAAGACATGATTAAAGGTTACTAATGTTTCCGCCATTAGAATAATCAAGCACATGTCCAAAATAAATCATATGCATAAGAGCATGATGGATCATTGGGAAGCCATAGAAGAGACGTCATGAATTCTCGAGGAGAATCCGATGAGCGATTTCAGTGTTTGACAGAAGACTATGTTGTGTGTCAAGAGGTTGCACATATTGCAGTTTGAACACATGTAAGGATTTATGAGAATCCTAAGCCTTTCAAGCTAAAAAGAGAAATAAAAGTTTTTGAAAGATACTTAGTTGAATAAGAAGTTACTCAAAACTATTTTTCCTATTATGCTAGGACTTGTGAGAAGTGCTAGGCTAATCATTTTGAAAATTGTTGCAAGACTTTACAAAACATATACCTAGTGCATTGTATGTGGGTGGAATACTTGACCAGTACAAGTTATATCATTCACCACAAATTCGTTCGTTATGTGATAATCGACAAGGAAGTTCTTTCAAGATAAAGAACCGAAACCGAGGTTGGGAACCTAAATGTGTACTTGGTAAGGTTCATGCTATGAGAAGATAACATGAACGTAAAGGAAAATGCGATTATAAGAAGTTTGAACACATGGACACATGGTATGTTAAACTTCTATTGCAATCAAACAAGTGTTTACACACTTGCGATATACATCACAAGGTTGTAATATTGTATTGACTACCCGAATGTGATGTCGACATTTGTCGTTTGAGTTATTATTAACTCACCTTATACTTTATTACATCCAAACGGGTTGTAGAGACAATTGAACCCCGTTAAAGTGAACACGGATTAGCATTGTGTTTGCCCATAGTTACTTATATGAGGTGACGTCTCGAAGTGACTAGAATGTGATGCGATTGATGGCAAGTTCAAGTGCCATGGAGTCATATGAGAATGACTAGTCGATCACATAGGCAGACTGTTAGGAACACCTTGTCGGGCCTTATGACCGCTTATAGAGTTCTGGCAAATTTATATAGCCTAGTCGTGGCGAGAGCTACTATAGTATTCTAATGAGTCGATTCTTTTGACTAAAGACTATTCGCCTAAGATGGCACAGTTTCAGATTAACTTTGATTTGTGTTACTACGACCTTCGTAAATGGGGTCAAATGGGCATATTTTGGGTTATGATGGCTGTGGCTAGTCGAAGGGAATGAGTGCGATAGGAATTGTCCACCCCTAGTCAGGGTTATAACAATATCTCAGGGCCACTCGAGGAGTAATGAACTGGAAATGCGTGGCCACGCTCGGAATGTATCCATGGTGGATAAATCCGGTCAATCAGTTATTCTCCAGATCGAGGAAACCACTCTCGATATGATCACTTGCAAGTACGACCTGAAAGACACCTTGCATTGAGTGGGAGATAGTAATAGGACAAGAGAATTGGTGACGCACACTTGTCGAGGACAAGTGGGAGATTGTTGGAATATGTGTCCTCCGACAATAATGCGATCACAACTGTTGATCATGATGATCACATGTTTAAGTCTCATTTTAAAGAATACAATTGGGAAGTAATATTTTACTGTCAACTGGTCCACACATATCGGTAATGATTGGCTGACTAGAGTTTGACATTACTGTCGTGAGACGGTGGTGACCAGTTGATCCCCTTAGGTCATACCTAAAGGGTAACACTCTTAATTGATCATTTAATTGATCGTATGACGATGCGGGTCAATTAAATTACTTAAAATTGACGGACGATTTTGGAAGTAATATTTACGTGTCTCATTGTAATTTGATTAAATGAGATACGGTCTAAGTAATCGAATTGTTTCATTACTTAGATGAAATTATTGTTTAAGGAAACAATTGCGTTTGAATGAATAAATTATTATAAATACAAGATGTTGTAATTTATAATTGGTAAATTATTTTGGTACAAGTAATTATGAATTACTAAGTCGATTTTGTATATGACGTATTTTTATTAATGCGTTGATTTTTAATATGTTAAAAATACATAACAATTTTATGTGACATGTGACATGTGACATATGACAAATTGACAAAGATAAAATAGTGTCCATTTTATCTCTAATGACCGAAATTAAGGGGAGTATTAGGAATATATTGTGTTGATTATCTTAGTGGTAAACATAATCATTCCTACCTAAACCTAGCCATGCAATCCTAGTGCCTCTTGTGAAAAACACCTTGCTCATGCATTGGCCCTAAAAACCTCCCCCCTTACCCGGTTTTGGCAATAGAAAAGACCATGGTTTTTCTCTATAATTTGCTTAATACACTACTTAAAAGTTTAGTGCATCATTCATTTCATACACCATCTAAGATATTGATTTTTAGAGAGATAAAAACTTCTTCCCTCTTCTCCTTCTCTTAACCGGTTTTAAGAGACCAAAATAAATATTTTTGGGTCAATTTTATTCTAAATTAATATTGTTCTAGTAATAATAATATTAATTTTATTAAGAGTTTACCTTGGGTATAAATCCTTGGGAGGGATTCTACACTTGAATCCTTGTTCATCCAATTAAGGAGAGCTCAAGAACAAGAGAGTAGGAGAACTCTCTTGTGCCCATATAAACCGAAATCCTCAATGTAAGAATGAAGATTTCTTCCTTATTTTACTTATAGTTTGCATGCATAAGTTCATATTTTAATTTTATGACTAAATTAAAATTATAACATTATGAATATGTTGAGTAAAGAGATATAGATTTCCAACACATCATAGCCTAAAATATACCCATTTGACCTCATTTACGACAGTCGTAGAGCATAAATCAAAGCCAATCAGAAATTTGTGCCAACTTGGGCGAATAGTCTCTAGTCAAAAGAATTGACTCATAAGAATACTATAGTAGCTCTTGCCACGACCAGGCTTTATGAATTACCAGAACTCTATAAGCGGTCACTGCCAATAAAGCTCAGTCCTGACACTGGTCACATTTATGTGATCTGTGTTTACCTTCACAGGAGCAGCATATTCAGCATTCTTTGTCGCGGACTTGTCAAGATCAATAACAGGAAGTAACAGGCTTGTTCTCTGGGTTCACAGCAACAAAATCATCCACTTCCTGAATATTTATAGAAGAAAACTAATTTCAGCATCTTAAATACACTTTATTTCATACTATTGCAAGACCGACAAAGATCAAGTAATTATACCTTGCCAATTTTACCATTTGTTTCCATTTTAGCTTTCCCCAATTTTTCCCCTCCCTGGAATATACTCAAGCCAGGGCACAAACTGTTGCAAGAGAGACAAAGATCAAATTCAAATACTTTGATCGACTTCTAATGCTATAAAAAGGGAAGAGGGGTAATCCTCTATTACGAGCACGAAGGAACTGAACACGGTAAAAATCCTACGCCAAAATAGCTGCCACAAGTAACCTGAATCGCTCAACTACAGCGTCTATTAGGTAAGCCAGGTTCAATAAAATGCCCAAACTGGCGAGAACTAAGAGATGTGGACCCGGGAAAACTACGCCAGTCCCAAAACTCAGATGGCATGCCAAATAATCCTCCACAATCGATGACAGACCAACACTCTATTTGATACTGCATATATGATACGCTAATTGATATTGCAGGCACGAAGCTATTCACCCCCGATAACACGCAAAGATAGAAAAACATTAGGCAAAAAGGAACCTAAAAAAAACACTAATGACTCAATTCATTGGGGAGAAAAAGACCCACAAAAATGAGGCAAAAGCTCAATACATATGATGCTTGTGAATATCATTGCCATTGACATTAAGCTTCAGAAACTTTGCAAAGTTGCCTGATAGTACTGAATTAATTACAAGAATGCAATGACTTCTGATAATTAAGGGTCAATCTACAATGACGAAACAGATCACTAATTGAAATAATTGAAGGGTTGGAGAGGATACTTACCCATGTTTCCTCCTTTAACTTCCCTAACATCCCAGTTGAATATATTCTCGGACTAATCAATAACCAAACCACACGAGTTAAAACCGATTAGACATCTCTGAATCTATATAAACTACAGAACTAAGTGCTGTTTACCAGGTTATTTAAGTTGGCAAGTTACATAATGAGCCCTGATCAAACTGGCCCTTCCTGAGGTTCATCACCTGCAATTAAGTTTATAGAAAATGATTTTCGGGTGTATATTATGTAAGAACAGATACCTGGACAATCACAGTTCATCAAATTAGCCAAACACAATGAATGAAGTTAAAAGCATTCTACCTATTTCATATCATCCTCATAATTAGTATTATTAAATTTATCAACAACTCCATATCTAATTAGAGCAGTTTGGTACATGTAACCCATCAATAATACATCATTAGTATAGTAAATAACATCGGTCAGGAAATAACTTAATTGAAATAACATAATTGACGATATCAGTGGGGTATGTCTCTCGGTCCATATTAGCATTAGAGTGGGTCTCATACGAGAGTAACTAAAATGCTATAATAACTATTATAGATTAATGCGAGGATCCATATCGAGACACACATTATAAATTCCCCGTCTTTGCATAACTTTGTTGATAATTATAGCCGCCACAACTGATTACAACAGTTATGTATAAAACCAAAGAAGAAAGTGCTCATGTTCTTTGGACATAACACAAGATAGCTAACAATGTAGCAATTTCAAGAGAACACGCCATGAAACACACCCTAAGATGTAGCACTCAGAATTTTAGGCAATTAAATTAAAATGGAGGTAATATAACGGTAACAATTACAAAGCTAAAGAATAAACGCTATACCTTGAGATCTACCTCTAGCCATTTTGAGCTTTAACGTCTAATATGGCCATCCTAATAATATGAAAACATGCTTTGACTCACATGTCCAAGAATAAGAGGTAGAGGAGCATCCTTTCTCTTAATCGTCGGTAAAAGCAATCTCAGTGGTGCTACTCCTACTGTTTCTATAACAAAAATTAGGATCAATATTATTGAAGTTAACTTAATTAAGAATAAAAGGCAAATACTCGCTTTGTCTGGACACCGTAAACAACTTTAGTCGGCATGGCTCGAAGACATCAAAACCATTAAAGAATTAGGTTATGTTATGAAGTTATGAGGAGTGATTGACGGAAAAAGCGAGGAAGAAGGAGATATGAATGTTAGAAATCTATACCTCATTACTTTACATATTCATATATGTTACAATTAATTTAGTCATAAAATTAAATACAAATCTTATGCATGCAAACATAAATTAAAAGAGAAGAAATCATCAACCCTTACTATGATAATTTCGGTTTTATGGGCACCAACAAGATCTCCTTCTTGTTAGTTCTTGAGCTTTCCAATAATGGATGAACAAGATTCAAGTTTAGAATCTCTCACAAAAGCATATACCCAAGGCGTTACTCTTAATAATTAATAATATTATGAACTAGTAATATTATTAATCTAGCTAAAAAGACCCAAAATAATTATTTTGTTCTCCTCTATTTCGGTTTAGAGGAGAGGATTTTTGTGGTTTTTCTTCTCTCTAAAATGTCTCACAAAAATGTAGAGAGTAATAATTTTTCTTACACTTGAAAAATTATGTAAAATTGTGAATGAAAATGATAGATGAAAAACTCCATCTATCCCCTTGGAAAACCGGTTGGAGGAGGAGGTAGAAGCCAATGCATGGGCTTGTTTTTCTACCCAAGAAAAATAGGTATGCAATGCTACAAGTTAGGTTTCATCATTGTGTTTTCCACTTAAATAAAAAAAACACAATATTATCCTAAACACCCTCCATTATTTCGGCACATATAGATAAGATGGGAGGTCCATTTTATTTTGTCATTTGTCAATTGTGACATATGTGACATGTAACTTGACATGTGAAATTGTAATGTATTTTTAACATATTAAAAATCAACATACTCATAAAATATGTCATATACAATATCGATTAGTAATTCGTAATTACTTGTACCAAAATGGTTTATTGAATTATAAATCACAACGTCTTGTATTTATAATAAATTATTCATTCAATTTCAATTATTTCGTAAACAATAATTTAATATAAGTAACAAGGCAATTTGATTACTTAGACCGTATCTAATTTAATCGAATTACAATAAGACACGTTAACTTTACTCACAAAATCATCCGTCAATTTTAAGCAATTTAATTAACTCGTATTGGCATACGATTGATTAAATAATCAATTAAGAGCGTCACCCTTTAGGTATGACCCAAAGGGATCAACTGATCACCACCGTCGCACGACAGTAATGTCAAACTCTAGTCAGCCAATCATTACCGATATGTGTGGACTAGTTGACTGTAAAATATTACTTCCCACATGTATTCTTAAAATGAGACTTAAACATGTGATCATCATGATCGACAGTTGTGATCGCATTATTGTCGGAGGACACATATTCCAACAATGAAATGGAGGAGAAAACCAAAAAATAGCAGACTAAAGAAGGGGAATGAGCGGTTTACAGATGGAGAGAGGGTAACAGTTTTCAACTACATCATAGATCCTTCTTCTCTAAACTCCTACATAAAACCCTATTCGGAATAGTAACCATAATTCTAACTAAAGACTCCTTTATTGGGGAAAAAACATCGTATCTATCAAGCACCTAATTTGTTGGCATCATCATCAAGATGTAATCACCAATAATCGAATACCCAAAAAAGAAAAGAGTAAGATCAACTAATTCAATCAAAGTAAAGCAAACCCCCAATTAACGTGAAGATAAACTTCTCCAATCAAAGTAAAGCAAAATCCCAATTAAATCATTACCATCTTTGATGTCGATCAAGCAAAAATTTAGGCCAAAATCCAAAGCTCGTTAGTGTAAATCAGAACCCAATTATACGATTACCATTTTCCAACTGCTAGTAAAATATCCTTATCAATAGCGGATCGATAAGCTGAAGGAAGAAGATAGTAAAGAAGTAGGAGTAGCCGATCCATAAGCTGAAAGAAGAAGAAAGTAAAGGAGGAAGAGAGAGGAAAGAGGAGGTCAGAGAAAGCAAGAAAGATGTAGAAAAGGTAAGAGAAAGCAAGAAATAATAACGAAAGAAAACAAGATAAGGCACAGTTCTTTTGCTGTTCATCATGCGGGTGGCACAAGAAACACTGCCCTACTGTTCACTAATTTAGGAAGTTCTCACATTTATACAAGGTATAGATTTAGAACATTTTGCACAATAGTTTTCATTTACCTACCCTTCATCAAAAATAATGTTCATTCACCTAAGGGTGTGTTTGGATAGTAAAAGTGGAGGGAAAGCAAGGGGAGGGGAAAGGAGGAAAGGAAAAGAGAGAGAAGGGAAAGGGAGGGGGAATGGGTTGTGGGTGTTTGGATACAATTTCCTTCTAAATCTTGCCTATTGTGGAAAGATTTTGATTAGGCTTGAAGAAGGGAAATTGGATCCCTCCAAATCTCTCCCCTTCCATTTCCATCCACTCTTATTTGTTATCCAAACAAATGATTTAAAATCCCCTTCTCTACCTCCCTTTCTTTTCCCTCCAAATTAATCAATCCAAACACATCTTAATCCTCTCAAATCTAAGAAATAAACATCTAAATCAATCAAATTTCTTCAAATATGAACTCTAAATGAATGTAAAACACACTTATTTGACTCGTTAAATACCCCAATCATTTAGCAATTTATAGTTTTCTTTCATTTTCTTAAGTAATTTATTTGGTTTATAATAAGTTTTGGGGATTTATTACGTGCAACAAACTTGCTCTAACAAACTTGCCACGTCAGAATGACAACTGTCCATCCAGCTGTTAATTAGTTGTTATTGGGTTAGTTAGGCAATTAGGCACTTAGTTATGAACTATAAATAACCTTGATGTCATTTTGTAGAATTCATTACATTTCTCTCACTAAAACTCTCTCTAAATTCTTTGTAATCATTTAGTTGTAAGAATCTGTTACATTTAGTAATCTGTTACATTTGTAATCATTCTTCAAGCTAATACAAATCTTTCGATCTTCATCCGAACTCTTTTCTTTATTTCTTAGAGTTCCTATGATTGATCTAGCCTTGTGTAGCTTTCTTTCCGGAATTACCCCTGAAGATCGTTACATCATGATATGGCCTGGTTGTTTGTCGGTGGTCAAGGCGGCGCGGGTGGATGGTTAGGTGAGCGAGTGGCTGGTATATGTATCGGAGACAGCGACAAAACAAGGTAGTGGCTGGCACGACGACAATATGAGGGACCACGACTTAAAGGGAATAAAATTGGTGGGAGGGTGTGGTGGTGAATTAAGTGGTGGTAAGCGTGTGGAAGGGGCGGTTAGTGGGTGTCGGAGCGTGGCGTCTGGTGGGATTGCGTGATTTAGGTGGTGGGTGGTGGTTAAAGGGGGCTGTTGGTGGATGTTATAATTAATACATTGTATTATAGGGCATTGGTGGGAGGCGTGGTGAGGCAATGGTCAAACGGTGGTTTAGAAGGCGGTTATGGCAGCCTTGTGGTCAGTGGCGGGCGGTGGGGATGGTGCCCAGTGAGTGGGTAATGGGTAGGTGGAGGGGTGGGGGTGGGGGTGGTTCAATGTAGTACAATACGTTTTATTCAAACATTTTTTTCCTTCTTGTTTTCTTACTGTAGTACAATAGAGTCAAATAATGAGGCGGGTATTATGAAAAAGATGTACTACAATGAGTAAAAATTGTACTACGAAAATAAACACCAAAAAAGTTTTTTCTATGATGTACCCCTGTGTTCTTTCAAATTCTAGGATATACCCTCGGATTTCAAAATCACACAAGATACCCCTAAACTCAATAAGTTGTCATCCAAAATACGTAAACCCGTAAATATAAACGTTATTTACTCATCAATGTACTATTTTTTGTGACAATATGTAACCATTAAAAAACTCAAATTTGGAAATTTGGGTTATTTTAAGAACTAATCTTGAAGTTTAGGGAAATATCAGATATTTCTTAAAAATCGAGGATATACGTTAGAATTTGGGAAAACACAGGGATACACCATAGAAAAAAAAAATACCCTCCAGTTTGTTTAAATGTGTAATTAAGCTTCTTAAGTTTTGAAGTGAACAAATTAGCCCCATAAATTCTTACTGTAATACCCCGTAATTCATGGGACTGTTGAGTTATGTTATCATATATAAGTATAAATATCTTTTTGCTTGTGATTAGAGCAGGAAGGTCCTTGATCTGGTGGCCATTAAACTGAATATTCGTATCCCACCTCAACATCTGCTTCTGTGGCGATTGAATAAGCTGGGTTCTAAACTCAAATTGAGTATCATAGACGCTATAATCAACACATGCATCTACCACATCTGGAGGCAAAGAAATCTACGCAAATTTGAGCATAAAGTTATTCATCCGAGCTACCTGGTTCAAACTATTTGTGACATCTGGAGGCAAAGAAATCTACGCAAATTTGAGCATAAAGTTATTCGTTCGAGCTACCTAGTTCAAACTATTTGTGACGAATTGAGGATCAGACTCATGGGGGAAAGATTTGAAGGGGCTGATGATAAGGATAAACAATGGATTTCGAGCATCAATTCCAGATCTTGATTCGTGAGAGCGAGGTTGATGTTAGGGATGAAGAAGATGAAAAGTGAGAGAGTAGGAAATCGGGTATTGTGGTAATGAGATATGGTTTCCTATCTATTTTTGATGTCACCGGTTTGTTTTTGTTTTGGACCTGGGCTCGTTTGTGTAAAGTTTTCGTCTATCCCGTTTGGATGGGCTAAAATTTTGTAATGGTTCCGATCCTTTCTTCGTTAATATACTTACATTTTAACAAAAATAAAATAAAAAAATATCCTTGTCTAGAGGGTGTATGCTATGTCTAATGACCTTGTATAACAACATGACATTGCATATCTATCGACACAAGTGTGGAAGAGTAGGCATGTCGATCGACTGAGGCATACTAGGTGGAGTTCTAATCATTTCTTACGCAAACCCTAATCTACCCATTCCTATAAATACCTATTACTATCTAACCCTAAACTCTTTTACTAAAACAAAACAAAAACACACACCTTATTCCCCTTGTCAGCCGAGAGAGAGAAGAAGAAAAGGAAGACGAGGTTCAAGATTTGATTATCCTTTTCATTCCCTTAGATTCGTAAGTTGATCTATTCCTAATCTAATAATTATCCTTATTCGTTGAAACCATCTTGCCTAATTAAGGGACTCGGCTGTGACCTAGGGAGGGGGGATAGATTAGGTTGCTTGTGATTCTCTTTGTAGTACGTTGTTGTTAATCGTAAGTAATATACAATATAGGTGGTGGATTTGTAGAGTAGCAGTTCTAATTCATCTTGTGCTGTTTGCGGAATTGCTAGAGGTAGGGATACCCTACTCATCCTTATTATTGTGTTAGTTTCATATCGTAATTGTGATGTTTGTAATTATGCAATTGTGGAACGAAAGATAGGTTGTGCGTACTGGCGATTTATCGAGCAAGTAGATCAACACATGTGTGGTGGTCGATCGACAGTTAGTTGTGGTCGAACGATAGATTGCGCAGAGGTCGATCAAGAATCAGTACAAAGTCGATCGCACATTGTTATGTGTGATATACGTTTATTGTTTAACCTTATCTAATATGTAACTGTTTATAAAATATATCTTGTGCTTTTAAATGTATTATTATTGTTATATATGAGGCGTGGTGACAGGGAGATACGCCAGTCTGTATGAGATCAGGCATGGTGACAGGGAGTTATGCCAGAATGAGTGCGATGATGAGATTGAATGAGTTGGTACGGTGACAGGGAGTTGTACCATTTGGTATGAGCACGGTGACAGGGAGTTGTTGTAACACCCCCATTTACCAAAGAGTCTTGCCAAGGCCTATCTTAGCAAATGGAAGCATTACCATCTCGGTTGCCCGAGGTAGTTCATATGAAATAGACAATAAGAGAACAAATTAAATAACTTTATTAACTTCTTTGTAAAATACTGATTAAAACTCACTATAAATCCAACTACCTAACAGCGGAAGAGTATAAACTGCTCAAACTAACTGTCATCTGAACTAAGTGAACTCAGCGGTGACTCGCTCCCTCCAAGGATCCCAACCAAAGCTCAGCAATCATCAACACCTGATAAGACTACCTGCTCACCATTTGCCGGCAATATCAAATGGATCACTAAAGACACATAACAGAAAGGAAGACACAACATGACATCACACAAGGTCAGTGACAGTTATACAACTAAGCACAAGTACAACGATATAATCACATATAATTCATATGAACAAACCAATACAACTCCATCAACTCCGATCTCCATAGTAACCAATGTCTCCCATCGTAACAGGTAACCCACCCCTGTCGATGTCAAATCGCAGCATGGACATCAAATTCACGCTCATCGCAACGAGCGAACCTAAGCTCATTAATGCGCACATCCCCCTTGCGACAGGAGTCACAAGGGGCAAAACAAGGGGGTGAAACCATCTCCCGACATGGCTCACAAGATGCATCTCATCACCTTCAACATCCACAATCACAATCATCACAATAATCACATGGACACAATTCATCTCACAACCAATTAAACAACTGTACTGAGTAGGGAAACCCCACCTTTTTGCAATCCAAGCACACATAGGCAATCAATAGCAATTCTCTATGAGACCGTCGCCTACACTCAATAATCATATACCATCACTATAAACCCTAATCAAAGATTCATAACAACATAATTCCCAAATCTCAAATTCTAGGGTTAGACTCAATGGAAACCGATTAAACAAGATGGATTAAAAATTAGTGATTAAGACTTAGTACACAAATGATACGGAAATAGGGAAACCCAAATGCTCAAAATGATGAATCCTTTCTTGGAAGATGATTAAGGTGATTAGAGAGAGTTTAGAAATGTAAGTAGGTTTTATAAAATGTTTTAAGAAACTGACGATAATAATATATACTTCACTAATCACCTTAATCAAAACCGCGCAAAACACATTCCCGACCGGACACTCAGTCGAGTGACTCAATGTACTTGACCGAGTACACACTACTCGACCAAGTGCTACAAAAACTCGGTCGAGTGACCTTATGTCAGAAACCTGACCAAGACACTCAACAGACGCACTCGGTCGAGTGCAGCTACTCTACGCCCATAAATGAGTAGTATTACAGTCTTCACTTCTTAAAATGAACTTCGTCCTCGAAGTTCACACTCATACTAGCATAACATATACACATGCCACTCTACCATCCAACATAACTCAAACACTCTTTCTCCATTCTCGACACTAACTTTACCAACAACGCGCTTACCTCAACCACAACTCGCAGTACTGCATCAATCATAGAATAGCCTACCTAATTCCATAATACTATCGAATACCAACAACACAAGTGCCACACACCGCTAACACTGTCTTACTAACATACCCCTCACTAATAAATCCAATACCAATACAATCCGCCAAGCAAGAACGACTACCAAAATAAAATGTTACATTCTACCAAAATCGTCACTACCCAAAATCGTCAACGTTATTGCTATCATACCCACCTACAACTTTGCTCTATATCCATTCATCTCAATAAGTAATACTACTCAAACACCAACATTTCAACAACCTTAACACTCAAGTCCATGACTAAGTCCCCTCATGCTTCATACTTAATAATACCTTAACAGCACAACCAACAAACGAAATATACCCCAAAATGTAGAGCCATCACCACAATGTAGCATCCTACCTCGTTTGAAACAAATGCTACGACCTCATAACCAACCAATACTAGATCCTTAGCTATTTCTTTTCGTTAATACCATCCTGTCTTACCGATAACCGGTTATCGCTTTAACATCAACACTGATAACTACTCTTATTTCCAACTCCTCCCAACAATTCATACCTCAATCATCCTCTCACTACCTAACATATACGACAAAATCCTCAACATAATCCATAAATTAACCGATCCACACCACCGCACAACAATATCCTCCGCTATGCACCTACCTATCCCAACTACATAACACACGACCCAAAACCCAACACCAGTGAGATGCTCAAAAGTGCTTTTATCGCTACCAAACTCGTCCACACGTTAATATGGTATTCATCCCCAGCACTCCATCCTTACTGTGCCAACAAAAGATTATGCCCCACTTACAATTTCTAGCTCAACACGACATAACACCCCGCTAACCGCTTGACACTACTAAGTCTATAACTGACTCATCCAATGAAGCCCGAAAGTACTCCAACAGCCATGCCTCATTAATAAGATATCTACGAAAATACGACGATAAAGCAACCGCATATGAAATTCCCATCATAATATAGTCTACTCTCCCACTACGAGTCAAAAATTAAAGGAACAACGAAATCAAAACACGACACCAATTCATATACCAATAATAGAATGAACAAAAGATTTCAAAATTCGTTTCTCAACCATTTTTCTCCTCCACCACAACCGATGACGGCATCGCAACACCGCCGCCAACAGCCACATCGCATCGTGAAGGTACCCGTACCGCAACACAGATAACCGTACCCGAATCGCAACACGGAATACAACAACCATATCGGTAAGCATTGCAACTTATTATACATCACTAATAAACAATGTCTCGACACATGATTACCTCACGACTCACCCAACCACCCATTAAGCTTTCTCAATATCGCCTTACTAGATCACAATACACCACATATTACACGGAGTAGTCAGATAACAACCTTATGAATATCATCCCATACTACTACTCATGAGGTCGAAACCTCACATAATAATCACTTACATACATCATAAATTCACATTCAAATTTAACTAACCATTCCAGATGACGTAAGTTACCAATTGATAATGTAACGCCCCCTTCTTACCCGGCCAAGGTAATTGGGCGATGTTACCATCTCGGTTTCCCGAGGTGGTGAAATCGTAGTTGCAATTAAGAAACAATTATTATAAATAAAGTATTTAGTGAATTACATAATCATAAATGAGTAAATGAAAGAATACATGACTACTATACTATTCTAATCGACTATGCTCGACTCGAATGTCATCACAGCTTGTCCCTTCTCCCGCATACTACCAAAGCAAACCTGTAAACAACTGCTCCCTATATGATCGGAAATATCATATGGATCGACATAGGCCACCCCGGAAATAGGTGACATTTATACAGACACACAAATGTCAGTTTCAATACATAAACATAAGACATGACTCGATAAGTAGAGATGCGACATAATAATTATGTGAGTGAGACTCTAATATGCTATCATCATACCAGTCCGGGACACGCCCAGACGTACCGATAACCACCGATGCCAGGGACACGCCCACGACACCACATCTCATACCAAAGTACCAGGACACGCCCAGACGTACTGGATCCGGAAGCCAACCGGATCCCCTGCCAGACGTCGTGCCTCAACCACACGAGTCCCTCCGTAACTCAAGTCATTAATGTGCACATCCCCCTTGGAGTAGGAAGCTCCAAGGGGTGAGCCGAGTGCAAGATGGATTCCCAACCGTCTTACGTGTCTTAACAATCAAGTAGCACCACCAAAGACCTCCAACACAATACAACCACAACCATACATGACAAATGGAAGAACAACATTTAACATATGACTAATTCATGAATTCAATCCCACACACATACTAACCGACTCATAAATGTACCAGCAAGGAAAGACACCCAAATATGCATACCCAATATTGAAACCGAGTAGGATAACCTACCTTTTCGCATTCTTCAGTGGGTACTTGATTCTGACTCGACTCCGTCTCATAAAACCGTCTCACCCTAAACAAATCATACAATACTATCACAACGCGTTCTACACTACCATAATATGAAGCCCTTTATTATTAGTCACTAATTACTCATATTACGTAAGCTAAATACTAATTAATCTCTCTTAGTAAACCCTAACTCGAGATTAACATAAGATAAAGAGGAAAAGGTGAGATTTGACTTACAAAGGTAGATCGGGGATTAGGAGAGGTGTTCCATCATCAATCCAATCTTGAAGGCCAAGGGGAAGGTTTAGGGAGCATTTAGAGAGAGGGGAGACTGTTTTAGAGTAAGAAGGAAGGAGAAGAAGAATGAAGAGGATAAGGGTTTGGATAAGATGAAATCCCGAAATATCATTTCTCGGGTACAACACAGTGCCACTCGACCGAGTGACCGGTTTGCTCGACTGAGTGACACTCACTCGGTCGAGTATGCTCTTTACTCGGACGAGTGCCACTCACTTGATCCGCTAGAGGTTCTACTCAGTTCACTGGAAGTCTACTTGGTCTAGTTTAGGTCTTACTTGGTCTCGTGGGAGGGTTCATCCTTTACTTCTGAGTATACGTGGGTTCCCTCACGTGTCCCTAGGTCCTTTGTGGGTCTCAAAGTATCTGATGTGGCTAAAGTCGTATTACCAAACCAAAGTAAAACTATCTCAGGACTAACAAGAATAGCTAGTAGTAAGACAGGTATCGAATCCTCAGAGAGGCGGTAAAAGCTAAGTCTGTAAATATTTAAGTTGTCTAAAGGTAACCGATTTCTGGGGGGGGGGGGGGGGGGTTTGTTTTGTTTTAATCTAATCAACTAATTGCAAGTAATTAATAAGAGGTTTAAACGATAATATTAAAAATCTAGGATTTCCGGTTCACTAGGTCAATTTATTTGGGGTCTTTTAATCAATTGCTAGATCTACCAAGCTGTTTAAGGTCATAAGATCGGTCGACTCAATTATGCCCTTTAGATCGATTCTAACATGCGGTCGCTATAATTAGATATAATATATTTGATTATCGCAGCCTATATTAATTCTAACCCGGTCGGCGAAAGGATTAATTCGCTACACTAATTAATAACTCAGTCCTTAAGTTAATCAACTAGAAGAAGAACAATAATCAAACAACAACTTGTGCGATATCACTAGCAATTAATCAATTTCTCCTTTTTATTAACCTAGATCCCCTTCATCCTAGATGAGGAGATTAGCTACTCATAATGATAACAATAACAATAATGATTAAGAATGAAAACATAATTAAAAGCATGAAACAATAATAATTTAACATAAAACGATGAACGATTAATTATTGAGGAAAGATTAATACCGTACAAAGGAAAGATTAGGGTTCTAAGAGAGTATCCAGCAGTATGAAGGTAAAATAAAACGTAGTCTAACATAAAAGTACGAGTTTTTAATTTATAACAAAAGATAATCGTTTTAGGAAAGTCCGGAAATAAATCTGCCAGAGAGGTTCCTCGATCGAGCCAGAGGTGACTCGATCGAGGACAGTTGCTCGATCAAGCCAGAGGTGACTCGATCGAGGATCTTGCTTCACAGACGGCTTCCTCTCTTCTTTCACTTCTAGCCTTCGTGCTTCCTCGTTCCTCGTGCCATGCTTCGTGTATTCTACTATGCCGTCTCCGCCATGCTAATCTTAGCTTGATCATACTCATAACGAGTCATTTCTGCATCAAAACACAAAATAGCGGCAGTATCGACAATTCATTGAAATAAAGCATACAAATGATATAATAGGCACAAAACGGTATGTAAAATGGTATAAAGGGATCGATAAAAGTATATATAAAAGTGATACATCAAACTCCCCCAAACCAACCCTTTGCTTGTCCTCAAGCAAAGCAATCAGGCCAAACAAAGAAACAGCAAACATATGGTGAATGAATAACTCAGAGCAAATGTCTAGGCACATACAAATCCCAGTTGTCCATATCTATAACAAAGTAATGACCAAAGTTGTGCCAATAAAACAAATTTAAAAGCACGGGTAATAGACTAACGCAGCTCTTACTCAAGATGTGACATGATACCGAGACTCAGCCAAATGCTTTTCAACCTTGCAAGACAATTTTGTTGGACTCTCGCGGATTCACTCATGCACTCATAAGGGGTGAGATATATGTAAGATAGAAAGAATAAAGACTCTCACTCAACTTATGAAATATGCATGCAATCTAATGTGATAAGAGATTCTCCAACTAGTACGGATTCACAAGATAGATCAAGTACATGTATCAAGGACAGAATGGTGGTAAAGTGGCATGGGTATAGAAGTGGCTTGTGCAAAAGCACGTATGGGTATGTGAGGCTC